>NC_080092.1:54214006-54520930 GCF_950005125.1 Chionomys nivalis | reverse complement strand
ATGTGACCAAGTGGGTCACGACTCTGGGCTCAAAGACAAGGGCAGGCCGTCCTTCCGTCCATTCACAGCCTGCAACAAAGGAGATGACAAAAATGGAGAAAACAGCATTGAGTGAGTACAGGCATGTCCTTGGATCTTCTCTGCAATGAATTTCCAGCACGGCATTCCCCTCTGGGACAGGGCTTCATTCACACATGGGTCTGAGAGTAGAGTGGCTGGGTGACCTCACTCACTTCTCTTGTGTGTCTCACCTCTGTTCTTCTCCCGCCCCCCATCTCAATGTTCACTCTTCTTGTGTGGGGGTTGGGCCTAGTGGGTGGGTGGGTGGGTGGGTGGGTGGGTGGAAAAGGGTTGGGTTAGACTGGGTGTTTTGAGACAGGGTCTAGCTCAGGACTGGTCTCCAATTTGTGATCCTCCTACCTCAGCTTCCTGAGTGCCAGAGTACTACCATACCCAGGTTTGGTTGGGTTTGATTACTCAATTCATCTCTAACTTGATACACATCTCCCCATCTCATAAGAGAAGACATTTAACAAACTCTCAAGGTCCCTTGCTCATCCTGTCCTTCCAGCCTTCATCATGACAAAATTTTCTAGGTATGATACAAGATGGATCACCCACAAGTTTTCTCTTTTCTTTTGTTCTGAGCTAATTGAATGCTTATTTGTTGGGCTAGGGATAGAACCTAGGACCTATTGAATACTGAGCACATTCCCATCCCCAAATTCATTAATTATTTTTGACCTTAAAGAGGTCTGACCAAGCTTATTTCATCTATCTCTTCTGATATGAAATCCCCTGTGCTCTGACTTAAACACTTTAACCAAGCTGCTTTCAGTGCAGATCCTCCTGCATCTGCAGTCCCTCCTGCCTCAGATGCTCTTCATATTCTCAAGGTTGAATGGCAGCTTCATCCATGGGAACAGTCTAGGTCCAAAGTTCCTTTCCTTCGCTGTTTAAAACCATCATCTGTGGTAGATTCCCATACATCCTTTACTGTATCTCCTGTTAAGCAGTATCTAATATTATTCCTTTAGTTATGGCCTTACCTGGTGACTTATCTGACTGAGAGAATATGGAGAAAGTCATAATTGGGAACAACCAAGGCTAGGTTATAAGAAGTGTGGCCAAGGCAGAAGAGATGACTCAGTGAGTAAGATCAAGCAAGCATGCAGACTTGAGTTCAAATCTACACTCAGCTAAAAAACTAGGCATGACTACCACCCCGATAGAGATGGGTAGCTCACTGGTGCATACTAGTCAGCTAGCCCAGTGAGAAGGGTGAGCTTCGGATTCAGTGAGAGGCTGTGGATGGCAGGACACTCAACAGCAGTATCCTTGAGCACCTTAGTGTGGACCTTCTCCCTGGCTACCAGGACCCCTACTTGGGTCGCACACTGACCAAGGGTAAGGTAGGCTGCTTCCTCAGCCACTACTCCATCTGGGAAGAGGTGGTTGTCAGGGACCTGGCCAGGGTTGTGGTGTTTGAGGATGATGTCCACTTTGAGAACAACTTCCAGAGGCTGCTGGAACGGCTGCTGGAGGCTGTGGTGACTCAGAAGCTTTTGTGGGACCTGATCTACCTTGGCCAGAAGCAGGTGAACCCTGAGAAGGTGGCTCTGGAGGGTTTGCCTGGTGTGGTGGTGACTGGGTACTCCTACTGGATACTAGCGTACACCTTGAGCCTGGCAGGCGCTCGCAAACTGTCAGCCTCCCAGCCTCTGCAATGCATGCTACCTATGAATGAGTTCCTGCCCATTACGTCTGGTCAACACCCAAATGACCAGTACAAGGCATACTTCTGGCCTTGGGACTGCCATGCCTTCTCAGCCCAGCCTCTGCTTACCTCTCCCACCTACTATGTGGGAGATGCTGAGTGGCTCAGTAACACAGAGACATCTTTCCCCTGGGATGATGACAGTGGCCACCTCATTAGCTGGACTGTCTCTCAAAAGACTCTTCACAGCCCCCACCTGCACCTGACTGGCAGCAGTAGATATAGCCTCCAGCCTCACCCTAGAGATGAGCTCTAGGTAAGGCTGGGTCTGGAAGAGGACCAGTCCATTTATCTCAAAAACTAATGTGCAGGACCAGTGAGATGGCTCAGTGGATACAGGTGCAGGTCACCAAGCTTGATGACCTGAGTTCAGTCCCTGCATCCATATGATAAAAGGAGACATCTGACGCCTACAGGTGTATTCTGACCACCACACATTGTCAGAATGTGACCATGGAATACACATTTGTGCCCATGCACGCGTGCACATGAGCGCGCGCGCGCACACACACACACACACACACACACACACAAAGGGTTGTCACCCCCACCTCTCTCAGAGAAACCAGCCTCCAGATACAAAGCCCAAGTACCCTGCAGCCACTGTGACATCTAACAGACATTTCCAGGGGAGCTGGCCTTACAGCCTTCCTCATAAAGATACCAGGCACTGAGAAAGGCCATCTTGAGCCATCCTGAGGAGTCTGTCCCCAGATGAATACTAGCAAGCAGCCTCCTTCAACACCATGCACGAGTCAGTCAGCTGTGAATATTATGCAATAGTATAGAAAATACTTAGGCTATAACATTAAGTGAAAAACTATTACATATTAATGTAGTTCCTGTATGAGCTCTGGTATGTTTTTAAGAAGTAAGCCTCAGACTGATTAGCATAGCATGCACACACCAACACACACTCAAACAAATAAAATGCAACAAAAATTAAAAATTGCCTCTTTATAGAAAGCAGGCTGAGAGAAAGGACACTTAGTCTAAGTCATTATATTAAGGTAGTGGAACTGGAAATGATTTTTGTCTTTATTTTTCTAACTTTTTAATTAATGTTTAATGATACATTAATGTTAATTTTCATGATCATCATTACCCTGGATATTAATAAATTATACAAAAATGGAAAAAAACAGAGTCAGTCAGAAAGCATCCTGAGATGTGATGGAGTGATAGCTATCTGTAAATCACTAAGTTTGGAGATAATTTGTGATCACTAAGTTTGGAGATAATTTGTGATGCAGAAACAGAGGCAGGAATCCTAAATCTCATTCCACTGTACTTCCCAGAGAGAATTGCTGTAAGAAAATGTCCAGAGGTCATCTGTTCCTTTTTATTTTGTGTGAGATCTGACCTGGGGCTCTATGAGCTTTTAAGTTTTTTGTCCTCAAAAGTTCACTAGAACATAATTAGCTGTGGGTTTGGTACACATTCCTTGGGCCCTTTCAGTCTGGGGTATTCTCTTATTTTGTCAATTAGGGGAGGTTTTTCTTCATTATTTCTTCATATTTCCTCCTCTCCACTTTCATTTTTCTTTCTCATTTATTCAGATGTTGGTGCTTCTGTTTGTAGTCTCTGCCTCTCTTGAATGGATGGACAGATGACAGGTAAATGACAGACAGACAAACCGACAGATGATAGACGGATAGATAGATGATAGGCAGATAGATAGATCATAGACAGAGAGATGGCAGATGATCAGATGATATATAAATGATATACAGGTAGATAGATAAAAAATAGAAGATAGATAGATAGATAGATAGATAGATAGATAGATAGATAGATAGATGATAGATAGATGATAGATAGATAGATAGATAGATAGATAGATAGATAGATAGATAGATATTCTTTCCATCTCCTTCTGACAGTTTTCAGTTTTAATAACTGCTTTCATATGTATTTGTGAACTCATGTGTGCACATGTGTGTGTAGATCTGCATGCCAGAGCGAGTGTGGAGATCAAAGGACAACTTGTAGGAGTTGGTTCCTCCTTCCGCCATGCGAGTTCTGGGAATCAAACTCAAGTTGCCAGGCTTGGCAGCAGGAGCCTTTACCCACTGAGCCACCTCACCAGCTCCAGGACAGATCTCAATCTGGTCTTTCAGTCTGATATCTGTTCAGAAGTTCCATCCATCCTACTATTAATTTCACGTATTACACTCTGTTTCAACTTCTATGCTTTTCAAATCTAATTTTCCTGGTTCTTTTTATTTTTTTTTTATTTTATTTTATTTTTTTTTATTTTTTTATTTTTTTTTTTTTTTTTTTTTTTTTTTGGTTTTTCGAGACAGGGTTTCTCTGTGGTTTTGGAGCCTGTCCTGGAACTAGCTCTTGTAGACCAGGCTGGTCTCGAACTCACAGAGATCCACCTGCCTCTGCCTCCCAAGTGCTGGGATTAAAGGCGTGCGCCACCACTGCTGACATCATCCCCCTTCAATACTGTGTAGTGTTTGTGATGGCTAGTTGATGAGAACTTCACACAAGCTAGATCCACCAGAGAGGAGGAAGGCTCAATTGAAAAAGTGATGAGGCTGTAGTCAAGTCTGTAGGGCATTTCCTTAATTAGTGCTTAATGGGGGAGGGCCCAGTCAATTGTGGGTGTGGCCTCCTGGGCAGGTGGTCCTAGGTTCTATAAGAAAGCAGGCTGAGCCAGGAGGTGGTGGTGCATACCTTTAATCCCAGCACTTGGGAGGCAGAGGCAGGGGGATCTCTGTGAGTTCGAGGCCAACCTGGTCTAAAGAGTGAGCTCCAAAACAGGCTCCAAAGCTACAGAGAAACCCTGTCTTGAAAAACCAAAAAGAAAAAAAAAAGAAATAAAGCAGGCTGAGCAAGCCATGTGGAGCAAACCAATAAGCAGCACCCTCCACGACCTCTATACCAGCTCCTGCCTCCAGGCTTCTACCCTGCTTGAGTTCCTGTCCTGACTTTCTTTGATGATAAACTGTGATATGGAAGCATAAGCCATATCACCTTTCCTCCCTGAGTTGCTTTGGCCATGGTGTTTCATCAAAGCAATAGTAACCCTAGACAGTGTATCAAATTAAATTTTGTAGACTGGGACTCACTGTGTAACCCACGCTGGCCTCTATCGCACCATCTTCCTGCCTGGGTCTCCTGAGTGCTAGATTACAGGGATGCACCACTACACCTGGTTTGTATCGAACTCATTTTATGTTCCTTGTGTCCCATTCTGTGAGTTCATCTCATCCAACCAGACTAACCCAGGGCAATATCTTCCTTGAGGAACAGGACTGTTCTTCACGTGTTTGTTGTCCTGGCCTACGAGCTCATTTTCCCAGCAACACTGGCTAATCTGCTTGGGAATGTCAGTAGCCCAGGTCTTGCCCTAAGGTCTAGAGAAGGATACACAGATCCTGAGTGGATCCACAGGTAATCTGTCCCTGTGCCACAAATTATCTCCTCATGCCAGGGCATCCCAGGTGGCCCCCAAGAACAAATGATGTTACATGAATCTTTAGACTCTAAGTCGCCAACTCTTGAGCTAGATGGGGGCAACTTCTTTTCTCTAATGCTTTGGTTATATCCCTGAAGACACCTGTGTTCCTGTAAGACTATGGTGGGCTGGAGATGCCAGAATTCCCCTCCTGACTGGTTGTCTCTTACTTAGCTCATGCCAACACACACACACACACACACACACACACACACACACCAGTTCAAATGAGTCCCCAAATGAGTGCCCATTACCCCAGGGTCTCTTACAGTGTTCTCCCATTTTCTTTGTGGTTTTTTTTCCCTCTTATGATTCATCTGAAACCAATCCTGGGGACAAAGGGTCATGTTAGCCAGTACCTTGGTGACAGCCATTTGAAAGTTCAGAACTAGAAAGCACTTAGAACTCTAGACCCCTGGATCCTAATGTTTCTGACACTTCTATTCTAGCAAAAGCAAGTGTTAAATTAAGGTTCTGGTTAGAGTCCTATGTGTTGTCTGTGTGATATTGTCTACATTAAATAAGGTAATACATGAAGATCACTCAGAACACTGCCAGCACATGGAGAAGGCTCAGTAAATACTAGAGAAGGTGATGTTGATGATAAACCTTTCTCTTCTGTGATAGGTCAGACTGGAATTTCTCCCAAAAACCATGTATTAAAAGCTTGGTCCCATCTCATATTGTTGAAAGGTGGTAGAAATTTTGAGGTGGAACATAGTGGGAGATCTTAGGTCATTAAGGGTGCTCTCTCAAAAGAGATTGTGGGGGGCTGGAGAGATGGCTCCACAGTTAGGAGCACTGGCTGCTTTTCCAGAGGTCCCGGTTTCAATTCACAGCGCCCATATGGTGGCTCAGAATAGTCTGTAACTCCAGTACCAGGTGATGCTATGCCCTCTTCTGGCCTCAGTGGGGACTGCATGCCCATGGTACACAGCCATTCAGGCAAGCACTCATATACATGTAATAAAAATAAATAAAATCTCATAAAAATGTAAAGAGAGATTGTGGGGCATGAATTTCTTCTCTGTCTCCTCTACTTCCCAACCACAAGGGGAGAAGTTTATCTCTCCCACAAATCTCCACCATGACACATCACTATAGGCCCAAAGGAATTCACTGGAACCTCCAACACTGTGAGCCAAAATGAAACTTCTCTCTGTGTAAGCAACAGAATGCTAACACGGCTTCTGTGGTAGTATGAATGTCACTGGATAAGGAGTGGCATGATTAGGAGGTATGGCTTTATTGGAGTATGTATGGTCTTGTTAGAGGAAGTGTGTCACTGTGGGGTAGGCTTTGAGATTTCCTAAGCTCATAATAATTCCCAGTGTGTCAGTTGACTTCCCGTTGCCTGCAAGAAGTAGGACTCTTAGCTACTTCTCCAGCACCAAGTCTGCTTGCACACCGCCATGCTCCCCGTTATGATGACAAAGGACTGAACCTCTGACACTGTAAGTGAACCATCCCAATTAAGTGTTTTCATTTATAAGAGTTGTCATGATCATGGTGTCTCTTCACAGCAATAGCAACCCTAACTAAGACAGCTTCTAAGCCTGTCCTGGGCCTCAGGGTTATCCAGCAGTCTTTGAAAAAAGATAGCACACCTCCCTTACATATCTTCTCCTCAGATATGACTGTTTCTCATGTCTCCATGCAAATTTAATTACAACTAGAGCAGCAGAAGGGGAAAGAATGCTGACACATTGTGCCAGTCCAGAACAGCTCACAACTGAATGCACTCAAGACAGAGGTCAGAATCTGTCCCCAGCTGCAGAATGTTGCCTGCCAAGTAGGGTGGAAGTTTCATGTCTGTGTCTGATATCAGACCCCAGATTTGTGGCCCAAGGTCATTATACTTTTCTATAAATTTACTCAGAGGGAACAAAAGAATGAGAGTGACCTGCCCCTCTCCATTTAGTGCCAGGCACATCCATTCACTCACTCACACATGGTGACTACATTATATACTGACGATGTCTAATGGGCATCATAATAGACACTGCTCTAGTCTAGTCTCTGAGCACAAAGTAATGAACAAGCCCATTGCCTCCATGAAGCTTATATGCCAGGTTGGAGACAGAGTATAAACAAGCAAAGGTATGATACCAGGTACTTTTAGTTGCTGTGGAAAATGTGCAGAGGGGAAGGGGAAAGACAATGGTAGATTACTGGAAGTGGTGCAGAAGTCCTCTCTGAAGTGGCATGTGAAGAACATGAATAGAGTAAGGGAGTGAGCCTTACAAATAGCAGGAGAGAGGGCTCAGTGGTTAGGAGCTCTGGCTGCTCTTCCAGAGGTCATGAGTTCAATTCCCATGGTGGCTCACTACTATCTATAAGGGGATTTGATGCCCTCTTCTGGCCTGCAGATGGACATGCACACAGAGCACTCACACATAAAATACATAAATAAATCTTTAAAAATAAAAAATAAAAACAAATTTTTTAAAATCGGCTAGGGACTATTGTTCCAGATAGATGGAACAACGGCTGCGAAGACTCTAAAGGAACCTTGTCAAACAGTCTGTCAGTATTCCTGCATGCAGCACAGCAGAGAGGCAGGCTACAAGCCAAAGCTTAGACATCAGGGACCTACAGCATCTGCCTGGTGTCAAGTTAAGTTCCCCTGGGAGGCGGGGACAGGAATGGGCACTTCCTCCTATGACAGCCTCCTCCACAGCTACAATGCTACCTGAATCTGTAATGAGATCTGGCACCCTCTTCTGGCCTGCAGGCATATATGTAGACAGAACACTGTACACATAATAAATACTATTTAAATAAATAAATATAGTAATTCACTGTATGGGGCAATTTGTTTTTTTATTTATTTGGAATTGTTTTGTCTACATGTATGTCTGTGCACCACATGCATGCAGTACCTGTGGAGGCCAGAAGAGGGCAATAGATTCCACAGGAATAGGGCTACAGACAGTTGTAAGCTGCCAGGTGGATGCTGAGCCTTGATTATGTGATTGTTATCCCCACATATAAAAAAATAAAGCAGGATGCTTCACAGACCTAATAATCAGTATGTAAACTAGGAAGCCTGTCCCAGAATCTGACCCAGCAGAAGCCTCCTTCTCTTTCCCTCTTCCGTTCCTTCTTTCTCTTTGCTAAAGAGCTATTATGTTTTGAAGCTTGTAACAACACAATGATAAATGAAAGCATTCTCAATTAAAAAAATACTCAAATATTACAGAGAGGGCAAAAGTCCTGCTTGCCCATTCTCTGCTCAGTTGCAACCCCCTTCTTATCACTGTGCATTCTTACTGGGTGACTGTCTATTGTTGACCTTCACACAACAGGTTTTGTTTTGTGTGGTTGACCTGGGTGTGTTTGTTTAAATAATAATAGTCTATTGTGTCTATTGCTACCTCCGTGTGTCAATATGCTTGAATGTACCTTATTCTTTTTAACTACTAAACATCATCCCACGTCATGGGCCTGATTGATGCATGCGATGAGTCACCACAGGTAAAAGGCACAGTTTTACCACTATAAACAAAGATGCAGTGACGTACTTCTCGTGGACCAGTTCCCAGTAGTATAATTCCTGAGGCATAGCAGCCACCCTTTTTTAACAGGCCTTGCCAAGCTGCCCTACAAAAGAGCTCTGTTAATTTACACTATTTAAATACCAACTGCAGTATTTATAATAAGCCAAACTCCCACCCCTTGACAACTCTTGAGATTCCCAGCTTTTGATTTCTTTCAGCCCAGTGGGTGGAAAACAATGTCTCATGGTTGTTGACATCTGCATTCTCCTAATTGCGGATGGCACTGAGCATCGTGTCCTCTGTATTTCCTCTTCCAGGAATTGTTTGTCAGGGACCCTTTAGTCCATCTGCCTTTTCTTCGCCTGATGTTTGTCCTTCACCTCCTCTGCATTGGCAAATGTTTTCGCCCTGTCTGCAGCTTGCCATTTAGCTTTATGGCCCCTACTTTTCTCCTTCTTTTATTGAGCCTGAAAGTGGACTCTAAAAACAGGCCTAACCACAGGCCTCTCAGAAAATGCCAGACACTCCTAGTCTTCCCACTTGCTCGTCTGTGTCCTCACTGAAGTACTTGGCCTGCTGCTCGAGTTGCAGGTGCCTGACCAAGTTGGCTGTGTTCTGGAAGATACAGGCTTCTACAGGCAATTCCACATCTCCCAGGGGGACCAGCACACGGCCTCCATGTGGTAGGTACTAAAACCAACCTGAATTGTGGCCACCATTAAAAATGGCACAACTCGATCCCAAACCTGACTTTGCTGGGCTCCATCATCAGGAATCAGCAGCAGCAAACTTGCTTCCTCTTTCCCAGAAGTAGAGAGCAAAACAAGACGGCAGGCTGGCTCCGTGAAATTTTAAGCAGTTCTTCCAACAATGTGGCTGATGGTTTGTGTGGTTGGTACAGAATCCAGGAGACTCGGAGAAAGGAAGGCAGATGACCAGACCACAGTCATTAGATCTCTGCTCTCCCCTTTAGAAAGGGTTTTAGTATTAAAAGGACATTTATTCTTGTTAATGAAGAATTTGAGAATTTAAAAAGCTTTTACAACCTAAGACTGCCTAGGAGAGGTCAGCTCCGGCGCCCTCGTTGGCCTTCTGCTGCTTGGAGCCACGCAACTCACTTGGCAGAATGACCTGATAACAGGCAGTCAAGGGAGCAAGGGGCTTCTGCAGATACCCAGCCCTGTCTGGGGCAAGGCTCAGAGGACACATCGCTAGATGAGGAGAGTCACCATTCACTCAACCCAGGGCACCTGAGTCCCTGGCTTTCTAGGCAGACAGGAGTGAATCCAGCATCCCACCCTCTTAACCACATCACCGATCAACCCGCAGCAGCCATTTCTCTGCCTGAAAAATCTGCGCTCGGCCAGCTGCAGTGCCATGTGTCTGCATCTGGGAGGTGCAAGAGTCCATCCCAATAAACAAGAACACCCATCCACGCCCAAGTGAAAATGTTCCTGAGGTTGGATGGTTTTATAAACTACCCTTTCTAGTGGATGTCTGTATGGTATTTTCTATAATTTTAAAAAAGGAATGCCTAGCAATCTGGGGAGCTGGTGACTTCCTGTAAATTCTATTCCTTCTGCAGACATTCTGTTGAGAAGTCCCCCCTTCACTGTACCACTGCCTTCCTGTGGCTCTGTTCTTCTGAGAGACCTTTGAAAGCTGGACCACGATTGCCACTGTATGGCCAGAGAGCATGTTGTTCTAACCTCTCTGAACTTCCTGCTCACCTGCACAGTGGTGACGGTCACACTCATCATAAAGCTGTTGGGAAAGACGGATAAGGTCATGCAGGTAGCACCCTTACCCTGGCACCTGGCACCTGAAGTGCTTGTTGTCCTCCTGGCACAGTCTTCCCCTGAGAGCCACACAGAACAGATTACCACCTTTGCCCTGTGGCCAACCTTCATCAGGTGAAGACAAAGAAATGCTCTATGGGACATGCTTAGCATACACGAGGCCCTGGGTCCCATCCCCAGGACCAAATGACAAGAACACAATAACAATAAGAATGTTTTGCCCACTAAAGTGATAGTAACTAGAATTAAGAGAAATTATGTAAAGATTAGAAACTATACCCAGCTGGGGCTGGTGGCACAAGCTTGTAATTACAGCTACTTAGGAAGCTGGAGGATCCTAAGTTCTTTGTAGTCTGCCTGAGCTATTGTGAGTTCAAGGACAACCTGCACAATTTACCAAGTCATTGATAAAAAGTAAAAAACAAGAACTAGGGTATAGTTGAATGATAGAATACTTGCCTAGCACATATGAGGTGAGGTCCTGGGTTTACATGTACATGGAAGTAGAGGCAGGAAGGCCAAGAGTTAAAGACATTAAACTTAGCTATTTAAAGAGTTTAAGGCCAGCCTGAGCTACATAAGACTGAGTCTCAAAAAAAAAAAATCTATACCCAAGGCCAGCAAGATCATTCAGCTGGTAAAAGTGCTTCCCACACAAGTCTGGCCACCTGAGCTCCATCCCCAGAACATACAATGGAAGAAGAGGAGAGAGAGAAAGAGAGAGAGAATGATAAATTAAATTTTAATTTTAAAATACACAGATTCCGGTTCTCTCTGCTTGGCATCTTGTCCAGTCACAGCAGGCACAATAAAGAGAAGGCTATGTGAGTTCCTCTCTACTGAGTCCCAAAGAAAAATCAAAGTCACTTTCTCCCTGGCTGTCCACGGGCAATATAATGGATGTGCAAGCAGACAGTTTGAGCCTTCACTACACATTTGGCCCAGAAAAAATGTACACAAAACACAGGAGATAGAATATGATATTTTGTTCTGAGGAGCAAGGCACTATGCCCATGCCAGGACAACCTGACCCTGGTCCAAGAGTCCTTCGCAACCCTGTTCTTAGTCTGTTAAGTGACCACAACATGAGATCATTACCCACACCGAGCATACCTTGACCTGATTTCCAAAATAGGATGCCATGCATCTGTCCAGACACTCCGATAGCCCCGACTCTCTGGAGCTGCTGCCGGGGGAGGGCATCAAGGCACTCATTTAGGGCTTGGATGATTCTAGTCACATCCTGCTCCCGGCCCTGGAAACAGAACAGGACAGGGTGGGCATGGGCAAACAAACAATCAGACCAAGGAAGGAGGGCCTCCAGAGATCTCCTAGAGAGAGGACTCCTCCAAGGGCCATTGCCAAGATACAAAACTGAAGGATCTGGTTAGCTACAGCTGGGCCCGGCCTGAGACTATCTATCAAAGACCCACTCCCCACCCCCTGAGACTGTCCATCAAAGGCCCACTCCCCACCCCCTGAGACTGTCCATCAAAGGCCCACTCCCCACCCCCAGGGAGGAAGCCACACTCTAGACTGTTCAACAACACACCAGGCTCTGCTGAAAAAAACCATGTTCCACAGTCAGCAGGAAAATAAGGAGGGGGGTCTCCTTATAAGGAATGTGGAAGAGACTAGCAATGCAGAGGCAGATGAAATTCCCCTCCCTCCCCTCCAATCTAGGTTGGCTAGACTGAATAACTAACTGGAGACAGACTAAACAGGAGAAAAAGCAAGTCAATTTATTAACAAGCAAGAGGACATAAAAAAATCACAGCATGTAAGAGAATCAGAAGACGCGAGACCATTGAAGTTTACATTACCCCTTTTTATAGGAATGAAGGAATAAAAGATTAGGGAATGCAGAGAAATTAGAAGTCTTGCATGATAAGGGGAGGAGCAGAAATTAGCTGGTAAGATGGTCTCTCTGAAACTCAAATGAACCCAAAGGATGGAAATTAACCGGAAAGGGGAGTCCATGCAGGAGGGCTCAATCCCCCGTCTTCCTGGCAAGCCTGAGGGTGAGATTTCATGGGGTTGAAAGGCAGGTCTAGCACCTTTGTAGGTTGGTCTTTGGGGAGGGGGGTAATGAGAGGAAAGTGGGGCGGGCAATGTTGCTTGTTGTCCAGGCTGGCTCTGAACTCCCGTCCCAACGATCCCCATTCCAGCCTCAGCCTCCCAAGGACTTGGAAAGTGAGGCTCATGTCCAGATTGTAGCCTGCTCTTGACACATCTGAGAAAAAAACCTCTGTGTGTTTGGGTGAGAAGAAAACTTGGTTAGGATATTTTCATTCCCCCTACACTGACTTCCTCAGCAAAGATGCCATAATGGGGGAATGTCATGCTTTGAGCCTTGACACAGAGAAGATGTGGTCAAGAGAGACCCAAAGAACCAAGTACAGGGGAGCGTGGAGCATGGGGCATGCCTTTAATTCCAGCACTGGAGAGACAAAGACTGGAGATCTCTGTTAGTTCAAGACCATCCTAGTCTACATAGAGAGTTCCAGGGCAGCTAGGACTATGTAGTGAGACCCTATCTCAAGAACAAACCTCCAAAAGACTAAAGTACTATTAGATAAGTCCTAGCAGGAGGAACGTTTGAGCCTAAGAGTTTGAGACTAGTCTGAGCTAGTGAGACATAGTCTCATAGTGAGATCTCATTTAAAATAAAATAAACAAATGAGTAAATAATAAATGTAAACAAAGCAGATCCTGAGGCTGGAGAGAGAGCTCAGTCAATAAAGAGCTTGTCATGCAAGCGTGAGGACCTGGTTTTGAAACCAAGCAGCCACACGGAGAAGTTAGGCACAACATGTGTCTATAATCTCAGTGTTGCAAAGCAAGAACAACAAACTCTCTGAGGCTTGCTGGAAAGCTCTAGGCTCAGTGAAAGATCCTGTCTCAAAAATCCAAGTAGACAAATGAAGGAAAACACCCAACATTCATCTCTGGCTTATACATGCACACATATGCACACCCACCCATATACACATGAACGCCTACCTACACCACACACACACACACATACACACACATATGTTAACCATTAAGAGCATGTACAATTCTTGCAGAAGACCCAAGTTGGACTCCCAATACCCACAGTAGGCAGCACCCACTTTGGGGGCCTACAACCACCTAGTAACTCCAGCTTTGGTTGGAGCTGACACCTCTGGCCTCCATGGACACTGGCACTCACATGCACAAATCTACACACTGACATGCATGAATACACATAATTTAAGTAAAGTAAATTTTTTAATGCAAAATAGAGAGATTGGAGAGATGGCTCAGCAGTTAAGAGCACTGGCAGCTCTTCCAGAGGTTTGGAGTTCAAGTCCCAGCAACGACATGGTGGCTCACAACCATCTGTAAATGGAATCTGATGGCCTCTTCTGGAATAAAGGTGTACATGCAAATAAAACACATACATAAAATAAATAAATTTTTTTAAAAAATAGTACCAAATACAGAGAGAAGTGTAGAATATTAGCCTACACTTGGTAGATTAGAATCTACCAAGCCCTGGGTTCTATTGCGTACATGAAAAAACTCTAATTAAAAATACAAAATACAGTTGGTGGAAGAACCCATTCTTACCAGTTACAAGGCCTTGGATTCAATTCCCAGAAAAAAAGAACAAAAAAATAAAGTCATGAAAATTAATCAGAGTTTAATCTAAAACCATATTAATACCAATAAAAGTCAAGAGACCCTAGTAGATGACACCATAAAAAGAATACAGGAGTTGGACAGGTTCAAGCTGAGCTGTTGGCCTTAGACAGGGGAAACACATTTTAAAGTTGTACAGCTAAAGAAATGTCAAGTGTGGGTCAGGGGCTACAGCTCAATAGTAGAATGCTTGCCCAGCAAGTGCAAGCCATGAGTCCGATCTGAAGTGAAAGGTTCGAGTTCCATCTGAGGGCTGGGGAGATGGATCAGTCAGTCAGGTGCTTTCCCTACAAGAATGAGGACCCGAGATTAACCGCTGGCACTGGTGTTTGTGAAAGCCTGGTGCTGTGATGCGTACTTGGACTCCTAGCACGGGGGGAGGCGGAAATAGGCTGGTACCTGGGGCTCAGGGAACAGCCAGTCAGCCTGCCTGTCAACCTCCAAGCCAGTGAGAAACACTTTTTCAAAAAGAAAAAAGTGGGGGTGGGGGATGGGGCTTGAATAAAACCTGAGGGCTGAGGAACACAATGCAAGTTTGGCCTGTGGCATCCACTCACAATCAAACACAGGAGCATCTAAAGGCACGCGTGCTGGTTCAGAATTCACATGAATATGCAAAATATCTCACTAACACATCTCTATCATTGCTTGTTAGATGATGTTTTATATGCATTATGTTAAATAAAATACATAACAAAAATTAATTTATCCCAGTACTCAGAAGGCAGAAGCAGGTAGAACTCTGTTACATAATATGTTCCTGCCCAGCTAGGTCTGCATAGTGGGACTCTGTCTCAAAATAAATAAATGATAGATAAAATCTAAATTAAATTAATTTCATCCATTCCTTTTACTTCCTTTAAAATAGCTATTCAAAAACTGAAAATTATATGTGTAGCCCACATTTGTGACTTTCATTTCTGTTAGACAGTGGCAGTTTAAAAGTCCCCAAATGGCCATCGGATGGTGCATCCCCTCAGGACAGAGGGGCCTCTGTTTAAAATGGGTCCAGGGTGAATGGATTGTGTGGGCGGAGACCAGGGAGGAAGAACATGAGCCAGCTGGGGTAAAGACAAGAAAGCTGTGTTCACAAGTTCATTTTAGGGTTGAGTGTGACCAGGGGCAGTCCTGGGACAGTGGGCACACCCATACTGTGACAGAAAAGTCATTGTTACTGCTCTTTCTTGGTTCAAAACATCCGTAGAGCTATACCAAGATCCAGAACTTCAGACTTGAAAAAAAAAGTGCTGAACAACTCACTCAAACCAGCCCAACCCTGTGTCCCACCAATTGAGGAGGCAGAGCCAGAGACGACAGACAATCAACAGAGATTCCCTTCAAAAACTTGTATTTTCGCTGCCTGGGGTGGAACACACCTGCAATCTCAGCGCTTGGGAGGAGGCTAAGTAAGGAAGATCCAAATTTGAGGCCAGCAAAACCCTATCTCATAACAGAGAGAAGAGGGCTCAATTTTATGAGAAAAAGGCAGGGACTGAACCCATTATATTATAATCCTGGCCCAGCTCCTCACTCCTCCAGAATCAGAGCCAGCTTCTCCATGTCATAATTCATAAAGTCAAATATCATTCTAAAATGCCCTGAGGCTCCAACCAAATTAAATGTGAAGGCCTCTGGGAAAATTAGAAGAGTTCCTGCAATTTTTATCTTCTTAAACACATCCAGCAAGAAGGATTCCGGACCCCAAAGAACTGAATACAGACCCTGGGCAAGAGCTTCTGAGACGTGAAGCTCAAGAGTGGGAAACCGCACTCAATCCAAGTCTCTGGCTGGAAGAAGCCTTAGTGGCCACCTCGTTCAGACGAGGAAAAACGTTGAGGCCAATAGAAAAGTGAGATGTTACACTCCATCTTGATATTAATTTCTGTAAATAAATTGACTATAAACTCTCCCTTTTCAGGAAACTAACAGGAGTGGAGTCTGAGGCTTGATGTCTGTTCTGAGGCTTCTTACATCATCTCTGAACAGAGCCCACTGTCCTTAATTCATAGGATTTTACATATGTCTGCACATATTTGTGCATATATGTATACTATATATACATGTAGACTATATATAGTACATAGTGTGTGTGTGTGTGTGTGTGTGTGTGTGTGTGTGTGTACGACATGTGCCTGTCGTGGAGCACATGTGGCCATCAGAGGGCAGCTTTTCTAAAGTCAGTTCTTTCCCTCCATGGTGAGTTCTGAAGATGGAATTCGGGTCATCAAGCTTGCTCAGTAATTGCTTTTAGCTGCTGAGCCATCCTGTGGGACCCTGAATGTGTACTTTGCTATCTTATAGTTTTCAAAAGCCACTGGTTGTGGTGCATAAGTATCAGTCTGATAATTTTAAAAAATTATAAAGATAGTTTTTATTTTAGTTTAGCTCAGTTTAGTTTGTCAAGACTTGGTTTCTCTGTGTAGCCCAGGATGACCTTGAACTCACAGAGGTCCACGGGCCTCTGCCTCCCAAGTGCTGGGGATAAAAGCCATGCACCACCAGCGCCCAGCTCATTTCTAGCCAGGCAGTGGCGGCGCACGCCTTTAATCCCAGCGCTCGGGAGGCAGAGGCAGGCGGATCTCTGTGAGTTCGAGGCCAAGCCTGATCTACAAAGTGAGTTCCAGGAAAAGCTCCATAGCTACTGAGAAACCCTGTCTCAAAAAAAAAAAAATCTTTTTTTAATCAACTTATCTCAGGGTCTTCCTTCTTGCTCTGACAACATTTCTCTAGAGACTCTTGCTGGGGCTGGAATTCTCTGAGTAACCAAGTGAAATTTTCTGTTCACTTTCGCTTCTACGGAGTGAGAGGAGCAAGGTAAGCCCAATTCTGCATCTGATTTCCAGAGTGCAGCCTGCCTAAGGGGTACAAAACGAAGTCTGAACTTGAGGGCACAGAGCAAACGTGAGCCACGAGAAGCAAGCGTGATAGTTGGGCCTGTGGTTATTACTCTGAAAGCGAATGCTCTCAGGTCAAAGTACAGAAAGCGATGGGCAGAGAGCAGAGGGATCCAGCACCATGGGCAGGGCCGCTAGAGTGGGAAGATCGGTGCCCGCCGATGGGAAAGCTCCCTGGGAAAATCTAACGGCTTAGCCTGAGCTGCAGCAGGCTACGAGGCTCTGGAGGAAAGGAAAGCAGGCGGAGGTCGGACAGACTGGACAGTCAGAGGTACTTCTTCACGGAAAGGTGCTGGGCGGCTCCAGGATGCTGCCTCACCTGGGACCCGGCTTCTGCGCTCTCTGTCTCTGCCCGGGCAGCCCGGGCGCAGCTGGCCAGCACCACGAACCCGGATGGGTGGCCAGGTGCAGCTTCCAACAGGGCGGCCTTCACGGACGTGGTGCCCAAGTCGATGCCGAGAGTGACGGGTCGCGAAGCCATAGCCGCGGTGACAGCGAAGCTCCGCTGGTTTGAGCAGCGCGCTAGCCCAGGAACACTTCACTGAGGAGGGCAGCGCGGGGGCGGGGCTTCCCGGCCAATCTTTCAGCCACACGCAACATGGCGACTTCTTGTCTTCCCATTGGCTAAGGACGGCCGACGGCCACACACAGCACCCCCGGCGATAGGTGGAGAGGTGACAGAAGGCGGGACCTATCGGGTGGAGGTTCCCGGACTGTGCCGCGCGTCCGAGAATCTTCACCGAAAGACGACAATGGCTCCGAGAGTCCTGCCGCAGGCGCGACAAGTGACTAGCTCTCCCCTCACATCCGAGCCCCCGCCCCTGCCAAGGCGCCTGCGCCCTTCCCTCGACCCTACCCAGTTTTATCGGGCTAGGACTCGTGAAAACTACAACTCCCAGAGTTCCTCGCGCCGAACGCTCAGCCCCATAAACCAGGTGGTTCGGGTCAGGTGACAGCTGGCCCCGCCCTCGCACAAAGTCAGCGGAGCCCAAAGAGTCCTTTACATTCTGAAGAGGCATCTGGCGGGAGATTGCTGCTTTTGGTGAGGTCAGTCCACCGATCCTGGGAGGCTGTCAGGTGAGAACTCTCGCGGTCGGCACGGCCTCTCTTTTTCCTGGTAGGACACCACCCGCCCGGCAGCAGACAGCAGTCCAGCACCTAACAGGGGCACTCTGTCGCGAATGCAGCCTCCTTCAGCAGCGCCTGGGTTTCTGTCCTCTGGCCCCAGCCCAGGCCTGCATCCAAGTTGAAGGGCCAGGTTATTGGTGAGCAAAAGCACTGCTAGCGGCTGCCAACCAATGTTGGTGGCACTGTTCGAGTGCAGTTGGAACCCCTTGCTTGCCTCCTCTGGTGCGCCTCTGTCTGGCTTGGGAAGGTGCAGGTGACTTGGGGGGGAAAGTTAGATACTGTTAGGACCGTTCCAGAAGCTCCTGTTGATTCGCCCAGAGGAAGAGAGGACACCTGGGTCTTGCCTTTTCGGTAATATTGAGGGAAATAAATGCTTTGTGAGAGCTTGCTGGGAGCCCTGAGTGGTAGCAGTAATAACATTACATCATTGTTTCTCAACATTTTTATCTTATCAGACCACCTCCTTAAAAAATTTAATACAGCTGATAAGCTCTATTTTTTATATTATGGCTTTTGGGGAAGCCACAAATAATAGTTGCAGATATTTTCAGACCCCAAGAGTCTGTTTTAGCCCCTTGAGAATGCAGGCCTTAAGTTTCACCTCACTTTAATTCTCTGGTGTGGTTACTACTGTCTCTGTTCCCCCATTAGGAAGCCTCGGTTAAAAAGTATTCCAAATTTATACAGCAGGTAAATGGGAAGCCTGAGACCTGGACAGTCCATCTCCAGGGAACATATTCCTTGTCCAGTCTATGTTAGTTGTCCCTTGAGGAAGTTCCAGGTTATGCACCAAGGGCAGGACTACCTCAGCCACCTGACCAAGGAAGCTGCCGCAGGGGTTGTCTGAGTCCAGGTTGCTCTTGAGTGGGGATGGTAGATTGAAAGCACCATGTGACTGAGGCCTGGAGAAGGTTAGAACACACACCCAAGATGGGCACGGCAAGTGTCTTTCTTTCTGAACAAGCCTAGTTGTGCGGTTAACCAATCTGATCATTTTAGCCCTGTGGTCATCTTGTCAATTCTTTTTTCATCTGTTCTGTGGTTTTTCTTCCGGATGCCTTAGCCTTTAGCACTGGGGGGCCTTTTTTTTTTTTTTTTTTTTTTTGCTGACAGTGTGTTTGAATTTCATGGTCCATATCTGCTTCGGTGAAACTAGAAAAGAGTTTTGGATAAAGAGAGGAACACTCTGCCAGTGAAACTCCATTCATTTATTCATTTTCCTTCCCTGTTAACTGGGTTGTGGAAAGCAGATGAGGGGACAGTATGGGTCTGCACTCACTTCCGCAGAGGAGGACTTCACACAACCCACTTAGCTGCTCTGAGCAGGTTTGCCCATTACACGAAGCAAAGATAAGACCTCTCTGAGGTCTCCTTCTCGGAGGTTGTGATGCCAAGCCTGTGAGGTCAGAGGTCATAGAGCCTGTGAAGTAGAAGTCCTTTATGAACTGTCCCACTGCCATGGCTCAGGTAGCACATTGTCCACCAAGAGCTGAGCCAATTCATCCTTAACACGCCTCTCTCTTGACGTTTGTCATTTTTCCTAGTTCTGAGAAGTCAGAGAACATGACGAGGAATTGCCTGCTTCTTTTGACCCTTTTCCTCTTGAACTTCATGGAGAAATGCGGTAGGTTTAAGAGTGACTTCTCAGATTGTAAAAAGGGAAATAGTGGAAAGTGTAACCTCTTTGTCCCCAAAGGTTTAGCGCTCTCCATGCCACCTACGGTCAGCCTCCCACTCAGCAAGAGAGCCAGATTCAGGTGCGGTATGGGGACATACAAAGAGCTAAATGGTCCCAAACATAATTGGCCCATTGTGCTGGAGTGCCTCTTGCCTTCTCTGTATCAACAGAGATGGTAGTTGGTTATTTAGTCAGACCGTACAACTGGCTCTCAGAGCCTCTCCAAGCTGAGATAGTATCTATAAAGAATAACTTGTGCTTCTGCCCTCTGGACCTCACAGAGAGAGTTGTGGGTCCTGGGAGACATTAAAGAAAATACCTTTCCCTTGGAGAAGATCGGAGCTAGTTACAGCATCCTGAGCCACACAGAAAGCAAGCTAGTGGGGATCATACATCCTTGTCAGAGGATCCCTTCAGATTCTGTTGTCATCCTTGAAATGTCATCCAAGACATTTCTGGGATTCCTTCTGTGAATAGCTTTGTTTGTTACTCCCAGATCCCAGGCCCATATTCATCATTAGGTAGGCCATTACTCCAAAGCAAATGCATCTTAAAGTCCCTGACAAACAATTTTCAGAAGCCTGTGGAAAACACTAGAAGTCCTACACATGTGCCCTAAAGCTGCACACACTGCCTGCATCATTATGGTTACCTGGCCTCTTGCTGGCCAGAAAACTGGTCATCTGATCAGCTCATCTAGGTCTGGTAAATATTGGTCATATTCCTTCATATGTAGTCAGACCTTATGGAGAAGTAATCTCTGGGGGGGAAATGGTGAGGAGGGACTCAGACCATGAGGCCTGGTCCTGCCGCCTTTCTGCAGAGGGATGCCACACTTCAGCCCTACTGAGTCGACTCTCCGGGAACTAAGGGCATGTGGTTGTGTATGCATGTGTGCATGAGCACATAAAGGAGATCCTGGAAAATCTTACCAGTACTCCCATGTAGGGATAAGCCCCGCCCATTAGGGGGCGTGTTCGCCTCGGGCTAATGTTTACTGATAAATCTGCCGGTGCGTGCTCTTTTTCTGCTTTCCTGTTCTCCACGGGAACCTGTGGTCCTGTAAGTCTATTTCCCCATTAAAGCTGTATATATTTTTATAATCTGTCTACATTCATTTACACCGTTACATTTTGGCGCCCCACATAGAGGCAGATTTATCAGTAAACATTAGCCCGAGGCGAACACGCCCCCTAATGGGCGGGGCTTATCCAACTACACTCCCAACTACACAAAGGGTAAACTGAGACCCAGGCAGGGTAGAGAGCCTCACAGATAAAACTAGGACTAGAAAAGAGCCTCTGTTCCATTTGCCTCTTTCTTCTGACCATCTCTATGAAGGAGCAAAGGATGCTACCACAGAATTGAGAACCTGGAATTGGATTGGATCCCAGCCTCATTCTGCTGGACTTTTCTTCTCTGTTTGGGGTGTCAGCATCAAGGATGACACAAGAACAGAAAGCCTCCAGAGTTTGTCGCTTCTGACTTCTTTGAGTGGAATCTGTGGCAGTGCAGCCTAGTAGTAACTGCTTGGGCTTTGGCCCCAACAAGCCTAGCTTTGAATCCTTATTCGGTCGTGTGTAGCTATGGGAGCAGGGCTCCTTCCCTCTGGAGGGAGTTTTCCTTGACTTAAAATAGGACTGAAAATGCCCAATTTCTATTGTAAATATATAAAATGGGGGTGACGAGAACAACAGAAATGGTATCATACCTGTAGTCCCAGCACTCCAGAACTGAGGAAGATCAATAGTGTCCTTGCATGCCAGGCAGATTGTGGGACCTCACAGACAGAGAGAGAGACAGAGAGAGAGACAGAGACAGAGAGAGAGAGAGAGAGACAGAGACAGAGAGAGAGAGAAGAGAGGGGGAGGGAGGGAGGGAGGGAGGGAGGGAGGGAGGGAGGGAGGGAGGGAGGGAGGGAGGAAAGAGAGAGTCAGTAGCAATGACTGGGATGAGGTAGGGTGCAGAGTGGTACCAGCCAGTAGCAATTGCTTAGATCTATATAATCCTTGCTACTGAGGCAGGAGGATCACAAGTTTAAGGTACAGGTTATGGGACAAAATTAATTGAAGACTGCTTGAACAATTTAATGTACCCTATTTCAAAGTTTAAAAGTAAGAATATAAGAATACGGAGCCCAGTGTAGATCACTTGCACTGCGGGTGTAAGGACCTGGCATTCAATTCCCAGTCTGGGAGAGGGGAAAACAGGGAAGGAGAGATTGATTTGCTGTAGGGGAAACAAGGTGGTCTCCCCGTGGCTCCTGCTGTCCCTGGGTATGATACAGCTTCCCAGCTGCCTCCTATCTTGGACTGAAAACTAGCCTGCAGTTGTAAAGTGATGACAGTAATAGACGCTAACAACTATTTAGCATTGAGGCCATGTAGAAAGTAGAAAGCAAGCGTGCTGCTAACCATTCTGAATTTTATCTGTGAGACAGGTCTTATTCCACCCATTTTACAGGTGAGGCTCTACAGGTGTAGGCTCAATAGTAAAGTACCTTTCAACATGTCACACAGCTAGGGAGTAACAAACCAGGATGGAACTGTGTGGCTTCAGAGCCTAGAATCTCATTTGCTTGACCACTAGTGTTTTCTGTAGTACTGAGTGAGGATGATTTAAACGCTCTCTGATCTGGTTCTTTGAAAGCTCCCATCTTCCTACTTTAATATACAAAGACTGAAAAAATCTAACTCCCTGACACCCTCTTAAATGCCTACACGTACACATATAACATGCATGTGCCTGCCCCGAGCAGTGACTTGCTTTGGGTCTTACTTATCTGACGTAGTCCTGAGCAGTAAATAAAATTTCATAGACTGGGATAGTAAGTCCTGCACTTCCCTAGCTGGAAAAGCCCAGAACAAAGCCTCAGACTGATAGCATTGCAGGCAGGATAGAGTTAGCATATCATGTAGGACAGAATTAGCATAGCAGGCAGGAAAGAGTTAACATAGCAGGCAGGATAGAGTTAGCATAGTGTACAAGACAGAGTTAGCATGGCAGGCAGGAGTTAGCAGAGCAGGCAGGATAGAGTTAGCATAGCAGGCAGGATAGAGTTAGCATAGCATATAGGACAGAGTTAGCATAACAGGCAGGATAGAGTTAGCATAGCAGGCAGGATAGAGTTAGCATAGCAGGCAGGATAGAGTTAGCATAGCAGGCAGGATAGAGTTAGCATGGCAGGCAGGATAGTTCGCATGGCAGGCAGGACAGAATTAGCATAGCAGGCAGGACAGAGTTAGCATAGCATGCAGGATAGAGTTAGCATAGCAGGCAGGACAGAGTTAGCATAGCAGGAAAGAGTTAGCATAGTGTGCAGGATAGAGTTAGCATAGCATGCAGGATAGAGTTGGCATAGCAGGCAGGATAGAGTTAGCATAGTGTGCAGGACAGAGTTAGCATAGCAGGCAGGATAGTTAGCATAGTGTGCAGGACAGAGTTAGCATAGCAGGCAGGATAGTTAGCATGGCAGGAACAGAGTTAGCATGGCAGGACAGAGTTAGCATGGCAGGCAGGACAGAGTTGCCAGAGCAGTCTCCAGACGGTGAGGCTACAACAACTGATCTGACCTGAAGAATCCAGGAGAATCACATCTGTACTATGTACTATGGAGAATCACATCTGAGAGACTTGTACTTTGAGGACAGCCACCATCTGCATTAAAGCAGCTCAGATGTGGCAGAACTGGGCTCAGAAGTGTGAGTTTGAAGCTAGTGAGCACCTTGGGACATAAGGTGACTCTCCCAGGAAGCGTCCATGCAGTGGGAATACCAAAGGGAGACAGTTGAGGTTGGAGAAGTGACACTGTTCTCTCCAACCTGAGCTCTAAAACTTCAGGTCCCAGTTCTTCATCTTCTGCCATGGAGGGTTCTGGGTAGAGGCCTGCACCTCCTATCCCTATGGGAGTCATTCCACCAGATGGAGCGCTTGCTCTGCTGCCTAAGATAGCCTTTCCTCTCTTAGTCTGGATCCCTGATGGAGCGCTTGCTCTGCTGCCTAAGATAGCCTTTCCTCTCTTAGTCTGGATCCCTGATGGAGCGCTTGCTCTGCTGCCTAAGATAGCCTTTCCTCCCTTAGTCTGGATCCCTGATCATGACTTCTAGGACGTGTCTGTCCTTGAAGTCTGTAAGGCAGGGGAGGTGAGATGGCCAGGTATGCCCTGAAGCTTTGATTACTTCAGCATGGCAGTGACGAAGGAGGTGAGCTGTCCAAAGAATACAGGAATTATCTTAGCTAGTCAGCCATTCCCTGTGACCACAGTGTGCTTGGTTATTTGATTTCCAAAAATTATCTTCCTTCTTCCTCTTGGCATTTTGTTTTATTTTGTTTTGTTTTGATGCTAAAGATTAGATTCAGGAGCCGGGCGGTGGTGGCGCACGCCTTTAATCCCAGCACTCGGGAGGCAGAGGCAGGTGGACCTCTGGGACTTCGAGGCCAGCCTGGTCTACAAGAGCTAGTTCCGGGACAGGCACCAAAACTACAGAGAAACCCTGTCTCGAAAAACCAAAAAAAAAAAAAAAGATTAGATTCAGGGTCTTATGCTTACTAGTCATACATTCTCCCGCTGAGCTATACTCCCAGCCTAGCCCTCACCCCAACATGGCTTTCTAAGACCCAAGCCTGCTTCCTCCCTCACCCTGGAGGCCTGTTTATCCACCTGCTCCTGAGATAGCGCCTGAATGCCAAGAAGCAAGCCCTGATAGTGAAAAGTGTACATCCCTCACCACTATCCTCCGGTCCCTAGCAAACAGCCTCAGAGAGGGAACCGTGCATGGGGTGAGCTGAGTCTGCAGGAAAGCCCAGATGGTTCTTTAGAAACATATTAGCCAGGCCTTGTGCCCATCTCAGAATCCAGGAATGAGAGCAGACCAGTTTTTCAGAGGGGACCCATGGGCTGTCTCTCTGCAGAAGTTATTCCAGTCCTCCCTTAGCAATCCCAAATGTTGGTTGAGCAGTGATGGCGCATGCCTTTAATCCCAGCACTCAGGAGGCAGAGGCAGTCAGATCTCTGTGAGTTCAGAGCGAGTTCCAGGACCGGCTCCAAAGCTACACAAAAAAAAAAAATTCACAGATGTTGAACTGAATGTCTGTTTTATAACTTTTGGGCTCTGTACCTCCCAAACCATTTCTGGAGAACTCGGCTTGCCCACAGAGGGGAAGGAAGAGGAAGTTCCAGCACTTCCTGCTCTAAACTGTGGCAGTCTGGCCCTGGTGCAGAGATGGAAAGATCATAATACAAGTCTGAAAGTACTATCAATGAATCAGGGCTAGTGAGTTCAGATGGCAGGGCCTGGTGCTTATTCCTCCTGTGGGCTAAACTCTTTGTCGTGGTGACTCACGGCATTGACTTGCATCTTTCCAGAGTCAACTGTCAGTCTCACGGTTCCTCCCACTGTGAAGCTGGAAAATGGCAGTTCAACCAATGTCAGCATTATCCTTGGGTAAGTCCTCAGGCCCAGTTCTCTCCTCAGCCCCACTTGGTACTGACCTCTGGCACAGTCTGCATGGACTCCTGGTGTGATGCCCTTGCCTCTTTGTTGTAGGACATAAAAAGAGTCCAGGATTGCAGAGCAGGGTCCCAAAGTCAAATACCTACAGAGTCTACATAGTCTCTGTCTCCACTGGGAGGAAAAGGGGACACATTTCCCTAGAAACATGAGCTGTTTCCTCTAGCAAGTAGAGTCTTCTGGTGGCCACAGGTGATGCCAGACTTCAAGACCCTTTTCAAGACTAAATATATGAGCAGAGCCTTAAAAGTCAAGTGTTGAGGAACTGAACTGCTGACCAGCATAGCACAGCTGAGGTCACTTGCCAAAGCAGAAGTGATAGTATCAAGGGGTTCCACCCGTCCCTGCTCACACTTAGCCTTTGTGTAACAGTCTTCCTTGTGTGCCAGGAGTGGTGGCACACCTTTAATCCCAGGACTCAGGAGGCAGAGACAGGTGGATCTTTGAGTCTGAGACCAGCCTGGTCTACAGAGCAAGTTCCAGGACAGGCTCCAAAGCTACAGAGAAATCCTGTCTCAGGAAAAAAAAAAAAAAAAGAAGAAGAAGAAGAAGAAGAGGAAGAGGAAGAGGAGGAGAGGAGAGGAGAGGAGAGGAGAGAAGAGAAAAGAAAAGAAAAGAAAAGAAAAGAAAAGAAAAGAAAAGAAAAGAAAAGAAAAGAAAAGAAAAAAAAGAAAAAAGTCTTACTTGCTGACACCTACTGGTTTAGGCATGAAGGTCCTAACCTGGTTCACCCTCTGCCAGAAGATATTCCTCTGTCTCTGTGGCCTGCGACTGCTTCACCATGCCTGTGGCTCCCAACTGAGACAATGCTCTTTACACCTGCCCTGGAAAGTCCCCAGGCCTCCTCACAGACCTGCTGCTCTGTCCTCCGTACCTTGTACACCTACCTCATGTAAACCATCTAAGTTGTCTGCTTACCCTCTCTCCCCTCTCTGGAATCTTTAAATAGCTTCCCACATTTGAGGTCTCCATGGGTTGCTCGGAAAGGACTCACTTCATCCCATCCCTGCTGACCTTCACACCACACCCTGCTCGGAGCTGACCCTACCAAAGGGACTTTTCCCACTGGGGCAGAGAGCCACTGGCCTGTTCCCTCTATTTGCCCCCATTATTCACAGCCAGAATTCCACCTTCTTGTGTTCTCATCCTACCCCAAAGAAATATCTAGTCTCCTCATAAAGCGGGAACATGGTTCCTTCTACTTCTCCCAGTTTAGGGGCAAATACCTAGGTAAAGGTATTCTCCTATAGAAATAAATGAAAGTAAAGAATAATGTTATGCAAAAGAAGGTAAACACAAAAAAGTCTGGGCTGTCAGATTCTTTGTATATAAAATATAAAAACAGCAACTCCGTGACGCCAGGCCAGTGGTTATCCTTGGGGTCAGGAAACTTAAGGGGAGAACAGGGCTTCTGGGGTGTTGGAAATGTTCATTTCTTGATCTGGGGGCTGGATGTGTGTAGTCTGAGCACACTGCCCTTCCTGATCCTGATTTCCAGAGAAAGGAAGACCTAGTGTGAAATCCAGAGGGTCGATTGACATCTTACAGGGTCCAACCTCCCAACAGTAACCAGACTCTTATCCTCCTAGGCATCCATTAAATGCAACCTTGGTGATCACTTTTGAAATCACATTTCGTTCAAAAAATCTTACTATTCTGGAGCTTCCTGATGAAGTAAGTAACAGACCTTACTAAAGCTTAAGGCAACACTTGGCAACAGAACACATTTTAATTTTAATTGTGGGGGAAAGTTACCTAGGCTCCCCCCGCCCCCGCGCACCCCACTCCATCATAGAAATATGTGGTTTGGGCTTTGTTGGCCTCTTTAAGGTTGAATGTTTTCTGCTATGTAGTTTGAGTGAAGGATTCGCAAGATGAATACAAGTTGAGATGAATAGCTTCTGGGTCTTCAATCCTAGAGCTGAACCGTGGTTAATAATAATAAGTAAGATACAGTGTACAAACAGGTGCCAAAAAATAAATAAGATAAAAAATTAAAAAAAAGCTTGAGGCAAAGGTGGTTCTGAGAATGGAGAAGCTCTAAAGATATTTTAAGCTCTACCATATCTTTGTATAGGAAGTATCAGCCTTGCTTTAAAACATTTTAGGAAATGAGGGGGCTCTCGGTGTGTAGAGTGTTTACCTAGCATACATGAGGCTTTAGGTTCAATCTCTGCCAACACACACGGGAGGGAGGGAGGGAGGGAGGGAGGGAGGGAGGGAGGGAGGGAGGGAGGGAGGGAGGGAGGGAGGGAGGAAGTTAATGTGTGTGTGGAGAGAAAGACTAACTTTCTAATTTTGTGTTTCTAACAGAATCTCAGGCTTAGCCCAGACCTACTCGTTCAAAGTGTACATGTTAGCAGGGTCTGTGAGTGACTAGGGGGTTCACGTCATTCTGAGACATTGGTGGTGGTTGGGTGTCAACTGCAGAACTGTCTCAGAGGTTTTCTGTGTGATAGTGATGATCATTCATAGCTTTTTATGTTTTATCTTCCTGCTCCTACACTGCCAGTAATATAAATCAGCTATCATTGGCTAGATAAAATACTTTAATCGGGAAGCAGCAACTCCAGATAAAAACAAGCAAATGGTGGGCCTGTAATCCCGGCTATTAGAGAGGCTGAAGCAGGAGGTCACAAGTTCAAAGCCTGCCTAAGCTGCAGAACAAGTTCATAGCCAGCCTGGGAAAATAGTGAGACCTGTCCCAAAATAAAAGGTAGAAAATAAAAAGCTGGAGTTCGACCTCAGTGGTACAGCTGGATGTGGTGGCACACACCTTAAATCCTAGCACTTAGGAGGCAGAGGCAAGTGAAACTCTGTGAGTTACAGACCAGCCTGACCTACTTTGCAAGTTCTAGGACAGACAGAACTACATAGAAAGACCCTGTCTCCATGTCTCAGGGGGAAAAAAATGCCAAAACAACTTCAGTTGTGGAGCATTTGGTAGCATGCACAAGGCACTAATTCAATCCCAAGTACTGAAAGAAAAGAAGAAAAAAAGCTTAACATCAGTCAGATAAGTCTGAAGGCCACAGTGACTATTATTAACAACGAAGTATCATGATATAATTATATATCAAATAATAGTATTTGATTGAAGAAGGACCATGTATAGGACAATGGATTCATAAGGTTATACTACCCAATGGTGTCATAACCACCTTTATTTGTGTACATACTCATTACAAGTGTTCACATGACTATGAAATTGCCTGATTTCTTAGAGTAATATCTTGTTGTTAAAGGAAATGTGCTTATACTTGAAAACTGATAAAAGATTAGATCTTCAATGTTCCCACACCCAACAAAAGAATGCTAAATATGTAAAGTAGTGGATAAGTTAGTTATCTTATTTTATTTATTGCAGTGAATACATAGATTAAAGCATCACACTTTATCATATACAATTTTTATATGTCCATAATAACAAAGGATGGGTAGGGGCTGCAAGAAAAAAATGCAGGACAACCTTGATGTTCAAAAAACCCTGGGTGGTTGTGGAAATGGGCTACAAATCATTCTGAGCCCCCCAGCAAACAAACAGCAGTAAGAAGGGATTCAGAGTATCCCACTAAAGAGCCCCTCTGTCAGAGGTAGCCCTTATACACCCTTGTTCCTGTGGGTAGCATTGTACAGTATTAGCCACTGCAAACACACACACACACACACACACACACACACACACAAGGAGTCTGAAGGCTGAGGCCGGAATGCAACACAATGAAAGACACGGTCCTAATAGCAAGTCTACTTCAAGGCTAAGCTTTGTTTGACCTGTAGGTCACATGTAGAGACTCAGAGGAACAGATTTTAGTTAGTTTATGTATAGATATCAAAGTAAAGGTGTCCTCCTATAAAAATAAATAAAAGTCAAGGATAACAGGCAAAAGAAGCCCATCACAAAAAATGGGCTGTAAGGTTCCTTGAATAAAAACAGTGAACCCATGGTGTCAGGCCAGTGATTATCCTCAGGGTCAAGAGACTGGGGCTAAGGGGAGCTGAATGGAGCTTCTGGGGTGTTGGAAATGCTCATTTTTTGATCTGGAGGCTAAATGTGTGCAGTGTATAGAGACACTTCATCAAGCTGTGATGTGTGCACTTTTCTGTATAAGTATTATAGGCCAGGTTTGTTTGTTTAATTAGCAGTGAGAGTCAAAACCAAACCATTGTTGGAAGATGATCTTTAGGATCACCTGAACCCACCTTCTCGGTCTCCTGCATCACTGGCCCCTCCCTGCCCATTCTTGTCCTGTACCTGTGGTATAAGAAGCCAATGGTTAGAACCTGGGAGTCAGGTGGTCTAGGAGTTCAGCCTGGAAGCGTTGGGTCAGGGACTTCAGCCAGCCAGTGTTTCCCTTGTTTGTAGGCATAGAGGTCATCATGTCTCCTGGACCACATTCTGGAGATTAAAAGCAATAGCAGGAAATATAAAACAGCTGGCATTGTACCTGGCAGAGCCTCAAGTCCAGTAAGAAGCCCCTGCTTGCCAGGCATCCCATCCGTTGGAAGCTAAAAGCAGGGTGATCTCAAAGTCTCGGCCAGATTGTGCTGTGTTAGCAAAACCCTGTATGTGGGTGGGGTGGGGGGGACAGGTGCGGTGGCTTCTACCTGTAATCCCAGCACTCAGGAGTCTAAGGCATGGGGATTTCTGTGAGTGTGAGGCCAGTTGGAGCTACATACTAAGTTGCAAGCCAGGAAGAGCTGCATAACAAGACTGTCGTATAGAAAACCAGAGAAAGGGACAGAAAAAGAAACACCATGGTGTAATGAGCCACATGCATGTGGTACTTGCAACAAAGGTGGAGGGTGGGATCTAGAATGTTATAAGGCAAATGGGGACAGTTTGGTTCCATCAAGATGCCGTCCAGCTCCCTGCTTCTTCAGTGTGGCAGGAAGATGACAAAAAGAAAAAAGAAAAAATCAGATGGCACAGGCAGGCTCCAAGCCCATCTTCCAGAAGCAGGGCTTTTGACAAACATCAAGCAGAAATGACCACAAGAACATCTTGTGTTCCCACTTCTTCTGCTTTGCTGTTAGGCAGTGAGGCCGGGCATGGGGAAACATCTTTTATGGATTTCATTGAGCATCACAACAATGGAAATAGAAATAACACTGGTCTCACAGTCGTGATACGAAGCACTCCTAGCCTGCCGTGTGCCCAGCTCTGCACTGGAAGCTTTAGGGACATCATATCCAAAGCAGCCCCATGAGACAGGCACTGGTGTTACCCCCGTGTACAGAAGAGTAGACTGAGCTATCAGGGCTAATGAGAGGACAAAAGGTATCCTACACTCCTTCGGTGGTTACCAGGGAGGACTAAGGACCAGCCTACGGTTCTGCTTAGAAAACCAGATGGAAACATGGGCAGGGTGGGATTCTTGTGCCTGGTTGGTAAGTTCTCAGAAAGCAGAACCAAGTATAATATACCCCCACCCCCATTCCCTGGTTCATGGCCTGGAGCCAGACTCTATTAACTGTTTATGGCCACAGATGAAATTCAGACTTCCTAACAGGTCATAGTGCCTCCTGGAGAGAAGAATGCCTCTTTCCAAGTGACTTCTCAAAATGTTGGACAAGTGACTGTTTATCTGCACGGCAATCATTCCAACCAGACCTGGTAGGCTGGTGTCCGCCCCACCCCTGTGGCCTCATAAAATGGGAAGGGTGGCCAGGCACTGATGTGCATCAGGGCTTCCTCCAGAAGCTTCACCTCAATGCATCCTCACCCCAAATTCCTTTCTAGTCCCAGGATTCGGTTCTTGGTGATACACAGCAGAATCGTTAGCATCATAAACCAGGTGATTGGCTGGATCTACTTCATGGCCTGGTCTGTCTCCTTCTACCCACAGGTGATCCAGAACTGGAGGCGGAAAAGGTAACTTGCCCAGCTTAGAGCTGTCCCTGCAGACCCTTGTGGGGCCGCAGGAAGACACCCCTCTACACTCGTCTCTGTACAAGTAGGGTGGGATTTCCTAGGCTATATATTCAGTTCCTTGCCCAGTTTAGCCCTTCCCTATGGGAACAATGACATGGAGCTTCTCACCTAAACCAAAAACAGACTGGGCAGGGGAAATTCTGCCCTGAAACTCCTTGGCCCTGGGAAGCTGGACTCCGTGTCATACAGCCTTTAGCCCCCGAGACTGTATAGCTCTCCTGTCTTCACACTGGGTCCCAGGTCTCTTAGGGGACTGCCAGGCAGTGAGCCAGGGAAGTGGGTGCTCTCTCTCCCCTAGAGGCCTCCAGCAGGAACCTCTGGAGTAAAGGAGGGATGAGGGGATTGACTCAAGAGCACCAGTTGGGTGGCACCAGCCATGGTAATGAAGAGCTCTCTAAGGATGGTGCTGAGGCCTCCTTTCCCATGTACTAGGTGCTAATGTCCCCTCCCATCCCAGGGTTCCCCGCCTTAACCCCGCCCTACGTTTTTCCCCTCTGCCCCCTGCAGTGTCATTGGTCTCAGCTTTGACTTCTTAGCCCTGAACTTGACCGGCTTCGTGGCCTACAGCGTTTTCAACATTGGTCTTTTATGGGTACCCTACATCCAGGTACAGCATCGCTCGCTCCCTACAGCCCACCCAAACTGCTTCTCTTCACCCCTTAGCTTCTCCTCACCCCCCAACAGGAGCAGTTTCTCCTCAAATATCCCAATGGTGTGAACCCTGTCGACAGTAATGACGCCTTCTTCAGCCTGCATGCGGTCGTTCTCACCCTGATTGTCATCCTGCAGTGCTGCCTGTATGAGGTGAGCGATGAGGTCCGGTGACCTGGCCTATCAGCCCCCACCCCATTCTACCCGCATGCCCTGAAGGAATGGTGGCATGATGGCCCCCAGCCTTTTGTGGCAGAATGGATTTGGGGTGGGCTTTCCTATCCTGTCCCTGGCTTAACTGAGGGGGTGTGTCAGGAAAATGGTGTTTTCTTGGGCCAAGGCTGAATGAGGTTCTTGGTAAAGGGAAAGGCAAGATCATTCGCCATGGCATGAGGGAAACTGTGTAGATGGGAATGGCCAGGGAGCCAATTCCTGGGAGGTCAGGAGGAACCTGGATTCAGCTGTCACTGAAAAGCTATCTGGGGTTTCAGCAAGGATTGAAGGTACCTAGAAGTCCCGGTGTTTCACAGGAGCACCCCTGACGTGAGCTTTAGCATCGCCTCTCCATAATGTGGCACCTCCTCACATCACAAGACCAGTAGGGGCTGTTTGACTTCCTCGAAGCTCCTTGGTTTTCTTGCACCTTTGCTATGATGCTCTGCTGAAGGGGCCTCCCTTTGGGGCCATGTCTAGAGAAAAGCTGCAGTGGGGGACAGATTCCTAGATCCCCAGGTTTCTTCCACATCGTGGGATGGGCCTCCAACACCGGGATTTATGCCCTGCACTGTTTGCTCCTCCAAATGAGCTCTGAGGTGTCCAACTCTGTGGAGATGAAACTTGATTGGCAGGGGCTAGAGGATCATGAATGGAACAGGAAAGCTTGACTGTAAAGGGTGGGGCTGTTGCTAGGAACTCCACACCTCATCCCAGCCCAGGCATGATTCACTCACCACCCAGATAGAGACCAACAATCTGTGGATTTGGTCTCCTGCCCTGGCCTTATGCAGATACAGCCCTAGTGCTCTTGACCCCCTTTACACAGGTTACCTCCATCCTGCACCCCTGTCCAAAGCCACCCCTTCCTGAAACCATGAAGCAACCTTTGTGTCCACATCTACAAACCCCACCTTTTTCTCATCCTCAGCGGGGCAACCAGCATGTGTCATGGCCCTCCATTGGCTTCCTGGTACTCGCATGGCTCTTTGTGTTAGTCACCATGATTGTGGCTGCAGTCGGTGTGACCACATGGCTACAGTTCCTCTTCTGCTTCTCCTACATCAAGCTCGCCGTCACACTGATCAAGTATTTTCCACAGGTACCCGAGAGCCTTCCTGCATTTCCATATGGCTGGTACTGGGCAAGAGGTACTGGGCCCAGGCCCTGGTCTCATGGGGTAGCTTTTACCAAGCTAAGAAGACAAGGGGAAAGCTATGGTAGAAGCCGGTAAACCTAGAATGGCAAAAAGTCAGTGGGTACCACGGCCTGCTCTTTCCTGGAGTCTTTCCTAATAACTTAGGATTTCTCTCTCTTGCCTGCCTGCCACAATAGCCATCTCTAAGGACCAATCAGAAAAGATCAGACAGAGGAGGGAGTTGACCACTGTGGCCTTCTCCTTTGCGAAGATGTTCTCCAAGGAGGTCCCTCAGCACACTCCCCTCCCCAGTTCTTAGAGTTCAATCCAGGTCCTGGAGCTTAGACTCAAACATGTCTTCCCTGGCAAGCATGATGGCTCCAGGCTAGAGCCTGGTGTAAAGAAATGACATCCACATAGGAGTTCTAGAGCCGCCTTGAACTCTCCCAACAAAGAAGCCTCAGTGCTGAGTCTTGTATCCACTGGCTACAGGCAGGGGTAGACCCCGAAGGGAAAAGCGGAGTTCTATAGACTGTGGAGAGTGCCAGTTCAGGCCTGGGTACCCCGCATGGAAATCTGGCTGCTGAGCAATATTGAGAATCTAGAAACTGGGTAGCTAGAGCCATGGAGGAACCAGGCTCTGTGGTGAGGCTTAAGGCTGGGAATTGGAGGCAGGAACATTTGTGGAAGACATTGGGGATTATCTAGAACTAGAGGCAACACTAAGGGGGGGACAGAATGAGAAAGATCAATATGGCTGCCAATAAGGCCAAGACCTCCCTCCTGCATGGTAGGAAAGGAGATGGTGCCAGCTAGAGATACTCTGAGGGCACTGTGGGTTTGGTGAGGTTGGGGCAGCAGGAAGTGGGGAATAATGCCCAAGAGTTTGGAAGCCCAGTCAGAGGTGGCAACTTTGCCACTCTATAGGTGGAAGAACTAAAGGATTCCGTAGCTTTTTCAAGATAGCCCTGACTCCACAGCTGGAGCTGGATTCCACACCAGAGAGTCTGGCTCCCAATCACATTCCTAAGTGTGGAGTTCAGGCTGAGATTGGGGACAGGATCACTGGAGCTGTGAAGGATCAAGAGTCACAGTCAGACATAGTGGTACACACCTGTAATCCTAGTACTTGGAGTATCTGGGAAGCTGAAGCAGGATCATGAGTTCAAGGCCAGCCTAAGGTAAATAGACACTGGCTTAAAATAAATAAAAATAAGAATTGGAGGTCTGCCTCTAAGAGGCTGAGGAGCCAGGCAGCACTCCTCTGCCCCCACCCCACCCCACTGGGGTCCAGGAGTGCAGAAAGGGCAGAGAGGAAAGGAACGCTTCCCTTGCCCTGCATATAGACTGGAGCCTGTTTCCCTAGCTCCAGTCTGTCAAAAGCCCAGAGGTCACTGTGTTCTTTGGAGCCCTGAGTTTAGTACATGAGTGGGAAGAATCAGCAGATCTCATTTGGAGTAGCAGTCACAAGGCATGTGTGGCATTGTTTGTCCCCAGGCCTACATGAACTTTTACTACAAAAGCACCGAGGGCTGGAGCATTGGCGGTGTGCTTCTGGACTTCACAGGGGGCAGCTTTAGCCTCCTCCAGATGTTCCTCCAGTCTTACAATAATGGTGAGTCTGCCAAAGCTGCTTCTACCCAATGAGTGAAAGCACAGGAGGAAGGGGCTTCCTGGGATCCCCTAGCTCGTGCAGTTTCCTGGGCAAATGGGGGTCCTCACATCCCCACACATCCACCTGCCTTAGAAGCTAACAACAGATTCTGTTCTCTCTGGCTATTAACAGACCAATGGACGCTGATCTTCGGAGACCCAACTAAGTTTGGACTTGGGGTCTTCACCATCTTCTTTGATGTTGTCTTCTTCATCCAGCACTTCTGTTTGTACAGAAAGAAACCAGGGTACGAACAGATGAACTAGAACCCAGAGAGCCAGTATAAACAGCCAGGGCCTGGACTCTGGTAGGAAAAGTTGTATCCTGCAAAGGCCAGAGAAACAGCTGGTGTTCAGGGCTGGTACAGTATGCCGACAGAGAAGCACTCTCTTCAAGGGCCAAATGCCTTAAACTCAGCCTGCCTGCCTTCGTCCTGGCCCCACCTGAGCCACAGAGGACTCCCTCTCTGGGACAGACACCTGACTCTACCCCAAGGCTGAAAGCCAGACTTGAAGTGGTCTCTTCCAACCTAAAGTTCCAGCCCCCGCTGGGAGGCACCCAGCCCTCCTGCATCTTGATATGCCATCTCTCTTTTCTTTAAGGCTTCAAGCAGCACACACAGATCCCGACAGCCAACCCAGACAGAACTGGGCACCAAGTTTGCAGCCGATGGCCTTGCCCCAAACCACCAGTGTTTCTGGGAGCAGCTCGAAGGGCTAACCTTACAGCTGGGAGAGCCAAGGGTGCTTCCACCACTGTGTTCACAGGGACCAAACGGCCAGGTGCTGTGGCTAATGGACTCAAAGGTGCTGATGCTGGTGGCGGAGGGGAAAGAACTCTGGGGTGAGGCTCTGGGGTCCTTTCTCTGAAGGCCACATTTCTGATACTCATTCTGTATAACTCTGCTCCAGTAACTGTAGAGCATGTGGCCCAGCCAGTGCCTGGTAAAGTATATTTCTGATCCCTGAGGTGCCTGCCAGATCAGTGTGAAGCGAACTCACACCCACTGCCCTCTGTATCGTAACGTACAAAGACAGATATCACAGTAACTTTTTGATTTTTTTTTTTTAACACCAAGGGATATTTTGTGTATGCCTGCAGGCCAGAAGAGGGCACCAGACCCCATTACAGATGGTTGTGAGCCACCATGTGGTTGCTGGGAATTGGACTCAGGACCTTTGGAAGAGCAGGCAATGCTCTTAACCACTAAGCCATCTCTCCAGCCCCCGAGAGATATTTTGAAATGACTTGTTTTCTTTTGCCCTCTTTCTTACCTCTACTTTCTGAGAGTCAGACGGAGCCCCATCTGAGTTCCCCACCCCTACTGCTCCTAACCTTACACCTATGGAGCAGGCACTCAGTACCAGCCTGTGCCTTCGAGACCCATCAGTCAATCAAGCTGTAAGAGTAGCTCCCCTAGAGGGGAGGGCAGGCTCCTTCCCTAATCCCAAACTAGAACTCCAATTTCTTAGCTGTTGAGGAGCCTCAGAAGAGCAAGCCCTCACCACCTATAAAGCTTATGGGTCCCACCTTGATCCCAAACCTCCCTTCTCATTCCAGGCTGTCCTTCCTATGCCAGATGGGGAAGGAAGCAGGGTGTGCCTTGAGTTTATCAATCTGCTCTTTTTGCTTTCTACAAGACTAATATTGAGGGCCCCTTATATTTCTCATTCTTGTGTATTTTTTTATGATTGTATCTTGTTTCATTTTGGTGGAGTATATGTCCTTAATTAAAAGGTGGCTTGTTTACTGTCTGTACACTCAGAACACTTACTAGATGCAGAAGGCAGTTATGTTTACCTTTGGAACCAAGTCCTTGGGGCTTGGAGGACCCTGCTTACCTGTGTGAAGAAATGCATAGGGTTGTGGAGTGCACTGGCTCGAGGTGGCTGCATGTTGATACTGGATCGGGGAAGCCCTCTCGGGTTCAAAATGCCTGCCCAACCAGAGTCAGGTAGGTTTGTTTCACAGTGCCTTATCTACCAGAACCAAGGTCCCATCAGCATGGGACATCAGGCTGTGGATGTCAGCAGGGGTTGCCGGGTTCAGGGTGGGGCACAAAGCAGGGGTGGTGAAGATCTTACTCTGTAGGCTGAACCATCTCTAAAGTCCTGTTTTCTAGAATCAGGATTGCAGCCTGGTCAAGTCTATAGCTCACCTATAGGAGGCTAAGGCAGGAAGAACACATGGTCATGGTCAGCTTGAACACAGCAAGAAGACTGTCTCAGGGTAAGGGAGGGATGTGGCTCACTGGCAGAAGGCTTGTGTAGTGTATAGGCTTGAGACCCTGGGTTCAACAGCACCAGAAAAAAAAAAAAGAAGTGTTATTGGGTGCTACACTTTAAAAAGAGATTTTAAATGCTGGACTTTTTCTTTAGGGGTGCTATGACTGCAAACCCAGGACTCTGAGCATGTCAGACAGGTGCTCCATTGCTGACCTACACCTCCAGCCTTCTGAGCTTTCCTTTCCACTTTCTGATTGGCAGGGATAGGCAAGCCCCTAAGTGGCATCTGCCTGGAGTTCCCAGCTCACCATCTAGTCAGCTCACTCCTGTAAATATCTGGGTTTTTCCCATAAGCCCGAGTTCCCTCTCGAGTGGGAACTGAAGGTAGGCTGCACAGGAGGCAGATGAGGGTCTCGTAGTGACACCTCTGGGAATGTACACTGAAGACCCCCACAGCTGCCATGAAAGTGCTTCCAGGCATTTCCACAAACGTGGTCTCTGCACACCACAGCATGTTCCCAGTGAGGCTTCTATGATACCACCAGAAATACGTTTCCCAGGAAAGTAAGCCTAGAGGAGTTGTGCCTTTCTCAGAACAGCAGGGGGCAGGCTAGCCATCCTTAAAACCAAAGCACTTGTTTCCTTCCACCCTCCAAGATTCCTGCCCACCATCTCAGCAGAAACCCATAGGAAACTTGCAGCATTGTTTATTGGGCACAAACGTTGAGCATGGGGTAGCATCATACTGCCTCATTTCCATAGTAACCAACTGGCTTAGTCACATGCTACAAGTTGCTGCTTCCAGGTGTGTGAATTAGTAAGCTAAATCCAAAAGGAGAATTGAATTGGCTTTTCCAAACAGTAAGATAAAAACACTTTGTATCAAAGTCATCACTTTAAAAAATACAAAAAAGCTAAACCCACAGGTGTAGAGAAAAAAAATGGCAATCCTGAGAGCTGCCCTGAAATGTCAGTCTTGAAACTTGTATAAATTGTTGAAGCAGGCAGATCCTGGAGAGGCCAGCACCCGCTAGGGAAGTGAAGGTAGTGGGAGCCTGCCCTCTTCCATCTAGGTGGCCTTCATACAGTCTCTGGCACATTTGGGTCCAGCTCCAGGCTGGGCCCCATGACTGGGGAAGCATGGAAAGAGGCACTGAGGAAGGACAGGGCCAAGCCCTTCAGCCAGAGAAAATGGGGAAACATGGCCCTGCCTGGCATTTCCAAGCTTTGGCAGCTCTCAGAAGGTATTTCCTGACTGCCCAGCCCCTGCTGTGGCCAAGTAGTAGGTCTCAGGCTGAGCCTACGGTCACTGTAGACTGGATACTACTCCAAGCCTTCATTTCCAATCCTCAGCCTCCAAGACAGAGAGCTAGTCCCATGGCCTCAGACTGGGGTTGAGAAGTAGGAAGGTTGGCTTGGACCTTGGGATCAACTGTTACCCCTCAGAGCTGGGGTCCAGCACATAGCAGAAGCCAGAAGGAGATACAGAGCGTGGATGTGTTGTCACTACAAAAAGGTTGACGGGTACAGGTCAAGACTATGACTGAGTGCTAAGACAGCATGGACTGCTGTACCGCCTTCTGCAGAGACTGTCGCGTCACCAGCAGCCGCACCACCTCCTCCGAGCGTTTGGTGAGCCGCTTCCGAGCCTGGTCATGAGTGACCATGGTCATGTCCCAGCCGTTCACCTGGCCCAAGGAGAGAACACAGGCTACCTCAGCTCTTCACCCTCTAAAACAGTGGTTCTCAGTATGTAGGTCGCAACCCCCTTGAGGGTTGCCTAAGACTATAATGCATATCACATATGTATATCATGATTCATAACAGCAAAATTAAAGTTATGAAGTAGCAACAAAAATAATTGTATGGTTGGGGGTCACTACAACATGGGGAACTGTATTAAAGAGTCACAGCACTGGGAAGGTTGAGAACCACTGCTGTAGAATCTGAAAGCAGGGTTTTGAGGGGCCCAAGCTACTCAGGCAGGCCCACAAGCTAATATCTCATTACATAGTGGTATACAGAGCAACCAGCTTCTTTAGGGGCAATAACAGCAATAACCCATCTCAACGAGTTGCTCCTCTGGGAAGCTAGGTTAGCCCTCAACCCCAAGTGTTTAGCCCCTCACCCCCAAACCTTGTTTTCCTCCTTTGGGACAACTGTACCTGCATGATCTTGTCTCCAATCTGCAGCCCAGCGATTTCAGCAGGGCCTCCCTCAGACACTCGTGTGACATAAATGCCCTGCAAAGAAGCAACCCAGGTAAAGTCCTGTGGTCAGTGGATTGGCCCTTTACCCACGGAGCCCAGAAATTCCTCTGTCCCTGTGCCCACCTTTCCCACCAATACATTCAGCTGGCATGGACTGTGCCATGACAACCAGGTGGCCAGTGTAGCTGCCCCTGGGATGTTCCAGCCTGCTGATGGCCACCTCCTGCTCCTCCAGGTGTCTCAGCATGCCTTCTACTTAATCCCACCATATCATTTAGGATTGACTAAGAAAAAACAGTCTGCTCTTTCCACACAGGCCCAGGAAGAAAAATCTGCCACCTCAGGCTTCTGGGACCCTAGTCTCTCACCTTGTCTGTTTTATCTTCTGAGAAGGGATTCTGGGAAGGGTCCTGGTCGATCCCACCTCCAATACTGAAGCCCAGGATTAAGTTCTCACCTTGACGCAACTTATGAATTTCAACTCTTTGCTGGTAAAAGAAAAAGCAAGTTGTTGAGGGTAAAGGGTAGGTGGGTGGAGAAAGATCTGATCTCTGCGCCCAACAGCAACCTCAGGCTGCTGGTCAGCTTAGAACTATGCCAAGGGTTTGGGGTTAAGGGCCCTTTGCAGAAATCCAGCTGATCACCTGTCTGGGAGGTTGGTGGTTGGGTCTAACCCCTACATACAGTCCTTTGCCTGCAACTTTCCCCACCCATTTTCCATCCTTATTCAATAATGTATTATGGACCCTTCCTGGCCCAAGAAACGGTACTGTGACAGCTATAGGGAAGACACCCATATTTCTGGGGAGAGGACCACCCAGAACAGGAAAGATAACCCTGAGAATACAGGTACCTGCTGTCACTCAGATTGGCTGATTGCTGAGCAATCCCTACAGAGATTATGAAAGCCAGGAGGTGCATGGGAGAAGTAGGGAAGAAACTTGCACAGAAGAGACGAGAAGAGCTCCCTGGACAATGAGTCTGGTGTTCACAGCGCAGGACACAGGACCAGGAGGTGAGATGGGATGAAGGATGACTGTGGGGTATAGCCCTGGTCATATCATCTCCCCAAACCTTAGGTCCTGTTCTTCAGTGTAAGGGACAGTATTCTAAGGCTTCTCAGCATGCTCTGGGGTTGGGGTCTCTAACTGTGTGGGCTCCTTTGAGAGCCCTCAGAAAGCATCCTTCAGCTACCAGAGGTTACCTCCAAAGTTGAAGAGGTCACTCGGGAGGCAGAGGCAGGGGGATCTCTGTGAGTCTGAGGCCAGCAAGATCTACAAGAGCTAGGTCTAGGACAGGATCCAAAGCTACAGAGAAACCCTGTCTCAAAAACACCAAACCAAAACAAAAAAAGAAGTAGGCATAACTTTCTAGACTTGAGAAGGCTTCAACAAAGAAATGATCATTTGCACCCAGCCTTAAGAAATGATAGTGCACCACCTGACCTTGATCTTGAACCTACTGGAGTTCAGAAAGGAGATAAGGCAGGGCATTGATGCTACAATGATCACTGGAGTGGGTAGGGGAATGAATTCCTCATGGGTAGGGTACGGAGGCCTGAAGGCATGAGCTACTTAGAAGTGACGATCCACAGACAAGGACTGATCATCCAGTCATCTAAATCAGTGGCTCTCAACCTGTGGGTCATGACCCCTGTGGGGCGAACAACCCTTTCACAGTCACCTAAGACCATCAGAAAACACAGGTATTTACATTACAATTCATAACGGGAGCAAAATCACAATTAGGAAATAGCAAGGAAAACAATTTTATGGTTGGGGTCACCACATCATGAGGAACTGTATTAAAGGGCTGCAGCATTAGGAAGGTTGAGAAGCAGTGAGATGAACAGAACCATTACTCAGTAGGGGACCCAGGGAGAGTGCAGCGTAGTTGGGAGTGTCAGGAGCCACCTGCTGACATCACTTGGGACCAGAGTTCAGGGGAGGGGACAAAATGACTGTAACAGAATCAGGATGTGAACTATACGTGAGAGGGCAAGACTGGAGGAAAGCATCTCCACCCCGTGAGCAATCAAGACTAGGGATAGAGGCCAGATCTGCCTGCTTACGCTCGGGCATGCACCTGGCAGTAGGACAGGACCGTGGCCTTACAGCTCAGAGAGAGACCTGACTGGCCTGCGGAGAGGAAGAAACACGATGCCTAAGGCCCATTTACCTGGGGCTTCCTGCCCAAAAGTGTAAGCTGCTCCAGCCCTATTCTCATGCACGGCCACCAGCAAGGTTCAAAAGGCGACAAGGCCCTGTGACTACTGACTTACACAGAAGTCAGGCAGCAGAGTGGCTCTCCCTAGGCCCTCACCTGCACCCTCTCCTTTCCAGATGAGTCAAGCCTGGATACCTTTCTGGAGCAGCTAGAGAGAGATCCTAGAAGTGTTGTGAAAACCAGGAAACTGTCCACTGGCCCAGCAGTGTTTCCTTCTAGCCAGGCCTGAGCTGGGGCTCTAAGCTCACCCTCCCATGCCACCTTCATCAGTGACTTCATTGCCCCCCACCCTCTTGACTTTGGGCGCTCTCCAGTACACCCGTCCCGGCCCTACAGCTCCAGAGCATATGGACTCACGCCTGTGACTCCAACACCTGGAAGGCTAAAGAGGGAGTGCTGCCAGAAGTTCAAGGCCAGCGAGGGCCTAAAAGTGAGGCTGGGCGCTGGAGCTCCGTGGAGGTTCAGCATACCCACCTCTGCCTCAGGGCTGGACTGCAGACTCCCTCAGACAGTGACCTTGGTGTTTAGATCTACACCCCAACCCCTTCTTCCCTTTGCCTAGTCAAATGCAACTGGTGTTCAAAACAAACCCAGAAGGCGACCCCGGAAAGAAAGGTCTACAACGTCAAGTGTCACACACACAGGAACACGCACTTTGAACCAAGGGGCTGAGTATCCTGTAAAGTTCAGAAAACCAAGTTTAGCATCAAGGGAGTCGGTCCCCAGAGCAAGGCCGGATGAGAAGGGGGAAGGGGCGGTTAGGACAAACTCTGGCCAGTCCCACCCCCTAAATCTCCTACGGCTAGGCGGCAGCGGTAGTGTGCCGGCTGGAGCAGAGGAAACGCTTCCTCATTCCAAAGGCTGAGACTCACTCTCGGACGTCGGCGCCCGCCCCCCGCGGCCGCCCAGCTGGGAACACGGAGGCCTAGGGCAGGGGAGTTTTCTAACACTCCCACGGGCCAGCCTTTCTCCTCCGTCCTCCCGGTCGGCGCCTGCCAAAAGGTATTCGCCCTGCGGCGGCAATGCCCGGGATCTGACCTCTGCTCTGGGTCTCGGGTGGTTCTTAGGTCCCAGCCACCTCTCCTGGCCAGGGAAGGCTGCAGCACTGTTAAACAGAAATGGCAACTGGAACTCTGGCCACCGGAATGCACGCAGAAGCCCCGGGTCCTGAGCTTTCTCCGCCTGTCTAGATGTCAGTTTTCCCGCTCTGCAAAATGGGGTGAGCCAAGAGGAGAAGGAGCCCGCGCGAACGCACTCACCACTACGGCGGTGACAGGCTGGCCCGGGATGTAGGACATTTCGACTCAAATGTGAGAAGCCGACAGCGCCCGGTGAGACCCGCAGCGAGAATGCCCACGGCCGCGCCCTCCCTGGTTAACAAAGGGCAGCATTGCTCGGTCCGCCCCCTCATGAATAATTAATAATATCCAGCCAATCACCAGCTGGAGCGCTGCTCGGCTTTCGGGAGTCCCGGGACTTGGGTGCAGAAGTGGGGCGGGAGGGGGAGCAAGCCCGAGGCGCAAGCGTGGGAGGGCGGGGCGGAGTTAGTGCGCCTGCGCAACCTGAGCCCTCCCAGCAGCCTCCGGCACAAGATGGCGGCGCGGAGCATTCCGTAGTTTCCTGTGTGAGGGAACACGAGGGACTGTGTGCCGCTGTGTTCCAGGTAACTCGGCGAGCCTTTCGGGCGTGTGCGGATGTGCTGCCGTCCCAGGCCGGCTCGAGCCTCAGCCTCGGCGTCCCGTGGAGGTCAGAGGCCTAGGCGCGGTGTCGGAGGTCCCAGGGGAAGAAGGCGCCGTGCGCCCAACTCGCCGGCCTTCGGGCGCCACTTGTAACTTGGTTTTCTCCGCAGTTCCGCGTTGAGTCCGCGAGAAGGCAGAAGCGGAGCCCCGGCGGGTGCGATGGCCGCGGTGGTGGCCAAACGGGAAGGGCCGCCGTTCATCAGCGAGGCAGCCGTGCGAGGCAACGCCGCGGTCCTCGATTACTGCCGGACCTCAGTGTCAGCGCTGTCGGGGGCCACAGCCGGCATCCTCGGCCTCACCGGCCTCTACGGCTTCATCTTCTACCTGCTCGCCTCCGTCCTGCTCTCTCTGCTCCTGATTCTCAAAGCGGGAAGGAGGTGGAACAAGTATTTTAAGTCAAGAAGACCTCTCTTTACAGGAGGCCTCATCGGAGGCCTCTTCACCTACGTCCTCTTCTGGACGTTCCTCTATGGCATGGTGCACGTCTACTGAAATGAGGGCAGGGGTGACTTAAAAAAAGAAGATTGGCAGGACTCTTGCCAGCAATTAACACCGTGTAGACTTATTTAGTTTTTAAATTGTTTGAATTCGCTGCTTGTTCTGTACTGTTATAATTTATATCTGAAGACAGCCTGTAATATTCTTCAGATTAAATGAAGTGTGACACCTTGTCGTCGAGTTCTTTCCTGCCTTGATGTTTAGCCACGCTTTGAAGTCGCCAAGATTTGCTCCCTGGAGAGCAGGCACTAGGCCATAGCCTGTAATTCTCTTGGATTTGCACCTAGTAGATCCAAAGGGACCTCTAGGGCTTACAGGAGAGAACATAACGTTAACATCTTAAAGACTGTTGACAGTTCGTGTTATTAAGCGTTCTCTATGTGCGGGCATTATACTGTGTACTTCCTGCACGGGCTATGTTTTAATCCTAGCAATAACTCTGTGGAGATGTTGCTGTTAAACTCCTGTTGATGCAGAACCTGAGGCTCAGAGAGGTTAGATGTCTCTGCCTGTGGTGGCTCATCTGGCAAGAGGCAGAGCCAGAATCCAGTTACAAGTCTGTTTGCTTGTACCGTATTGGATGAAAGTACCGTTCCAGCGTCTCTTCCCACTAACCACTGCTCTCGGATATGAAATGAAATCAGTTAAGTTCAGTTACCTGGTTGTGATTAGTTATCTTTCCTATCAGAAAAAAATGCAAGCTATTTTTTCTAAAATGTGTCCTACGGCAATTAAATAGGTTATTTGGACATTTAATCAAATGAATCTGTTGCAAGTGTAATGCCTCTGACTATATGTTCGTTCATAACTCTTTCGAAGGAAAATTTTAGGATGAAATACATGTTTCACTGAAAAAAATATAATTGTGTTAGACTTGTAATGAGCATGTTGCACGTGGAATTTATAGTCTAACTGGGGAGATTGGTAGTATCCGGTTTTACAGACTATAAAAGATGCCATGAAAGAATACCCAGAAGCACTACGTCTAGATTAGGTCTGGAAATGAAGTCAAGGAAGACTTGAAGAAATAACGTGTCTGACACTGAATGGGTAAACAGCAGCTGAATAAGCGAAAGGGCTACTTTGAGAAGAGAGCATGTAGCAGAGCCGCAAGGCAGGAAGGATGTGGCCTTTTATTAGACCGTGAGGTAGTCCTGACCAGATAGATCATAGAAGTCAGCCTTGATGCCATGAGCATCTAGGGGAAGTCTTCGGAAATTTTAGGGATGTGAATTGGCTTTTAGTTTTAAGAAAAGGATATGAAAGATTGAATTCAAAACCTCTTTCCCAGACTGTAGATGGTCTGTGTTCACTCAGTAATGCCCCAAGCACACAGCCCTGAATCCTGGTTTGGATTCTGGGCCGCATGCTTGCATCTCATGCCAAGAAGCTGAGGTCACAGTTTTACCTTCCTGTACCAAAGAGCCCTCTTCTGAAGATCCTTACGTGCATGTTTACAGAGCAGGAACTTGTCTGGGAAGGAAGGGCTCAGCTCATTCCTATGGATTCCTACTTGATTTAGTGATTTTCCTGTTATTGAGCAGTGTGTTGCAAATGTTTAAAACTGAAATTCATTTCCTATTTATTCATTTTGAGCAGATATAATACTCATGGGGCAAAGGGAAAGTTAATTTCAAATACTTCCCAGCATTTATCCAATGAGAAGTACTAGTTTTATCAGTCTTCCTAGTCTTTTATAAATTTTTATTCTTAATGTAGGTATATTTGTCTGCATGTTAATGGGTATGTGCTCATGAGTGCAGGTGCAGCAAGTGCTCTTAGCTGCTGAGCCATCTCCTTCCTTGTCTTTTAGCATCTGTTCAAGAGTCTCCTTGGGGCCGGCAAGATGGCTCAGCAGATAAAGGTGTCTGCTGCCAGGCCTGATGACCTGAGTTCAGTCTTCAGGACAGACTCTGACCTTCACAAGCACACTGAGGTACATGCACACCTACACACACACACAAATAAATGTTTTGTTTTGTTTTGTTTTTTTTTGATTTTTCAAGACAGGGTTTCTCCGTAGCTTTTTTTGGTTCCTGTCCTGGAACTAGCTCTTGTAGACCGGGCTGGCCTCGAACTCACAGAGATCCGCCTGCCTCTGCCTCCCGAGTGCTGGGATTAAAGGCGTGCGCCACCACCGCCCGGCTAATAAATGTAATTTTAAAAAATATTCCCATGCTTTGATTTGAATCTCTTTGCATGCATGATAACAAGGAATGTAATACATTTGTTAATTATTGCTTGTGTCTGCCTCTCTTTGTCTAATCTTACATCTTTTCCCCTACATGGGATAACCATGAAGGGGGAAAAAAAAGAGGGACACATTTAAAATTGATGCCTTTTATTTTAGAAGTGTCCAAAAATACATGTCAGACAGGTCCCAAAAAATGCCTGCCATCTTGGCCCATTTGACTTTTTATCCTCGTTGAAGGGAAGAGCTTGTCTCTGAGGAGAGCTTGTCCCTTGTGGGAAGGGTGTGGGTAAGACTAAGGGGATCCCTGTTCAGATCCCAAAGATGCTGTGATTAGGGACTGTGGTCCCCAGCTCAAACACCTGGAACAAGGCATGTTCCACCTTTATGATGGCCTCCCCCACTGAGAGGAACAACTGATGGAGGGCAAAAGCAGCTATGACCCTAGCACAGCAGCTTGTGATTTCATGACTGACCCATGTCACTGGCCCACATCATGGTGTTCCCAAAGGGTATGAAATAACTTTTAGGACAATCCTAGATGGCCCAGTTTGGGCTAGGGACTGACACACAATTCATCAGATCCTAGAAGATCAGAATAGAAGTGGACTCGTGGGCAATGGCTGTAGCCAATAATCCAAGCAGTGCCCAGAAAGAAAAAGTGTTTCCCCAAAGGTTGGGAGTTAAGTTCCTGACTCGCTTCCTGAGTTAGAAGCCTCATTCCACCTGTGGAGGCTGTAAATGGGAGGATCATAAGTTTGAGGCAAGTCCGGGCTACAGAGGAAGACCCTGGGAGGTTTTGGTTGGTTAGTTTTTGTTGTTTTGTTTTTAATTTAGGCAGCTGGCTTCCATAGATGGAGGAGCTTATATCAAGGTTATGCAGAAGGCAAGAAGTTAGGGGAAAGAGGGGCACAAGGCAGCTTTGGCAGAGTGGGCATCCCTGTGAGAAGTTTTAATAAGATCCCTGGCCTTTCTAAGTTTGAGCCTCCTAAAAAGATCCAAGGGTCGACCTGGCTAAGTTTGCTAGCCCAGAAAGAACAGGTTAACAACAGATTTGTCAGGCAGTGGAGTATAATGGAGACCAACAAATTAAAAGAACACTTCACAACAACCTTGGCAGTGACAACCTTCCGGGTTGTTTTCCTCATCAAAGCACCTGGGATTCCCTTCCTTCCCTGTCACGTGGCAGGTGGCTCCTAACCTTTCGGATTTAAACTGTCACTCCCTTGAGTACACTATTCAGGCTGCTCCAGGTTAAAACTTTCCCTGATTAGCTCTTGACAAGTGTGACCTCGTCATGGTTAAGATTCAGCACCCACCAGACGGGAAGCATGTGAGGGCAGTGGCCGTGTGTGTTGCTCACCAGTGTCAGGGTTTAGTCCGACGCCTGACAAGAACAGGACACATATGAGCTCAGTACTTACCAACGAGAACTAGTAAAAGGCATTTTCATTCTGATAGAAAAGGGGTTGTCTGACTGTCCCCAGGCCATTTCAAAGCAGTAGGATGAAGAGCCAGGCCAAGCTGCACAGTCATGACCTTTGACCCTCTTGTTTGCTCCTGAACATAAAAATGACATGCTGGGTTTGCTTTAACAAGGAAGTCAGCTGCCTAAGTGGATCGCCCAGGCTTTCACTTTCTGAAAGCAGCATGGCTTGGTGACATCCCCAGACAGCCAAAGGTGCCCGAGCTGCTTCCCTTTGAAGAGGTCCTGCTCTGGACACGGCTCCCTTCTGCCCCAGTAGCAATAACTCCCTTCCACCCCATTTTTTTTTTTCTTTTTACTTAATTTTGGTTTTTCCAGACAGCCTGTCTCCATAGCCTTGGCTGCCCTGGAACTCACTCTGTAGACCAGGCTGGCGTCAACTCAGAGATTTGCCTGCTCTGCCTCTCCAGTGCCAGGATTACAGGCATGCTCCACTACACCAGGCTAAAAACAAGTTTTTAATTTATTTTACTTCATATGTATAGGTATTTTGTTTGCATGTATGTCTGTGCACCAGGAGAATTACAGGAGATTGTGAGCCCTTATATGAGTGCTGGAAATTGAACCCGGGTTTTCTGAAAGAGTCATCCTTCAGCCCTCCACCCTTTTTAGGAGGGGACATCACTATCTATTGCCCACACTGAAATTCCTGAGCTCAGGTGACCCACCCCCATGTGCTGGGTCTGCAGGCCTACAGCACCTCACTCAGCTATCAGACCCCTGCTGATTTCCGCCTGCATGGGCCCAGTGGAAGTATGTTTACTGTCCCTGGCTTATGGTGGAGATGCTTTCCGGAGATGCATTTTTGACAGGCTCTGTGCAGAGCGGGTGCTGGTCCATGGACCCCACTTTGAGCTCCATGGAATGAAATGCAGTGGGGAATGAACAGGACACACGGATCAGGGACAACCTTTCAGAAAGTCCTCATTTATCTCTTTAGCACTTCAAGGCTGAGCTTCTGAGAGCAGGAAATCAATTGGGGACTTCCAGGCATGCTCCCAGCCCCCCCCCCAAAAAAAAAACAGCCAGAGCTAAACTGCACAGGCAAGTCCATCTCTCACCTGGGCAAGTCGATTTCCCAGAGCTACCCTAGGTTACCGGTGGGGGCTAGAACGGCTAGTGGCTCGCCTGCCTTCCCTGCCGGAATCTTACCTAGGAGCCCCTGGAGTTTGTTCTTCCCTTAAATTTTTCCCAGGTACCTCCTTGGCCACCCTTAAATTTTACACTCGGGGGTGGAGCTAAATGTCCCCTGGATGTCATCCAACAGTTTTTCTGAGCAGCGATCATTCTCTGCCGAGACTTGTCGGGAGTCTTGGCTAGAGGCTGGAGGAAGGCCAGGCTGTCTGGACTGGCTGAAGTCTCTGGAGAGAGTTACATGTGAGCCCTGGGGCCTGGTCAGCATCTCGTTTAAGCCTCTCAAACAGGAATAAAGTACAGCATGCACCCATAGATGTGTACTGCCTAAATGAATAAATGACTGTCCCGCTGGGTTCAGAGATGGGGCATATAAACATTCTACCACTGAAGCCCCTGGCCTGCCCCTTTCCTGGGGGCCTGCCCCAGGGCCTCCTGTCTGCATCTGAGCCAACAGGAGGCTCCCCTCCACACAACAAGAAAACCCTGCAATAGAGTCCCACCTGAGCTGGGTAGAGTTGAGAAGCCTGTTCCCAGAAGCCCCTTCCTGAGCAGGTACCAAGATGCCTCTTCCCAGTTCAGAGCTGTGGTCTGTCCTGGCCCCATCATCTTTGAATTTGTTCTCTGCCAAGCGTTCTGGCTACGTCTTCACTGTTTGCAAGACCTGTGGTTGCTTCACATTCAGGATGGCTTTCTCCTGGAGGCCAGCCTTGGAGGAGGGGTGCGTACCAAAGGCAGAGAGAGGGCCCCGGCAGGAACTCTTTGTAGCATGGTCTTTCTCAGGCAGCGTACACGGCAGGCAGCCTCAGCCTCTCTCTCTGGCAGTGAGCAGGCAGGCACAGCCCAAGAGAAAGAAACGCTGTCCTCGCTGCAGCTCAGATGCTTGACGATGTTCACGCTGAGGGCTGGGAAGCACGGGTTCTCCCACAGCAATAGGAGGCTGCGCTAGACAAGCAAGGTGGACCTGCAGGTAAGGGGCTTAGGTGGGTGAGCAGCTAGTGACAGCTCAGGGAGCTGCTAGACTTAGGGTCTCTCAGTTTGGTCCCCCTGCTGCGGCCCTCAGCTTCCACCTTTCTCTCCTTACTCAGCTCCATCCCAGGGAATTTCTCATCCTGCCCTGACCTAGCTCCCAGCAGAAGGCCACCCCAACCTTTGCAAGGCTGAAACTGGGGGCTGAGAGAAAGTCTATCCTAGAGGCCTAGGAACACCCTCTGGAGCCAACCCCAAGTAGCCCCTCTACAGAAGCCAGTCCCCAGCCAGCTGTCCCACAGTCCCTCACCTGGCAGGCTCAAAGAGCTCCTGGCAGTTGCTATTATGCTTCCTGCTATTCTGGACCAGCTCTTGGGGATGCTCATCCTGCTGACCCCCTTCTGGTGGCTTTTCCTCTGGCAGTTCCTGCTCAATCTCGTTGGCTTCGAGCTCCACACTGGCTTCCTCCTCCTGACCCCTGGGTAAGACATGGCCGCCACCTTCTTAGAGCACTGAGAGAATTGCACACCCAGCTGGGTCACTTTTTCCTCCAGCAGAGCAGCCTGTGGCCAGGTGGACCCGTACCAGCTGGGTTCGTTCAGGCTGCATCTGGGCAACCCAAACAAATCACACAGGTCCGCGCAGCACCCACAGTCCAGGTTGCTGGGGCTGAGGAAGCACATGCTGCCTGACCCAATTCCTCATTCTGGTCCCAGTTCTTCCAAAATGCCTTCTCCAAGTGCAAGGCCAGGACCCCTTTCCCTTCCTGTCATCCCAGACCCAGCACCCTCCCATGCTGTGTTCTGTGTTCCAACACTAAGTGCACATACACACACATGCACACATTTCTTCCTCCATCTGTCCAGGACCAAGTTCTTTTGTATAAGCCAGTGTTCCCATCTCACAGATGGGGAAACCGAGGCTCAAGGAGTCATGAAGCTTGTCTAAAATCACCCAGTAAGATAGATCCTGTAAATTTATCTTCTGCCATGAGACCTGCAGACATCTTCCCCAGGTCTTATGAATCAAGTCCGGTCTTATGAAGCAGGTACACATAAACCTATACACCCCAACCCAGGACCAGCCAGATGAGGCTCCAGGCAGGGGCTGGGGTGCTCCTTGGAACTGGGGAATAAAGGTTAGCTTACTTCACTTTCTCAAACTTCTTGTCTCGGTAAAACTCGCTCTTTCTGATGAGGTAGATAAGCACCAGGTCGCAGAAGAAAGCCCCCTGCAAAAGAGTTCCAAGCTTTGACTCAGAATCCTAGCTTCATAATCTTGGAGCCTGCAACAACTCAGGAGCAGGGCACCACCTGAACATAAAGAAACATCCCAGGCCGGGCAGTGGTGGTGTACTTTAATCCCAGCACTCAGGAGGCAGAAATGCAGAGACAGGCAGATCTTTGTGAGTTCAAGGCCAGCCTGGCCTACAAAAGCTAGTTCCAGAACAAACTCCCAAGCTACAGAGAAACCCTGTCTTGGGAAAAAAAAAAAAAGGAAACATCCCAGAAAGGGGTAATGTCCAGGGGCACAAAGCCGCTCCATGGTAGACACAGGTGTGCCTCCTGATTCCATGGCCCAAGCGCACCTTACTGCCCTGACCAGATCTAACTTCAACACATATCTGCTAAGAATCTATCACCGGCCAGATTTGCACTGGGGTGCCAGGAAGATGTGGACCACAGAGATCTAGGGACTCCCTGTGCTGCAGGAGACAAGCGGATTATGATATAGAGTCATCAGCCCTATAATGGGAACAGGCTTGGGAGCAGGTGAAAAGCAGCGTTCACTCAGCCTGGGTCGCTGAACTACAGGCCTGGAATTGCATTGCAAAGGGAGAGGCAGGCTTGTCATCACCAGGAAATGCTCAGTGGGGGAAGAACAAAAGGTGCTTCCGGTGGGGGTGAGAACCAGCGTGTCTGAGAATGCTTTGGAGACATTGCTCCTGGTCCTTTGCGGGGAGGCATGAGAGTGGCAGTTATGATAATTTGAAGAAAGCCCTGATAGCCGGTGTAAGATGGACTGGCAGGCATCTTAACCTTGACAACAGGGACATTACAACTGTGGTCAGAAAAAAGACAGGAAGCCTGAGCAGACCCAGTTGGGATGTACTAATCAGCCCTGAACACAGATCAGAGCACGGTGTATGTAATGCCAGTCTGCTCCAGCAGAGGGCGACTCTACCTATGGAGCAGAGATAGAGGTGTTCCTGAAGGCAGAGGAGGCCCTGAGTAGAGCGGACCATCTTCCCTAGACTCCAGAAATGCCATTTATCAATTCCTCGTTCCTACTTCTTCCCTCACCCTTCACCACCACCTTCCATAATACTGTGGGATAACTTTTCTCTACGCTGTGTGTTTGTGTTGTTCTCATTGGTAGATAACAAAAGCTGAGTTGGCCTATAGCCAGGCAGAATACAGCTAGGGAGGAAAGCCAAACAGGGAGAAAGAGAAGAGAAGGACAAAGTCGAAGGGACACCAGCCCAGCTGCCCAAAGAGCAAGATGCCAGCAGATCAGTAGCACCACGGACATGTGGCAATACATAGATTAATAAAAATGGGTTAATGTAAATGTAAAAGCTAGTTAGGAATAAGCCTGAACTATAGGCCAAACATTCTGTAATTAATATTAAGCCTCTGAGTGATTGCTTAGAAGTGGCTGTGGGTCAGGGTGGGACAGAGAACCCTCCATTTACACAGTACACCCTTGCCTTCACTTCACAGCTGTGTCCCCAGACTTCAGAATTCACCTACATTGGCCGAGCGCTACACCTGCACAGTGAGGCATTCATAAGGAAGAATGCTTGACTCCGAAACACTCCACTTGGGGACCACTGTTTTGTTTCGTTTTGTTTTTCCAAGACTGTGTTTCTCTGTGTAGCCCTGGCTATCCTAGAACTCACTCAGTAGACCAGGCTGGCCTCAAACCAAGAGATCTGCCAGCCTCTGCCTCCTGAGTGCTGGGATTAAAGGTGTGTGCCACCACTGCCCATTGTTAGGGAGCATTCTTAGTCCCTTGTTAAGACAGGCTTCCCAATCTCAATGCAAAGTCTATCCCGGGTCCTGACAGAATCTTCTAGTAGCTGCTTGGGCTGCCTAGGCCGGGGAGAGAAGCAGCCTCTGGCGGTCTTGGCAGGGAACTGGCTGTGTTGGCATGAGCTCCCAACCTGGACTCCTACAACTCCCACGTTTAACCTCTTCCCAGAAGTGCCAGGAGTATGACGGGCATTTGCAGGAAGCCCTTCCCTGAACTCTAGCCATTTCCTACTATGGGTGGCTAAACGCTCACCCCAAAGGATTACAGGATTATCTACCCTGCCTCTCATCCTCTCAAATGCAGGTTCTCAAACGGAGACCATTTTTGAGCAACACAGCTGTGGGAAGGTCCCACTAGTGAATGAAGAGTAGGGGTTCACTTAAACAAATTGCACAGGACACCCCCAAAGAAAAGAAGCCCCTAGCCCCAAATGTCAACCCTGCTCAAACTGGCATAGCCTAATTGGTTTCCCATTACCAGTACTGGAGATGGAGATTTTTATATTTTTGGTTGTGAGCCTAGCCTTTAACGGCTGAGCCATCTCTCCAGCCCAGAGATGGAGAGACCCAGAATCCCAAAGATTCCAGCCCGCACCAGACTGGAGGGCAATCAACCTGTTCCACACTCCACTCAAGCTCACAGTCAGAGCTACAGGGCAGTCAGTGTCTCCTGGGGGAGCAGGGAGCATGTGAAATCACCCTTGTCCCTGTGACCTCACCGGCCTCCTGTGTGCTGGGCTCAGCATGCTCTACCTCCCTTTCCCCAGGAAACCAGCAAGGCAGGGGAGGTACTCACAGCACCCATGAGCGCCAGCCCAGAACCTATGTTGATGACGGTAGGGATGATGCTGAATTTTCCCGCCTGTGGAACAGAAACAGCCAGGTGAGCACGGCAGGGTGGACAGCTGGATCCCAGGGTCACTCCAACCTCCCTGGCCCAGCAGCCACCAGGCACTGGAACGGGAAGCAGATCTGCGTACCTTACCGTTGACGATCACGTCAAAGCGGATGCCATAGGCTTTCATCAGGTCACGGAACTCTACCCCGTTAGCGTCACGATAATACCTGGCGAACCTGGGGAGACAGGACCCAGGGGACGCTCATCTGCCTGTACCTTTTCTCCATTGCAGCACAAAGTGACTGCTTTGAGGAATTCTCAGCAATCCAGGGTCCTAGAGAACTCTAGGAAGGTGCCCAGACCTGCTCACTGAGGCATACACAAAAGACAAGGCTTTCCCAGGATGCTCAGTGCCAACGAGGACCACGAGAACACTGGTGAACTTGACACAGCAGAGGATACAGAACAGAGTCAAGGTCACCAGGTAGCACAAAAACAGCAGTTACCTGAAGTTGTAACCAGAGGAGATGGATTTGGTGTGCTTGTTGTCCAGACGGTTGAAATAATAGCGTGGGTCACATTTAGAGGCAGCTTTATCGAGGTCACAGTCCCATTCGATATGGATTCCTATCACACCACCCTTGATACAAGAAACAGGGTGAATGCTAGAGTTGTCTGTGGGTAGACAGAAGTCACAGGGCAGCCCTTTATGAGAGTCAGACAAGTGGGCTGGAGGTCAGCTAGCTGAACTGGCCTGACCACACTTTACACACAAATCAACATGCGTCCACGGGGATCCTTTCAACCCTTTCTGCTGACATTGTAGAGTCAGAGAACCCAGCAGGTGCCAGGTCAGCCCCACCCACCCACGCATCCCCACTGTGTGCCTGATAAAGCCACGCCATTTGTCACAACCAGTTCTGAAAACAGTGAGCTCCTGAGGACAAGTGACCTAATGTCCCTCCACCCTCACCTTCTCTCTGCAGAGCCCAGGTTCCCAGGGAGAGCTTCCTGACCACACACCACACACCTTCAGGGCTATATCCTGGAAATCGGCCCCTGCCCAGCGGACAATGGACCCCAGTCGGAAGATGGGACAGTAGAGGTTCTTGGAGCTGAAGTGACAGGTTTTCAGGAAGTCTTTGTTGTTTGTTTCTAGCACATTGGCTCTAAGAGGAAGCCGTGACAGGAGGGTGAGATGTTCTGCTGCTGGGCCTGACCCAGGAGGCAATGGGCCCTTTGCCAGATGTGATCTCTTTCTCAGAATGTATCTTATTCCCCTTAAGAACAGAGACCACCCCCAAGCAGAGAAAAGGACACCCCAGGGAGGGCCCTCAGTCCACCTCCCCACCCAGTAACCAAGTCCCACCTACTTGGAGAAGTTGAACTTGGGGAAGCGAATGAAGTTCTTTATGAAAATGGTGAAGCCTTCAGCATCCTTCAGGAGGGGATCCCTGAAAACCAGGCCAGGGCAGCCTGAGCGGGAGACCTGCCCCTGCCCTCTATGACTCCCCTAGACCTATGGAGTAGGTAGGCCTCTGGCCTCGGGTGGGACCCATTGTGTAAGACTGTGTAGGCAACTCCTCTGGGACCACAGGCCACGGCCACTCACGTTGGCATGGACATTGTCTCCACTGGGCACCAAGCGAAGATCTCACAGGTACCCTGGGTAGAGTTCCCCACCCGTAGACAGCGGCCAGTTTTCAGCCCTGCAGGGAAGGGACAGGGACAATGCCATGGACCTTCCTGTCCAGGTTTCTTTGCCCTGTTCCAGCCCCAGTCACGCCAGGCCCTCACTCACCATGTCCAGCGACAACAGACTCCCCAGCACGGCAGTCAGTGTCCTCAGAACACTCGCCATCAGGAATGCCTTCACGCTACAAGGAAAGACAAAGATCTGTGAGGAGTTCCCCGGCCCAGGACTGGGTCACATCAGAGATAGAAGAGGGCTCCTTCCCCGGCCTGAGACCCTTTGAAAATCTTTTTCTCAGGCTGACAAAGTGGCTCCATGGGTAAAAACATCTACCATGAAAGTCTGGCAGCCTGTTTAGTCCCTGGAAACCATGGTGAAAGGAGATAACCAGCTCTGACCTCCACGCATATGCCATGCCATGCACACACACACACATGAACATGCACACACACACACACATGTAAGCAGGCACTAATCATGAAAGAAAATGTAAAACTTTAAAAAATTAAGAAAACCCATCTCTTCCCCCCAAACCACATGGTACAATTCAGTATTTATACAGCTTCTTGGCACTCTTGGAGCAAACCAAGCCCCTGTTTCAGGAGGACTGTCAGCACAGCTGGGGGCTTTCCAACCCTCCCCAACACACATGCCAAATCAAACCTCAGCACAGATGCCCTGCCGCTGGTTAGGAGTCACGATCAGGTTGGTGACCACGAAGAAAACGTTCTCCCCCTGAGGAACCAGACAGAGTTTTGAGGAATTTCCTCCTGGCCTTTCGGGGAAGAGTCGTGGGCCTCTGCATGGGGTTGGGAACAATGGGGACCACAAAACTGGTGGTCACTGTCCATCTGTCTGGTGATCCCACACTTTCCAAGTGGCTATCTTTTGTTGGGTAACTTGCAGCTTCTCAAATCCCAAGCACATTCACCCTATATATAATTCTGCCCCGATCTCAGCCTGGTTCTATCTACACAGGGCAGCTATGAACAAGTTGGGGAGCTATTCTTGGGACACTGTGCCAGTTCATTCTGGGTCCCATGTGGTCTCAACAGACACATAGATCACTGAGAACAAGAGAAGCCAGGCCTGCCTGGTGCAGAAAAGGAAGCAGGGACCCCATGGGGAAATGGACCTAGACAGAGTTTCTCCTGAGCAGAAGAAACAATTGATGGAGTTGCCCGGGTACTTCCTATGTGACCCGCCCCACCTCACTAGCCCAGGACCCAGGTAGAGATCTGACCTGAGATGGAATGACAAAGTCGGCTACATCCCAGAGCCGTTCTCCGAGCATAGTGGTATTGGTATAGGCCACACCCTTGACTTTGGTGACCACAGCACTCTGCAGGGAAGTGTCAATATCTTGGTAACTCTTCTTTATCAGAAACACCCATCTGTTGACAAATGACCAACAGGTAGGCTTCAGTCACAGGGCTGCGCAGGCCCAGGCTGGAGTGAGAACCATAGTAAGTCCTAGGCTGGTGGGAGTGAGAGTGAGCTCAGGGTTCACCTGTCCCAAGAGCATGCGTTACTGTACTCAAGATGCTAAAGTAGGAAGATAGACAGTTGAAGGGCATTCTGGCCTACAGGACCAGACACTCTCTTTTAAACAAAATCCGAGGTGGGAGACTTGGCTTAGCGGTTAAAGCACTTGCTGCTCTTGCAAAGGATCCCTTTCCCATTCCAGGCACCAACTCGGTGGCTCACGGCCATCTGTAACTACAGTCCCAGTTCTGACCTCCTCAAGGACAGGGGCCAGGCACACATATGGTGCACAGACATACATGCAAGCAAAACATTTACACACATAAAATAATAAAATTAGTAACTCTAAAAAAGAAGAAATTGCCATGTGTGGAGGCATACACCTTTAATTCCAGCTCTTGGGAGGCAGAGGCAGGCAGATGTCTGAGTTCGAGGCCAGCCTGGTCTACAGAGTGAGTTTCAGTACAGCCAGGGCTACACAGAGAAACTGTCTCAAAAAAACACAAAACAAAATGCCAAAGGTGGGGGAGAGAAGAAATAAAGAAACCCAAGGGGGAGATATACTATCCAGGGTTTTCCTAGCATGTATAAGGCCTTGGGTTTGCACCAAAAACAAGCAAATTAGAAATAGTGAGACAGGTGGTGGTGGCACACCCGTTTAATCCCAGCACTGGGGAGGCAGAGGCAGGCGGATCTCTGTGAGCTCAGGGTCAGCCTGGTCTACAAGAGCTAGTTCCAGAACAGTCAGGACTGTTACACAGAAAAACACGCTAAGAAAAACCAAATAAATAAGTAAATAAATAAGCAAATGAAATCTCATATTGTTTTTATACTAAAAACGTAAGTGAACCAGCAAGATGGATCAGGAGATAAAGGCAGATGTTCTGAGCTTGATCCCCACACACCTGGTGGAAGGAGAGAACAGACTCCCATATGTGTGCCATGCCACATGCTGTCCACACACAAAAATAAATAAATAAAGTAATAAAAATATTAAAAGGCTAAAGAGATTGCCCAGGAGTTAAGAGCACCTACTGCTCTTGCAGAGGACCTACGTTCAGTTCCCAGCATCCACATGACCACCTGCAACTAACTCAAGTCCCTGGGGATCTGACACCCTCTGACCTCCAGGAGCACCTGCACACAATGCACATAAACTTATGTTAAAAATGCAAAACATAACCAAAAAAACCAAATCAAAACAACAACAAAATAGGCAGTCTCTTCAAATTAAAAATGTTTACACATCAAAGGACACTACCAGGGAAGAAAGTATAATTCAGGCTGGCATCAGCTCATAGCGATCTTACCTCGGCCCCTTGAGTGTTATAGGCGTGTGCCCCTCATCACATCTGTCTAAAAAGATAAATATGCCCAGATTGTATGTGTGCTTGTGTGTGCTCATGAGTCCAGGTACCCTTGGAAGCCAGAAGAGGGAGTCAGATCCTCTGGAGCTGGAGTTACAGTGAGCTATAAACCAATCAGTCAGGAAGAGAACTTCTAAAAGAACAGCAAACCCTCTTAAGCACCCAGAATTGCTCCAGTCCCTAAAAAGATAAACTTTAGAAATGAAATGGCCCTTGTCAAATGCTAAGCACAGTGTTCCTGAATAGAGCCAAAGCCCCACGCACAGAACTCTCCAACTTATTCTTGTAGCTCGATATCATCCAGCCTAACCTGTCTTGGTGAAGCTGCGGAAACCGATCAAAAGAGGAAGATACCAGTACCTTGACTCATGCAGTGAGCGGCATGGCATGCTGGCTCTCTCCAGGGAGCCAGGGAAGTGTCAACCAATGTGTGTCCACTTCCTCGTTTCTGGGGCAAAGCAAGGGAAGCCTCGACCCTAAGCTATCACATTTTCAGGAAACTCTGAGAAAGCTGTGATTCTTGAGCAAGCCTTCCATTTCAGCAGAGAAATGCCAGGCCTGGTCCAACACAAAAGAGTAAGCAAATATTCAACATTCGTTCATTCCTGTCATACCTATGCCCAAGTGAAGTGACAGCAATCCCTCCCATCATGGCATCCTCAGACTGCAGGGAGAGAAACAGACTCCGAGTAAACGACCATCCAGATTGGCTATGGGAATGCCAGGGAGGGACGGAGGAGTCATTGGAGCACTCAGATCTGAACAAGGAGTGGAGTCACCGAGGAGGGAGGGAAAAACAGTGGCAGCTGAGCAGAGGCAGTACAAAGGCCCTGAGATAGGACACTGCCAAGTGCCTTGGTGCTAAAATCCAGGAAATGCTAAGAACGCAACTATTATCCACGCCTTTAATCTCAGCACTTGGGAGGAAGAGGCAGGTGGATCTCTGAGTTTGAAGCCAGTCTGCTCTACAGAGTAGTTCTGGTACAGCCAGGGCTACACAGAGAAATCCTATCTCGAAAAACCAAACTAAAAAGAAAAGGGGGGGGGGGGGGCAACCATTAGAAGGCAGAGAGGCTAGGTCAGGACTGCCCTCCCAGGAGCAATAACTGTACACGGTTTAATGAGGAAAAGAGAGTGAATCGCCACTGTTCTCAGTGACTGCCTCTCTCCACCTGTGCCCTCCTCTCTCCCTAGAAGCAAGGAAGACCAAGGTCTAGCTGTTAAACCCCCAACAAGCTACCCCTGGGCTGGCGGGCCCACATCCTGCTAGGTGAGATGGCAACAAGGGGGCAGTAGAGCTGCTGGACACTGGAGAGGCTGCCCGTGTTTCCCGTGAGCTAACCCTGAGTTCCAGAACATGCCAATCTGATGAGCTGGCCCAACCAAGAGTAAGTCTGTGATGCTCCTGCTCCGTGCTTATAAATAACCTTCTGGGTGCCTGGCCCAGCTGTCAGGCCAGAACCCAGGGAGGCCTCTGGGGGGCAGCTGAGCCCACAGTCCTGGCATCGCTGCCTGTTGGCCATGGCTGTAACACTGGGCGCTCCAGTCCTGGGAGAAGGGGCTCCCTACAAGTAGCTTCAAACCAAGGTACCCAGTTGCCCCTCCCACGTTTCACAAGGCGTAGAGTGTCCACTTTTCACCTTCCCACCCTACATCCAAGCGCCCATGAAGGCCGACTCCCCAAGGCCCCTGTGTGTCTACACCTTCCCCTCCCCTTCCCCCTTGCTTGAAAGAAGTGCCCGAGAACTCACATGAGCAAGTACAACAGGATGGTGAGCTGCAGCAGCCGGTAGAGCAGCCCCACCTTCTTGCTCTTGGCGACCACGAACTTTGCGGTCTTATAGTCGAACAGCGACTGGGCGAACCCCTTCCAGGCCGCCTGGCCCATACCTCCGGTTAACTTCGGCCGCCTCTGCCTCCTGCCGCCCCGCGGTCAACCGAGCACTCTGCGTGCGCTGCCGCAGTCCGGGACGCGCGGCTCCAAAGGGCGTGAGCCGGAGGGCGGGCGCGCAGACCCGGGCGCGAGCACCGGGACGCCGGGAGGACCCCGCCGCCGCGGGGAATCGGACTGCAGCGAGCGCCTAGCCTGGGATGCGGCCACCTCCACTGACACGGTGACACCACCGAGCTGTGCCTCCGGCTACTGGCCCGCAAGGACGCGCGCACCGAGTGCGGAGGCGAGGAAAGAGGGAAGGTGCTTTCCAAGGCCTCTCTCCCGCCCCTACCTCCTCCCACGGGACTCGCTCGAGGGGAACCGGGTGGGGAAACAGAGGCAGGATCCGGGAGGGACCCAGAGCACAGGAAGTGTAGGAAGATGGGTAGAGACAGTCACTAGTAATGACTAGTTTCCAGATTGCCCTGGCCTCGCTGCTCACGGTGTCAGGCACTCTTGTAGGTCCCTGGCCGCCTGTGTCTGCTGTAATCCAGCTGGTGTTTTGCCCACTTCTGCGACTGCGGGCTTAAACCCTACAAGTTTCTGGGGTTAAGAGCCAGCGGTCCCAGTCAGGTATGGGAAAAGCCAGGGCACTAAGGTTTGGGGCCCTAAAATATGCTTAGAGTTCCCAAAGAAAAAACTGGTCTCAACTCCATCCTCTGAGGCTGAACCAAACAGGGAGGGAGAGAAGAGGTCCCTGGAACTGAGCTTTGGAGCTGGTGTAGACTGGGGTAAGCTGTCTGTGGAAGGGCTGGGCGACTAGAGGCTTCCTGCGCTATGGGTCTGCATGCAGTGAGGGGCTGTGTGGTGAGAGATTACCGGGTTGTGTGTGTACTGTAGGACTGTGCATGGTGAGGGGCTTTGGTGGGGAGCTGTGTGGTGGTGGGCGCTGTATGTACTGAGGGGCTGGGTGTGGTGGGGGCCTATGGGTCAGAGCTGAGGGGCGAGGGGCTGTGCATACTATTTTTTGCTCCTGTGTCTGAGCATTCCACCCCTGCTCCTCTCCTGGCCCTGGGGCTGACTCTCTTGCCCAGTGGGAAGCTCGCTCTCTGAAACTATGGACACTAGAGGTTGGAAGACAGATTGAAGCCCACCGGTGTGATCTCTAATAATGAAAGTCTCAGGGAAAGCCAGGTGGTGGTGGTGCACATCTTTAATCCCAGTGCTTAAGAGGCAGAGGTAGATGGATCTCTCTGAGTCCGAGGCCAGTCTGGTCTACAGGGAGAGTTCCAGGACAACCAGGGCTATACAGAGAAACCATGTCTCGAAAAAAAAAAAAAGTCACCATCTCAGGGAGAAGGTCTCCGGTTTTGCAACTGGGAGGAGAGGAAGGGGGGCAAACTGTGGTTGAGATGTAATATATGAGAGAATAAATTAAAATTTAAAAGGACATATTCCTGGGCTTTGCCCTTGAATGTCCCATTCATTCCAGGAAAGGGCATAGAGATCTACATGTTGTTCTTAAGGTGTCATTTGGAAACCATGCCTTGTTATAACGTCAAGCTCAACCCAGGCAGTTCCTCAAAAAGGCTTATTTTCATATGCCCAAAGTAACCCCCACCCCCCACCTTGTCCCATGACCCCAATTTACTCCTGGAGATCACTTTTTTTGTTGTTTGCTTTTGTTTTTCCAGACAGGCTTTCTCTGTGCAACCCTGGGCTGCCCTGGAAGTCACTCTGTAGACCAGGCTGGCTTCAAACTCACAGTGATCCTCCTGCCTCTGCCTCCCGAGTGCTGGAATTGAAGGCATGCGCCACTATGCCAGGCTATCTGCAGAACACTTTCAATACCTGAGATCTCACTAATTTGCTTCCTGTGTCCCCCGACAAGACACACATGCTTCCTCCCAGTGCTGCTTCTATTCTGGCTCAAACCTTTACTGGCACCTATTGTGAATGTCATGACAGGAAGACATGCTAAAGTGATGCTTGTGCCCCGCCCTCAGACTGTCTGAGGATTGAAACAGGTTCCCAGGGGCCTCGTGCTGGGAGGAAGGGAAGGCTGAAGCCTGGTGTCTGCTAGAGGCCTCTTTCAGGATGGGATTTCACACAGTTCTCATAGCTTCTCAGGTTGCCTTGCAGAAGAGACAGCTAAGAATGGTGGAGGCAGGACCACATCTTGAGCAGGATGGCTTCGTTATGCACACTCCTGCCTCCTCTAAAGGCTGGGAGAAGGCTGTGGAGGGAGGCTGGGAGTTTGCTGGATCTGTTTGTTCCTCATCAAATACACCATCCTCTGCTTTTCACTATAACTTGTCTCATAGGCGTGTTGATGACAGGTGGTCAAAGCTAGCTCCTTCAGGCCATTGGGGCCAAGTCTCTAACCCTGACAACTCCAGTCATCTTCTATATGCTGCTGGGAGGCCAGAATGTCAGGTACCTGTCAGAGTGGCCACTCTGGCTTTAGAGACAGAAGCCTTGCTCTACTGTGCCTTCCTATACACACACTACATTGCTGAAAGCAGACTGCAACTTCCGACAGAACTATCCAGAAGCTCGAGAGGCCTTGAAAGGTATTTAGAGAGGAAAGGGTTACCTCCTTCTTATATCCAGTGGCTAGTCATGACATCAGTTTATTTCATCTTTCAAAAAAGTGTGCACAGTTACATACAATCAATCAATCAATAATAAAATTTAATTTGAAAAGAAAGGATAAATTCTAGGGTGTATTTCAGAAGTCAGGGTAAGCATGCTTTCTTGAGGGTAATGTTTCAAGTGTATGCCTGTATCTGACATTACAGTATGTATCATAATTTTTCCTGGGGTTTAGTTAAAATAATGTGGGGGTAAATATATTTAAGTTGTGCCCCAGAATATCTGGACTCCATCTCTACATTCTGAGGCCAACTCACCAGGCCACAAGCTCAGACTCGGCACCGTCTGTGCCCAAAGGGGAGAGGAGTGCTCTAGTTGTCACACTGATGCTAAAAACCTGAGCGCGCCTTTAGTCCCAGCACTCGGGAGGCAGAGGCAGGCGGATCTCGGGGAGTTCCAAGACCAGCCTGGTCTACAGAGCAAGTGCCAGGACAGGCTACAAAACTACAGAGAAACCCTGTCTCGAGAAAAAAAAACAAAACAAAAACAAACAAACAAAAAATCCAAACACTGGCTGTTCTTCCAGAGATCCTGAGTTCAATTCCCAGAAACCACATGATAGCTCACAACCATCTATAATGAGATCTGGTGCCCTCTTCTGGCCTGCAGGCAGACAGAGCACTGTATACATAATAAGTATATAATCTTTAAAAAGAAAAAAGTCTAAGGAAATTACCACAATTATTGCCTGCTCTTCTCTCCTCTTCCTCTTTTTCTCTTTTTGGTGGCAGTTTTTATAATGCTGGAGCTCCAACCTGAGGCCTTGCACTGAAAGCTCCACCCCTAGCCTGTGCCTGCCTTGAGGAGCCATTTTCTTTGATTTAACTAGCCCCATATCAAGAATCTTAGAGTCCCACAACGCCCTGGTAAAATAATCCTTGTCCCTACTGGCATAGTGAGTCCTTCAGAGCGTTGAGTACCTGCAGAGCCCTGGTAGATGCCTTCCCTGCCCCTGAGAGCTTAGATGTACCCATAACTATACTGTTCATGAGCCACAGCTCCTAGGAACAGGAGTACTACCAAGTGCCTCTAAATGTCACTCCTGGAGTCGGGTCTTCAAAGCTTCCTCCCTGCCTTCTCACCTCTCAGCCTCTCCTCCCCCAAGTGCCCACCATGCCTCTTTACAATGAACACGGTCTCCAGAAGTGAAGGACGAGCAGCCAGAGCACCGCTCTGTTTCACAAGCCTGCATCTGGTTGGCTGAGCTCAGACATATACTCTGTGGTGAGGGGAATTAGAACACAGACTTAACAGGCCTTTTTATTTTTCTAACATCTCCCTTCTCCTAAGACCTGGCACCCTTTAAGTCCCACCCTTTTCTCCCATGGCTTGGACAGGCTCCTGGTATCTTGCTCAGCTGTGAGTCCTGGGATAATTTTCCTGTAGAAAACATAGTGACAGCCGGGCGGTGGTGGCACACGCCTTTAATCCCAGCACTCGGGAGGCAGAGGCAGGCGGATCTCTGTGAGTTCTAGACCAGCCTGGTCTACAAGAGCTAGTGCCAGGACAGGCTCCAAAGCCACAGAGAAACCCTGTCTCGAAAAACCAAAAAAAAAAAAAAAGAGAGAGAGAGACAGAGAGACAGAGAGAGAGAGAGAGAGAGAGAGAGAGAGAGAGAGAGAGAGAGAGAGAGAGAGTACTTGTTGCTCTTACAGAGGACCCAGGTTTGGTTCCCCAGGACACCACCAAAAGGTGGCTCACAACCATCCATAACTCCAGTTCCAAAATATCCCATGTTCTCTTCTGACTTCTGCAGGCACTGGGCATGCACACACACACATGCAGGCAAAACACTCATACATATGAAACAAATCTTTTTAAAAATTGTTAGAAAAAAAAGTAAGAAAGAAAAGCTCCCTTTCTCCAGGGTCCAACATAAAAACAGCCGCAGGTGAGTGACTTCAGGGGAGTGGCCAGTGACAGCACTGCTTCCCTCCGTGACTTGGAAGGATCACTTAATCACTCCCCACCAATCCCAAGATGTAAGGTCTCCTCCTACCTTCGGCATTAGGGAAAGCAAATTAAAACCTCCCCCTGGCCTTAGAGACTCAAGCTCAAAAAACATTCTTCATAAAATGGAAGGGAACCGGAAACAAGGCACGAATCTCACATGGCGTGGATCTTGGAGAGTTCAGCTGCTGTTTCCACATGATGAGCTCTAGTTTCCAGTCCCCAGGGAGAGGGGAGGCCAGGAGGTAAGGGATTTGAAGGCAACCTTTGGTAGAGGTCTCTGCAAGATTATGTAACTCTCCTTCAGAGTCCCAAGATCCTGGAAGGCCCAGGGCCAAGTGTGAGAAAGTTTGTATGGCAAGAAAGGGTTCACCAAGGGCAATCTGTTCTTTCATTTCCCTTTGCTCTAAGAGGTCCTACTATGACCAGCATATTTCATAACAGGTATTTCTGATGCGTGGAAGAACTTGTAATTGTGGGGCTGTTTCTTATTCTCTCTCTCTCTCTCTCTCTCTCTCTCTCTCTCTCTCTCTCTCTCATGTGTGTGTATGTACATACATACTATGACGCATATGCAGAGGTTAGAGAAATCTGTTCTCTTTTCCCACCATGTGGGTTCTGGGAATCGATCTCAGGTGCTCAAGCTCAGCAGCAAGCACCCTTGTAGATGACAAGAGGTCCTTGTGCACACAGAGAAGACCTGGAGAAGCCAGGGAAAGTTAAATGTGTAGACTTATTTTTGACAAAGGAAGATGAACTTCAAAGGAAGTTTCCCAGTCTTCAGTGAACACTGGCAAAGGCTGTAGTTTACAACCTGCTGATCCTTTGTTATCCTTGGAGCCGGAATTTATCACCCAGAATTTATGTTCAGTTTATCCCAGACCCTTTCCCCCTAAACCTTGAGCATTGTTGCTTCTAAATCCATAAAAGCCATCCTATGAGTGATGTCATTTGTCTTTTACAACAGCCTAGGTGACTTCTGTGTTATCTTAGAGCCAGGCCAATCCTGACTCCCAGTGTTTACCTCAGTACTTCTCCCTAGACCCTAAATCTTGAGCACAGTTTCTGAGTCAACAGTGCCCATCTTTATGAAAGAAGTCAGATGTACTTTGTAAAGAATTTCAGTGTAACCAGGGGTGGTGTGACCTTTAATCCCAGCACCCAGGAAGCAGAGGCAGGTGGATCTCTGACTTCCAGGACAACCTGGTCTACAGAGTGAGTTCCAGGACAGCCAGAGCTATATATAGTAACCCTGTCTCTTGAAAAAAAAAAAAAAATCCAATGTAAACATGTCTTAAGCTTTGTCATGCTCACTGGACTGAGTTAACTGTCATCAGCAAACTTTTTTTTTCCGAAATTGTGCTGTGCTTAAATATGGCTAAAACAAACAACCTGGGGTTAGACTCTAGAAGTTTGGCCCAGCCCCAGCTAAGTTTGGCCAAATGCAGTTTCATTCTTACATCACCCAATTCTTTTCCCTGCTGACCATAGAGCCTTCAGGGACTCCCACCCCCACCTACCATACCCTACCCACTGAGCCATCTCACCTAGCCCTCATAAATTTGTTGCTAATGTTCCTTAATTGCAGTCAAGAAGAAAAAGGAAGCTCTTTGCTGTGGGAAGCATGCTTGTGACCACAAGCCATCTTAATAGACAGGTTGGTAATTATTACTTAGCTCCAGTAGCTGATCTGAGGAGAAACTAAACAAAGATACCAAACACTTCAAAATATATATGACTGGCCCAGTGTGGGGGTGCATGCATTTAATCCCAGTACTCGGGAGGCAGAGGCAAGAGGATCTTTGAGAGTTCAAGACCAGCCTGAACTTGGAAAAATGAGTTCCAAGACAGCTAAAGCTACAAAGCAAAACCCTGTCTCAAACAAACAAAATATGACTGCCAGTTGAGTACTAAAAAGGACAATGGTTTAAACTTGAGTCAGCCAAAGCCACCAGGCACTGATGGCTCTAACAAGGCACGTTTGTTTGTTTGTTTGTTTGTTTGTTTGTTTGTTTGTTTGTTTGTTTGTTTGAAAGAGGGTTTCTCTGTAGCTTTGGAGTCTGTCCTGGAACTAGCTCTTGTAGACCAGGTTGGCCTCGAACTCAGAGATCCACCTGCCCCTGCCTCCTAAGTGCTGGGATTAAAGGCGTGCGCCACCACCGCCCAGCTACAAGGTGCATTTAAAAGGGAAACTAGCTTTCTTCTCCTTGCAGTCATTTCTCCCTGTTGAAGTTTCTCATCTATATCCCTGCTCCTAGTCCATGGGTCTAGAGTGGCAATAAAACCAAATGAGTGAAATTCTCATATAACATATCAAGGTGCCACAGGAAAAGCCATAGAATCAACTAACCTGAACTCTTAGAGGCTCATGGAGCCAGAGAACTTGTGTGGGTCTGACCTAGGTAGGCCCTCTGCACATACGTTACAGTTGTGCAGCTTGGTCTTGTGGGACTCCTAACGGGGATCAGTGCCTGTCTCTGACTCTGCTTTTGTGACCCTTTCCTCCTACTGGGTTGCCTCATTCAGCCTAATCTCACTGCAGCCTGATATGCCATGACTGGCTGAAACACATGGGAGGCCTGCCCTTTTCTGAAGAGAAAGGAGAAGCAGTGGATGGATGGAAGACTGGGAGGAGAGAAGGGAACAGAGGGAAACTGTGATCTGGCTGGGAAAAAAAAATAATTAAATCAGGGTGTCTGTGGCTCCTCAGACATGTTAGCATGATGTTTGTGTCCCCACCTCCCTATTCAGCTTCATATTCACCAAGATTCACACTACAGCCCAGCCAATTCATGTGTGCCTTGTCATGGTCTTCGTTTTCCAACATCTGGACATCTGCCCAGACAGATCCCACCTCACTCCTCCGCAGCTTCACAGCTGTGTAGGTATATGTCTCCTTCCCTGCCAGGATCTGTGCAATTTAGGATTCATTGGTCTCTTGCTTGCTGTCACTAGTTGGACCCAGATCCTCTGAATAGAGCTATAAGGGCAGAGAAGACTTTACCAGTCAACCTCCATGTAATAGGCAGTGCTAAGACTTACAACTGCTGACCGGTGGTGGCGCGCGCCTTTCATCCCAGCACTCGGGAGGCAGAGGCAGGCAGATCTCTGTGAGTTCGAGGCCAGCCTGGTCTACGGAGCTAGTTCCAGGACAGGCTCCAAAGCTACAGAGAAACCTTGTCTCTAAAAACCAAAAGAGGAGAGAGAGAGAGAGAGAGAGAGAGAGAGAGAGAGAGAGAGAGAGAGAGAGAGAGAGAGAGAGAGAGAGAGATTATAAAATTATGTGGGAATGAGTGAATGAATGAATGAATGAATGAATGAATGATCTCAGCTCCTTTAGCCTGTATACTGAGGAGGTGTCTGGTGTAAAATGACCAGTCTTCATTTCTATGCACTTCTTGTGGAGGATTTCAACAGAGATTCTACTAAAGCATTAGGTCAGCCAAGACTTCAATATGCACAGCCACCCTCTGACTCCATGCACTGAGATGCACAAACTCTGGTCCCACAACTCGCATCCTCCCAGAATATATCTACATCCTCATCACCTGGCGCGTGTGCCAAAACCACAGATGCCCCAGGCTACACGACAGCATCTGCCTTCAGGAGCGAAGCCAAGGGACCTGAACAATTGTGTTCTACTTCTCTACCCATACAGGACTCAAGAACGCTGCTCCATTCTGGGGCTGCCCAGTCCATAGTGAGGCTTTTATGGAAAAAACATTAGACTTTGGGTCTAAATACTTTTCACTTCGTTTTGTTTTAAGGTGGGGTCTCACCTTGTAACTCTGATTGGCTTGGAACAGAATGGCCTTGAACTCACAGAGTTCCACCCGCAGCTTCTGCCCCCTAATGCTGGGTGTGTACCATCATATCCAGCTCAAATTTCTTTTCTTTTTTTCTTTTTTCTTTCTTTTTTTGTCTGTGTGCATGTCTGCAGGCCAGAAGAGGGCACCAGACCTCATTACAGATGGTTGTGAGCCACCATATGGTTGCTGGGAATTGAACTCAGGACCTTTGGAAGAGCAGGCAATGCTCTTAACCGCTGAGCCATCTCTCTAGCCCTTTCTTTCTTTCTTTCTTTTTTTTTTTTTTTTTTTTGGTTTTTCTAGACAGGGTTTTTCTGTAGCTTTGGAGCCGCCTGCTCTGAAACAATCTCTCCTAGACCAGGCTGGCCTTGAATTTACAGAGATCCGCCTGCCTCTGCCTCTGCCTCCTGAGTGAGTGCTGGGATTAAAGGCCTGTGCTGCCACCACCACTTGGCCCCAGCTCAAAGTTCTTTAAGAATGGCTCTGCCATTTACTAGACTTGGGACCTTGGACAAGTTTTCTTCTCCTTAAAACAAAACTAAGACCAGGTGTGGGACCAACCTCAGGTCTGGTGTGGTACCACGGTGCTGTAAGCCCAGCACTCAGGAATCTGTGGCAGGACAGTTTCTAAGTTCTAAGTCAGAACACAAGACCCTGCTGCCAAGCCAGGCTGGGCTACATAGTAAATACCCATCTCAGAAAACCAAGCAAATAAAAGATACACAAAGCATGCTTCCTTAAGTGGGACTAGAGCATCCAGAGAGGGAGATCAATGAGACATCTCTTTCTACTGTGGTCTGTCTGAAATGTACCACTTCATCTATGGATGCAGGCAGTAGTTAGCACTGCAGCCCAGTTACCAACAGAAAGCATGACAATTTTCCTATCACACTGTACCCAATGCAGATATTGTTAGGTTTCAAACGTGGGACAAATGGCTGAGGTGCCTACTTAACATATCAAAGCAGTCCTGGCTGCCAAGTGCTCCCAGAATCCCTCGGTCCTACAAGTTACAGGAAATGACTGGCATACCCTGCCCCCTACCCTAACTCTCTAGCCCAGAAGCTGAGCTGCCCTCTCCCCAGAGGCTCTTCTCTATATAATCCAGACATTTTAGTTTCCAGCCCTTTTGGTACCTTTGGCCTCCTGGCTGCTGCACCTGGTTCCCTTCTCCTTCCCTCTCCCTGCGTAGCTCAGGGTAATGACCACTCTGGAATCCCCCGGATGTGTCCATCTCTGGCTACACTCTCCCTTTATCTACAACAAACTTCCCCCTCCACCATAGCAGGAGCACATGTCCTTACCTTTTTATTCTTTTTTCATTCAGCTATGTCTAAGTACATTTGACATACGTTAGTATTGTGAAAGTAAGGTAGCCACAAGACTGTTTTTTTTTTTTTTTTGGTTTTTCAAGACAGGGTTTCTCTGTGGTTTGGGAGCCTGTCCTGGAACTAGCTCTGTAGACCAGGCTGGTCTCGAACTCACAGAGAGCCGCCTGCCTCTGCCTCCCAAGTGCTGGGATTAAAGGCGTGCGCCACCACCGCCCGGCAAGACAGAAGATCTCATTACAGATGGTTGTGAGCCACCATGTGGTTGCTGGGAATTGAACTCGGGGCCTCTGGAAGAGCAGCCAGTGCTCTTACCCTCTGAATCTACATGCATACAATTTAAGAAGCATTTTGATTATTATATATTTTTCTCTTCACAAATGTTTGTGTATTTCAAGTACATAAAGAGGACTGGAGAGATGGATCAGCAGCCAAAAGTCCTAGCTGCTCTTTCAGAGGATCCAGGTTCAATTCCCAGCCCCCACACATGATGGCTCACAACTGGCTGTAACTCTGGTTCTAGGGGATCTTCTGTCCTCTTCTGACCTAGGGGTGGACAAGACATCATGTGGTATAATACATGCATTACAAGCAAAAACCTTATACATAAAAAAATCAATATTTTTTAAAAGATAAAAATAGACATAGAAAATGGACACAATAGAACACAACTGTTGTTCTAGCAGTGAGGAGACAGAGGCAGGAGGACCAAGAGTTCAAAGCCACCCTTGTTAGGTTTCTGAGGCAACATTAAAAGACAGAAAGAGACCAGGGTCTGATCTTCATGACGGAACTGTGTTCACTAGCACACAGCAAGGGGAAGTCTCCCTCCTGAGTGTAACTGAGGGGTCTTCCGGGGGGAAACACGAGCAGGTAGTGAGGAAGGTGTTCCTGCCATAGCCTATGCATCTCTCCTGCATTCTCTCTCCTTCCTGAAAGTGTTTGCCCAAAGAGAGACAGACCATGTTGAGAGACAGTCTCTAGAGACGTTCCTTTCTGTGCTGACCAGAAGTCTGCAGTCTCCGGGGACTCCTGTTTCACCCCTGAGGCACCCCACCCATCCTCAGCTATTACTGAATTGAGTCCAGCCCAGTTTCTTCATCTAGGAGACAAACTCCAAGCCATTGGCCCCTGATTCTTGCTGGCAGCCAGGTGGGAAACAAAAACATGTCAGCAATCTGTCCTCCCAAAGTGGGCGGGCGCATTCTCTTCCTCTACCGCTCCAGCTCTTAATCTCAGACGGCACAATCAAAGGGCAAGAGGGAGGTTCTGAGAGGCCAGGACCTGCCAGAGCTCTAGACAAGCCAAGTTAGACCAGCCTCACCCCCAGCCCTGGGCAGAAGAACCATCTAGTGACCACTCTGCCCTCAGCCTGTGTTGGGCTACTGGACCCTGGAAATTGAGAAACCAACTGAAAAACCTACCTTAAAATAGTGGATTTCCAAGTCATCGCTCTCTTGTAATATACTCAATAAACTAAAAATAATAATTATTTAAAGAGTACAGTAAGTTTGACAGATAAGGGCTCAGCTTGGTGGTGCACGCCTTTAATCCCAGCACTCAAGAAGCAGAGCCAGGGGAATCTCTGAGTTCAAGACCAATCTACATACACATATATGTGCATATACATACAGATAAATATACACACACACTTACTTAAAAATAAAATAAATCTTTGTTTAAAAGACTATAAAAGAGTCAAGCTGGGTGTGGTGGCACTCCCCTTTATCCCAGCATTTAGTTGGCAGAGGCAGGTGGATCTCTGTGAGTTCAAGGCCAATCTGTTCTATATAGTGAGTTCCAGGACAGCCAGGGCTAGGTAGAGAGATCCTGCCTCAAACAAAACAACAACAACAAAAGAATATAATAATATTTTAAAATAGGAATAAAGGGCTGGAGAGATGGCTCAGTGGTTAAGAGCATTGCCTGCTCTTCCAAAGGTCCTGAGTTCAATTCCCAGCAACCATATGGTGGCTCACAACCATCTGTAATGAGGTCTGGTGCCCTCTTCTGGCCTGCAGGCATACACACAGACAGAACATTGTATACATAATAAATAAATAAATATTTAAAAAAAAATAGGAATAAAAATTTGGCCTATCAGTCATCGAAACACATGGCAAATTCTGGAAAATACATACACACTAGAGGCACTGCTGTAAAAGTAAATTTACTTAAGAGAAAAACATGTCCAAACTTCCCTTTTGCACAATGCACAAACACTATGGGGACAATGTGTGGCTGTGAACAACACTCTATGGTTGTTCAATGTTCCTAGGTCGTCCTAAGGAGAGTATGTGGCAGACCCTGGACGTCCAGGCTCTACTCTTCCTCCAGCAGACTGTCAGCCTTCAGCTGGGCCCTCCGTATACTCTCCAAGTTCAGCTGCTGATATTTCCTCTTGAAAAAGCCACACTGAAACAACAAGGAGGGAAGCCTCATGACGGACCTGAGGTGGCCACCTGCTTTAGAAATAGTCTTCAGACTGTCGCTAAACAGCTCCAGACTCCTGGCTTCTCTTTCCTCCCTCTGCTGTCCTCCGAGCTTTCTGGGCCCTCCCTGTACTTTCCTCAATGCTGCCTGCGTGGTGCTCACTCCACAAGGAGAGCTGACCCCCCAGGGCCCTCTGACCTGCCACAACACTTAAAACTTAACTAACTGGGAGTGCTATGGAGTCAGTCATGCCGGATGGATCTAATCCTTTCGGGGAGCATGCTGAGGACAGCCCACCATGCTAAAGACAAAGATGGCACACAGTCTCCTACAGGAGCTCAGGATCTAGGAAGGGGGGGGAAATGACACTGAGGCTTGATCCAGAGCATCCAGGAGCCTGGTTAAGCCTTCTGAGGAGCTGTGTGAAGGATGAGACGGGGGAAACTGGCGCTCCTAGCACGGGCACTTGCAAGCGCCCCAAAAGAATGGGTCAACTGGTCTGGGGAAAAGAAGCAAGACTTATAGGTGTGAGAGACAGGCCACGATGTAGAAGGCCTCAAACAACACTAAGAAAGTCTGGACTCTGGGGCAGGGAAAGATAAAGGACTTTAAAAGACAGGTGACAATCAGCTCTGTCTTAGGAATATCTCTCTGTGCTCAAATACTTCAAATAGGCTTTTGTTTTTTCAGAGAGACACTGTCAGGCTCATCTGTCCAAACAGGACACATAGTTTCAAGAACAAAGAAAAGATCCCACAAGGCCAGGGTAGGTGCACTAGGTCTGAGCTTAGCTGTCCTCAAATGTTCTGAAACCGGTACCAGAGTCCCATGCCTTTTCCTTCTTACAAACAGGAGGAGTGAACTGACCTTGAACAGAATGGCTATGATCACAACCAGGAGCAGGAGGCCTCCAATACCGCTGCCAATGATGAGGGGCAAAGAGTGGAGCTCCTCGGCTTTCAGGAAGATGACAGTGATCTGGATAAAGAGACGGTCCGATAAGTCAGGAAATTACAAGGGAGGAAGAGAGTCAAGAGGTAAGGATTTGGTAACAACCTGCATATTGATCAAGACTGATGGGACGGCAAAAAGCTGAGCGTCCCCTGACGCAGCAATTTCCATCGCCTCAAACCATCTTCTGATCACAGCGCTTTACAAGAAACTATTCTGGTCTCCGGTCTGGATGAGCTAGGTCATCGGGGGATGTGACCTTGTCCTAAAGGTGGTCTGCCAGTCTGAGAACTCTCTCACAGCATCAAGATTCACAGCAGCTGTGTCCCTCTGCGTCCTTGATCCCTATGGTCATTGTCTCCAAAGCGGTGACTTGTTTAAAGAGCTCTAAGTCCTCTTTAACTCAGATCTGACAGACGTTCTTAAACCTCACACAAACGCCTAAAGTCTCTGGTAATACATTTTCCTACAAGAAAGGTCTGGCAGGGGTTGCCCTGTTCTTCACCAAGCCGAGTGCAGCCCTCAGGGACACCGCAAGTGCAAAAGTAGGTCCATCCATGGCACTGCAGGGCTCTCCTGTTAGGAATCATCCCCACGAGGTGTTTTCCTAAGCATCTCTTCAGCTCAGGAGTCTTCTCTCACCCTGACAAGCTGAAGGGCTCTACAGATCCACTTCCTGACAGGAGCCTGGCCCTTCTGGGTAGTGGCCAGTGCATGCTGCCAGGACACAGTTAAAGCCAGGGGTCATCATGACTCCTTGTTGGAAGACACTGAGTTCCCTTCAGGCCAGTGCATAGCCACCAAGGTCAGGCATGCTTTGTTGGGATTTCCATACAGGGTAGGAAGTTACCCAACTCACCCTTGAGGCCTCTCCCAGCTAAGGATGGGCCGGACCTGCTGAGCCACACTTAGCTACAAGTAAACTGAACTTGACAAGTTCTGACCTTGAGAGTAGGAAGGGAACAGAGCACCAGAGCCAGAGTGGGGACAGGAACAGAGCTGTGATCTTAATAGAAGAGTGGAAGGGGGGGTGGAGACAGGACTCTGGAGCCTGGGCCGAGGAATGAAGGAGGCCCCAAGATACCAGGGGCACAATAGGTCTGACTGGAGCAAAACAGCAGCCCTATTTCTCAAAACCTTTTTCCTTTGCTCCCTTTGAAATACACAGGTTCTCCCCAGAGTGGCCCAACACCACCCCAGCAGGGGATAAGGGAGAAGCAGGACATAGGATGACCCCCTGCTTGTGGCAAAGACAGACAGTGAGTGGGCAGTCCAGTGGCCATCCTGTCAACTGCCATTCTAGAGTCACCATGGTCAAAGCCAGTTAGGACAGACTGCTTTCTTTGTTGATGACTAGGAGGAGATTGAACCCACACTGACAGCCGAAGGAACCATTGGTTCCTTTTGTTAGGGTTAGATTCCAATGATATTACTGTTTGTTTGTTTGTTTGTTTGTTTGTTTGTGTGTTGAGACAGGGTTTCTCTGTGGATCCCTGGCTGGCTGTACCAGGACTCACTCTGTAGACCAGGCTGGCCTCACACTCAACCTGCTTGCCTCCTGCTCAACACTGTAACAGACACTGTGAGCATCTCCTGCTCAACACTGTAACAGACACTGTGAGCATCTCCTGCTCAACACTGTAACAGACACTGTGAGCTCCTGCTCAACACTGTAACAGACACTGTGAGCATCTCCTGCTCGACACTGTAACAGACACTGTGAGCATCTCCTGCTCGACACTGTAACAGACACTGTGAGCATCTCCTGCTCGACACTGTAACAGACACTGTGAGCATCTCCTGCTCGACACTGTAACAGACACTGTGAGCATCTCCTGCTCGACACTGTAACAGGCACTGTGAGCATCTCCTGCTCAACACTGTAACAGGCACTGTGAGCTCCTGCTCAACACTGTAACAGGCACTGTGAGCTCCTGCTCGACACTGTAACAGACACTGTGAGCTCCTGCTCGACACTGTAACAGACATGAATGTTGCATACTAGGAAGATATTGTTATGTACACAAAAATTTCTCATATAGAAAATGTTCTAGCTATTTCCTAAATTATTTTCAAAATCAATTTTTTTTAAGTACACACTGTTGTTGATTCCTGTTTCACAGAAGCACAAAATGGAGGCAGAAGCTCAAGGTCACAAGGGCAGATGGCAGTGTAGCCAATCTCAGAAATGACAACAGTTTCCCCAGAAGACTAATCAGAAAACAGCAGGAGTTACCTTCGTTCTGTGGTTCTCTGCATTCAGCCCCTCATAGAGAGATTTGTTGAAAGCTATTTCACCAAGGATCTGCAGTTCGGTTACATCTTTTAGTAACTATAAATTGGAGAAAGGTAGGGTGTGGAGGAACACAAAACATTTTAGACATGAACTCATTGTTTCAAGAGAGTTTCAACCATCTTTCCCTTCAAATATATTCCTTCTCCAGTATTCCGTTAGCCTCTGTAAAGGTCGCAGCCATCACACAGCTATCCAAGTCACAAGCCTGTAGTCATTCCCCAACTTCTTTTCCCTTACGCTTGACATCATGCCACAACCCCCACCCAACATCAGCTTTGGAGAGTTCATCTAAAACAGTCGGTCATTCATGTGTCCCTTGTCCTCCATTCCCACGTCCACCTCAGCTGCAATCACATTGCTCTCATCTGAAACTCTGAACAATGTTAAACTTGACTGTTCCCACTTTATCATAAGGCCTTTCTTGGAAAATAAAATTTGAGCAGTGTTAAGCAAATTAACAAGTGCAAAGTCCCAGTGGCCACAATGATATTAACAAGCTAAAAAACAGAAACAACAGACTATCTGGGCATAAGGGAGAGATACGTGAGAAAGGACAGACAAAGAGCAGATTCTTTGCTTGTCATGAAAGCAGTATGGATTTTAAACTAAGTGTATCCAACTCCAAAGTCCACTGCTTCTGTTTGTTGGGAGTTTCTGCTTTTTTGTGGTTTTTTTTTGTGTGTTTTGTTTGTTTGTTTGTTTCGAGACAGGGTTTCTCTGTAGCTTTGGAGCCTGTCCTGGAACTAGCTCTTGTAGACTAAGCTGGCCTCGAATTCACAGAGATATGTCTGCCTTTGCCTCCCAAGTGTCGGGATTAAAGGCGTGCGCCACCACCGCCCGGCTTGATTTTTGTTTTTAAAGGAAGATAGCAGAGTCTAATGCTAACTGAAGAATTATTTCATTTTTTTAAAATCATGTGCATATATGTGCACGTGTGCAGGTGAGTGTGGGTGTCCATGGAGACTAGGAGAGGGCATCAGATCCCCCACAGCTGGAGTTATAGGTGGTTGTGAGCTGCCCAACTTGGGGGCCAGGAACCCAACCACATCTTCTATAAGATCAGTACACGCTCTGATCCATCTCTTCAGCTCTTTAAGAATTATTTTGTATAGGTTAGGAGGAAAGCCAAGACAAAGAGCGTGCCCAAGGTTTATGCAACAGGCCCCACAAAGAGGATGACTTGAATGACAACCACATGAGTAGAGACAGAGAAGGTGGGATGGCAGAGTTTGCTGCTAGGATACACACGGAGAAGTAGCAAAGAGGAGTCATGGGTAATTCCTACATGTCAGTGTGGAAAAGGATTAAAATACCTACTACGCACTTGCTAAGAGCAGGTTGGGACAGAAGGTCAAACAAGTGGTCTACTCTGGACGACACATTCCAGATGCCATTATTCCTTCTAGAGGAGAGGCCCTAGAGCTGGATGACCAAATCTGCACAATTTTAGCGGTACCTGCTTAGTGTGGCCCAGGGAGATCTCCGCAGCCACAGTGACATTTTCTTTATTCGATGTGATAGCACAGATCACTGAATGCCACTCTTCTACATGCTGCAAAAGCAAAAAAGTGAGTTTGCTTACTCCCTTCTCGGGATATCTAGGATAGAGCATCTAAGGTCCCAGAGCAGACGTTGTGAGCAGTTTGAGCAAACCCCTTCTCCCAAGCAAAGTGTCAGTCACTCTGGCAAACAGGACTAGTGAGGCTGAGTCACAGAAAGAACTTGGCAGAAGCTGCGACCTGATCTCTGTGGTCACCCTGTTAAGGGGCTCTCCACATCCCTCTCTCGGGCTCTCGAGGAGACCTCGCTCACCTGAACAGGATCGTTTCCACACGCGCTCTCTCGACTCTGCGTGCATTCAGTGTGGACCTGAAACGAGATCACTGCCTGAGCCGGCCCGAGCCCTCTAGGTCGCGCTAGGCATCTGCCCCCTGGCGGCTTCGGGAAGTCCGGCGAGCTCTGAGAGCCGGCGCTAGGACCCGGCGGGCCGGCGGGCGCGGTTGCGGAGTCTCGCGGTGTTTCAGTTTGAACTTACGGGCGGGCACCCGCCATGGCAGCGTCTCTCCCGGCACCCGGGACCCGTTTCTTCCGAACGTACGCGGCGAGGGGCGTCCGGAGGTCGCAACGGCAGCCTAGCCGGCAGGCCGTGCCATGGTTCCAGCCGTCGGATCCGAAGCGCGCCTTCAGCAGCAGCAGCTTCAGCAGCAATGACCAGTCGTCTGCCACTTCTGACGACCCTGACGACCCCGATTTCCCTGGCAGCCCCGTGAGGCCGCGGCGCCGGCGTCCTCCGAGCCGCATCTCCCGGGACCAGAAGAGCTTGACAGCCACCCAGAGGCTGCGACCTCGGCCCCCGCAGAAGTACAGCACCCCGCGCGGCCTTCTGCGACCGCCACTCTTCCCTAACTGCAACTTGGGCTGTCTCAGCCCGGACCTCAGCGTGTGCAGCCAGTCCAAGGGCAGCAACGAGCTGGGCACCAGCGCCTCCCTGTTCAGCTCTCCGGCCTCCCCCGGAGCCCCCGACTCTCCGGATGCAGCCTCTGCAGTCCCCAACGCCTTCCTCTTGCCGGAAGCCTCCCTGGAGGAGGCATCGCTGCCCTGCCTCCAGGAAGCAGCAACAGATGGAGGCGGGTTCAACACGATGGCCCACCAAGCCGAAGCCGGCTTCGGGTCAGCTCTCTTAAGCCTTGTGGACTCGGACACAGAAGATAACGAGTTTGGAACAGATGGAAATAATGTGGAGGAGTCGTGTCGTGAGACACAGCAGGTGAGGAACAGACTGAAGGGCTCGGGTCTGGCAAGAGAGACAAGGGGCACAAGTCAAAAGGTTGTGTCTCAAGGAGCCGACCAGATGGACTGTGAAAAGGCCAGTAATTGCAAAGACCTTTGTGTACCAGGGCAAATCTGCAGGCCTAAGAGAACTGAATCACTCCAGAAGAGGAAACAGCAAGAAGCGATGGGAACCTCTGCTCTTTACAAATCTAAGCAGAGAAGAAAAGATTCAGTCCCCTCCCTGGACTTAAATAACATCAGTGAGACCTCTTCTTGGACCAAAACCAGAGCCTCCTTCAGCTTCCACAAGAAGAAAATCGTAGCTAATGTGTCAGAGGTATGCAGCAGCAGTCTTGCCTGTTCTCCCTCTAGGTCCCTCCTGTCTGAATGTTCAGCCCCTCTTACCATGAACAGAACTGTTTCTTCCTGCCATTCCTCTTCTATGTATTTGCTAAGCCCCTTAAAGACCCTGCAGGTCACAGACAAAAAGTCATCTTATGCTGAAAAGGTTTATGGGGAATGTAATCAGGAAGGGCCTATCCCCTTTAATGACTGCCTTTCCACCGAAAAACTGGAACACTGTGAGAAGATTGGGGAAGGAGTGTTTGGGGAAGTGTTTCAAATAATTACTGATCAAACACCTGTCGCCCTAAAAGTCATTGCTATTGAAGGACCAGATTTAGTCAATGGGTCCCACCAGAAAACCTTTGAGGAGATCCTGCCAGAGATCATTATCTCCAAAGAGCTGAGCCTCTTGTCTGATGAGGTGTACAACCGCACAGAAGGCTTTATTGGGCTGAACTCAGTACACTGTGTTCAAGGGCCTTACCCTCCCTTGCTGCTCAAAGCCTGGGACAACTATAACTCAACCAAAAAATCTACAAATGACCGGCCTGACTTTTTCCAGGAAGACCAGCTCTTTATTATACTAGAATTTGAGTTTGGTGGGGTTGACTTGGAGCAAATGCAAACAAAGCTGTCCTCCCTGTCGACTGCGAAGAGCATTCTACACCAGGTCACCGCCTCCCTCGCAGTGGCGGAGGCATCACTGCACTTTGAGCACCGGGACTTACACTGGGGGAATGTGCTCCTAAAGAAAACCAACCTCAAGGAGCTCCACTACACCCTCAATGGCAAGACAAGCACCATCCCCACCCACGGGCTACAAGTTAACATCATTGACTACACCCTGTCCCGCCTGGAGCGGGATGGCATTGTGGTTTTCTGTGATATCTCCTCCGAAGAGGACCTCTTTACAGGTGAGGGTGACTACCAGTTTGAGATCTACAGGCTCATGAGGAAGGAGAACAGAAACTGCTGGGGTGAGTATCACCCTTACAATAATGTGCTGTGGCTACATTACCTCACAGACAAGATTCTGAATCATATGCGCTTTAAGACTAAATGTCAGACCACGGCCATGAAGCAAGTTAAGAAAAAACTGCAGCATTTCTACAGAACTGTCCTGAGTTTCGGCTCTGCCACTGACCTGCTCTGCCAACACAGTCTGTTCCAGTAAGCCGGTACTTAGTGCTCACACTGAGGACACCTCCAACGCCTCTGGAACTGTTTTTAATCTCTGCCACCACTAGAGCAGGATGGAGGTAAAAGCCCATCTTTATGAGTTCCCTGTCAGCTTTTTAAAAGAGAATCTTGTTTTTAAAGGTAACCAAAATGTTTATCGACATGATTAAACTTGCTTTTAACAAGTGTTCTTAAAAATAAACTCCATAGAGGACAAGTGTATACAGCTTATACATCCTCTTTCTGTCAGCAAAGTCTGCAAACCTGATATTGTCGATTTTGAGCCCTGATACCCTATGTAGGATGAGCAAAAACAAGTCAGAAAAGCCCAGCTCTCAGCTGTGGTCCTTCCTGCTCCTGATGCTGTTGTCAAGGCTGGTGAAGGAACCAGACCTCAGATGAATTATTTACTGAATGCAAAAAGGATGTTGCAGAACAGAGCAAAAAAAGAAACTAGAGGGTCAAAACGGAGACGGGCGCACACCAGCATGGGGGAAGTGTGGGAAGTGTTAGATTCATTCTCCAATCACACAGAAACAGAAGCACAATTTATAGATTCTCAAAGGGAAATAAATGGCTTATGGTACTGATGTTTGAATTTTTGCTTATTTTCATCAAAGAAAGGGAAATAGATGGCTTTAAGATCTTAATTCATTTTCCTCCTGACTTACTCCTATATTCCTCATAATTAAGTAGTCTTATCTTTTACTCCTAAAGTTCATGTTGGTTTGTCTGGGTTTTGTTTTTAAAGTTTCAAATGCATATTGGTTGTGTGCAGGTACGGGTTGAGAGGCAAGTAGGGTTGAGGGGCAAGTAGAAATCAGAGGACAGCTTCAGGTACCATCCTCAGGAATGCCAGCCGCCTTTGTGACAGTCATTCATGGGCCTGGAGTTCACCGATTCAGCTAGATTTCTGGGCTAGTGAGTCTCGGGATCCTTCACTTTCCTAGCAGTGAGATTACAAACACATACCACCACCACCAGTATTTTTACATGGATTGTGAGAATCAAATTTCGTGCTTTGAGGCAAATGCTTTACTGAGTTATTCCCCCAGCCCCTGTTTTGTTTCTGTAGTCCTAAAGTTTGAATCTAGGCCCTTGTGCAGGATAGCAAGCAGCCTTGCACTCAGCGGCATCCCCAGCTCTCTTTATGACAAGATCTCACTAAGTTGCTCTGAGTAGTCTTGAACTTACTCCATAGCCACGCTGGCTTAAATTTATGAGTCCTTGCCTCATTCTCACAGATAGCTACAATTGTAAGCCTGTGCTGCCAGGCCTAGTTAAAGCTCTAGTTTGTATACCTTTTTTTTTTTTTTTAATATTTTATTTATTTATTTATTTATTTATTATGTATACAGTGTTCTGTCTGTGTGTATGCTTGCAGGCCAGAAGAGGGCACCAGACCATTACGGATGGTTGTGAGCCACCATGTGGTTGCTGGGAATTGAACTCAGAACCTTTGGAAGAGCAGGCAGTGCTCTTAACCACTGAGCCATCTCTCCAGCCCCTAGTTTGTATACCTTTGAGAATCTGTAGTCTACCAGGCCTAGTTAAAGCTCTAGTTTTCATACCTTTGAGAATCTGTAGTCTCTGGAAAGAGATGGATCATGATAAAGAATCCTTGAAAAGCCGGGCGGTGCTGGCGCACGCCTTTAATCCTAACACTCGGGAGGCAGAGGCAGGTGATCTCTGTGAGTTCGAGGCCAGCCTGGTCTACAAAGGGAGTTCCAGGACAGGCTCCAAAGCTACAGAGAAACCCTGTCTCGAAAAACCAAAAAAAAAAAAAAAAGAATCCTTGAAAAACCAGAAAAGCAAAAAAGCTGGGCAGTGGTGATACACACCTAGGAGGCAGAGGCAGGCAGATCTCAGTGAGTTTGAAGCCAGCTTGGTGTACAGAGCAAGTTCCAGGACAGCTAAGACTACAACCCTATTGTCTTGGGGAGAAAAAAAAGAATCCCATTTCCCATTTAAATACCTGAGTCTTTGTTAGATTCTTCACTCTTACAATCCGGAAACCTTGTAATTTGATGGGGACACAAATTTGCAACTGGAATACAGCTCCAAAGAGATTTTCCCCATGTATCTGCCAAATAAAATGAGCAACAAGTCAATGCTCAGTGACTTTACCAGCCTTAAGTGGACAGTAAGCACTATGTACTTACGTTAAAGAGGAATTCTTTGTGCTCAGAAGAGCTCTGGCTTGTGTTCATGTACATCACTGATGGTCTGCAATGAGAGGACATGCATGAGAACTTTTTTTTTTTTTGGATTTTCGAGACAGGGTTTCTCCGTAGCTTTTTGGTTCCTCTCCTGGAACTAGCCTGCCTCTGCCTCCCGAGTGCTGGGATTAAAGGCGTGCGCCACCGCCGCCCAGCCATGCATGAGAACTTAAACTCCTTCCTGGTTCCTACTGGAAACACTGGGACAGACAGCACCAGGTCCTTAAGAGGACTCAAGGCTAAGGTCAAATGTTAAGTGCTTTGTAAGGCAGTTGGGACAAAAGAATATTTGCAAGCTATACAGTTGGACTCTGCTGAGTAGCCTCCTTTCTTTTCTCTAACTTATGTGTTCACATGTGGCAGTGCACTTGCTGTGGGTGCACATTGCAGGCCAGGTCAACAGCAAGTCCCCTATACTCTCCACTTCAGTTCTTGACAGTATCTCTCTGAACCTGGGAGCTTCCTATTTCCGCTAGACCGGCTGGTTGGTGAGCTGGAAGGATGCCTCTCTTACCCCACCCACCTCAGCACTGACTTACACACCTGACTTTTACATGGGTGCCAAGAACCTGAACTCGGGTCCTGATGCTTACACAGGGAGAACTTTTCTCACTGAGCCATCTCCCCAACCCTTCTCCAACCCCACAGTCCCTCCTTTTCCATAGCATCACAAGTTTTCTTTTGTAGCAGGACCAGTTGGCACTGTGCTTTTGACAACCACTTTGGTGTTTTAAAAACCCAACATGACACATGCGAGTGGTGGAGTAAAGAAGCCCAAACTGCGGGTCCATGGGTAGAAAAGTAAAAGTTTATTCCAAACTGCCAAGGCTGTCTCTAGCGTGGCCTTCATAATGGTGATAGGCACCACAGGTGTTTTTAATCGGAGAGCCAGCTATCCCTTTTGCCAGTGGTAAGGGAAATGACTCCTTCTGACAGAATGGAACCAGTTTAACAAGTCCTGAGGAGTGCTAGCTTTTATCTAACCACCAGAAATCCTATAGTCTAGGTTGAGCCGGGACTCAATTTTGGACAAGTCAGTGAGCCTGCCCTTTTTGTGTGTAGGAGGCTACCCTTTGAACCTGACAGTATCCTAGAGAGGCTGGGCACTAAGCAGCCTCCTCTCAGAGAAGGACAAGGCCCACATCCACCCTACTGGGCACTTTGTCCACATGAGAGAATCTCCAAGGCTGTCCTCACTGCACGACCATCACACAGACCCCTTGCGAGTACTCACCTGGAAAGAACTGCGATGAAGGCGTGCCTGAATTGAAGGCTGTGCGTCTCTCTGGCCAAAGACTTCTCATCGGAACTGGGAATAAAAATGTCAATTGACCATACAACTGCTTTGTTACCTTGACTTCCTAACAAACATGTCCAAGATGAATCTCTTAGATTTCACACTGAGGGAAATGTTGATTTTAGAAGGATTTCTCAGCTTCCATACTTGACGTTTTGAGCCAAAGAATGACCTGTTACGGACTTGTCCTCCACACTGAATAATAGTTACCAACATCTGTCAATAGAAGCCAGTATCACCTCCTAACTCATGGCAATCAAAATTAGTTCTAGAATGCTGAACATGGTGGCACACACCTGTTATCCCAGCACTCAGGAAGCAGAGGCAGAAGCAGGCAGATCTCTCGAGTTCAAGGCCAGCCTGGTCTACAGAGCAAGTACCAGAACGCCAGGGCTACAGAGAAATCCTGTCTTGCAAAATCAAAACAAAAATCTTCAGACATTGCTTCGGGAGTAGAATCGCCCTTGTTTGATCCCTCCCAGCACCGTACCCTGTTCTGCCTTAGAACATGGAGGCTTGCAGAGTTCTGCCAGAGTTGAGAAGGCCAGAACTAGGACTCAGGTTCAAAGCCCAGCTCACCAGAATATACCTTAGTGTTCCTTTGTGTGAATTCGAATATCTTAAGTATCTTTGATGAGAGGAAACTTTTTCGGGTTCTGTGAGATACCCCCTTTCTCCCAGAACAGTGAGAGAACCAGAGCACTCATGAACATGACAAGATTTTCCCCCCCAAGGCCAGATCCTAAGTCTGCTAACACAGTCACTACTTACTTAGAGATGGTCACAGTGACGTCTGCTGTCCTGTTTGGAAAGATACTCTCCTCTAGCTGCCAAATCACTGAGACATTTGCCTGTTTTAAAGGAGGAAATAAGACCTAAGTTAATGGGGGAACTAGTCACTTTCAAACTGGCTGTGGTGATTTGAATAAGAATGGCCCCCATAGGCTCAAATACTTGACTGCCAGGGAGTGGAAGTCTGACCGGATGGGAAGGATTAGAAGGCGTGTTTTTGTTGGAGGAAGTATGTCTTTAAGGAGGTAGGAGGAGCTTTGAGTTTTCAAAAGCCAAACCAGTCCAGTCTGCCTACGATCAGGATGTAGCTCTTGGCTATTTCTCCAGCACCTGCCTTCCTGCCACCGTGATGAAAATGTACTAAGCTTCTGAAGCTGTAAGCGCCCAATTAAATGCTTCCTTTTCTAAGAGTTGCCTTGGTCACATGGTCACAGCACTATCTAGGAGACCCAGTTTACATTCCTCGTGGGTTTCTGTTGGTTTTGTAGCACAGCCACTATTTCATACAAGCTCACTCTGCAAATACCGAATGAGCCAAACAGATGGTGTTACTCTCCTTCAAGTAAAGGAAACTACAGCCAAGTTTCTGCACAGTCCAAAGATAATTTGCTTGGATATTCCTTCCCTACTACTCCTCGGAGAAGCCAACACTGGCCATGCTATACTTCAGAAAACCATTTTCTACACCCCCACCCGTCTCCATTTCAGGGCAGGCTTAGCAGTTGTGACCGCGCAAAGGGAAGCATGGTGACCACATCTGGAAGATGCAGATGCGGCTGGGAGCTCAAGGGTAGTAAGAAGAGCCACCTAATCACAACAGACTCACAGATGAGCGCTTGAGTATGGGGTGACCAATCTTGCAGTTCACGACCAGGACAGAAGCAACTGGCTTGGGTTCACCACACTGAACGTCTGGAGAGAGCGGCTGTTAAAACAGAAGATGTCTTGGTTTGGGTTTTAATTTTTATTTATTTTATGGGTAGGAATGTTTTGCCTGCATGTATGTTTTGCAAGAATGTGCGTGCCTGGTACCCTCAGAGGTCAGAAGAGGGCATCAGATTCCCCTGGAACTTGAGCTATACATGGTTGTGAATGTTTGGCTGGGAGCTTCACCCCAGCTCCTGGCATCCATGTTGGAATGTTGGGTGGAAAGCTCCATTTCAAGCACCTCCCCTGGGAGTTGCCTCAGTCCAGATCCCACCTCTGAGAAAGCCCTCCAAACGGTGACCCCTCCCCAGGGAGGGTCAAGACCACTCCCACAGGCTATTTAAACTGCCCCCTCTCCTTCCCCCCGCCCCCGCGCCCCCATGAACACGTGGATCTTCCGGTTCTCCTTTCCCCTCTCAGTGTTTTTCCCAGGCCCACCCAGGAGTGCTGGCATCCATTAAACCTGGGTTTCTTTTAATTCAGTTTGATTTGGTCTGATTGGTTTATTGTGTCAGCGGAGAGGTTTGTCAACAAGAAAAACCTTAACAGTGAGCTGTCATGTAGCTTCTGAGACTCAAACCCAGGTCCTCTGGAAGAGCAGCTGGTGCTTGTAACTGAGCCGTCTCTCCAGGAAATGGAGCAGTTTCTTCACACAGATCCAACAACCATTTGCTGATTTGTCTACATGTCAGACTTGGTCCCTGGCCTGCTCACAACTGAGGGTCGAATTTAAATCCAAAGCCTAAGGGTAGTGTTCTGTGAGTGAGGCACAGTAGCAGTGGGGACCAGTTCCAATAGACAGGATTGCATAAAGTCCTCACAGAGAGGAAGACACTGGAACTGGGCTGTGGACCAGTGCGGGTGTCACACTGAGATGGAGGCTCAAACACTGCTATGTGGCCTTCTAGCTAAGGCTCCTCATCTAGATTTCCAAATACAGCTGCTCTCCCCAAGAGGGCCCATCGCTACTTCTACCTTCACCCGTCCTATCCTACGTATATAGAAAATAATGTCAACTTTTCACGATAAGTGCTAACTAAGGCCAAGCAAATTGAGGCCCCACCCCACCCCCTGAGAAAACCTATAGTCCCAACAGAGTCAAGTTTTTTTGTTTGTTTGTTGAAATAGGATGTCTCTGTGTGACAGTTCTGGCTGTCCTGGAACTCGCTCTGTAGACTAGGCTGGCCTCGAGCTCACTAAAATCCACCTGCCTCTGCCTCCCAAGTGCTGAGATTAAAGGCGTGTGCCACCACCGCCCAGCTCCAGACTCAAGTTTTACTGACTCACTAGAATGAGGACTGCCTCATGGAGTATCTTCTCTCAACAAAGGAAAATTCTAAGTTGTCAGAGGGTTGGGATAGGTGGAGTTAAGGAAGAAGGCAGATGAAGCAATCCAGAGAGCTGCATTGCAGGACAGAGGAAAGGGGCAGGTGATGCCCAGGGGCAGCAGGCTCCCAGCTGGGTTAGCATACACTACAAGAAGAAAGCAGTGTCCAGAAACACTGTCTCTGCAGCTCTGTACCTTAGATGGACACTGAATCTACCTCTCTCTGTCAGGTGATGTAGATTCCCCAGACAAGAGCTGGGTGGTTTTCTAGTTCCCAAAAGAACTTCAAACAGCAGGTTCTGACCATCTTTGAACTAAGAGAACAGAACATTTCAGTGTCGTGACGCTTGGCAGTCACATGCTTGCAAGCCCATCTTTGCAGCTGGTCTTATGTCTGGTGAATAGTTGGGTAGAATTTTTCACTTCCTCGATTCCTTAGGCATTAGAATTTATCTTTCACAGTCCTGGTTAAAGAAGACTATACATGGGCTGGAGAGATGGCTCAGAGGTTAAGAGCACTGGCTGTTCTTCCAGAGGTCCTGAGTTCAATTCCCAGCAACCACATGGTGGCTGACAACCATCTTACAGATCTGATACCCTCTTCTGGTCTGCAGGCAAACATGCAGACAAAACATTGTATACATAATAAATAAAATAAATCTTTAACAAAAAGAAGAAGAAGACTATACACAAGGAGGGGGTGATCATGTGGTACCAATGAAGGATTTTAGGGACCAGAATTGGAGAGGATTCGTCTAATTGCAATTCTTATACTAGATGGAGTAGAAGGGGGCTGGTGGCAATGGCAGGGAAGCAGGTGGGCAACAAGGAAAAGGCATGGCAGCATGCTTCCCAAGCCTCTTTGTCACGGGTACCTTTTGTATTCTCTTAAACTGTAAGTTTTTGGGATAATTCAGAGCCATGTTTGTCATGTAGGAGTCTTCCCCAGAGTTAGTCAGGTTGATGTTCATGGTCAGCTCCTTTGTGACACCCACTACCAGTTCCTGCCTGCAAAGGGTGGAGAGAGAGAGAGAGAGAGATCACACATCAGCAGTAAATTTAACCTAGAAAACTTCCCACACTACAGAAAAGCACATTCTTAACTATCCTCCTAGGTAAACTGCAAAAAAGACCAGATTTTCTTCCTTTTAACAGAGCTGACCCCCTTGCTGCACGTCCGCCTTTACAGCTTCATCACTAAGCAATTTGCGAGGTTATAACCACTTACTTAGTGGTTACCATGTAGCAAACTCCATGACCCATAAACTCAATTGATCCTCAGAATTACTCTATAAAGTAGTATAGTTACTTTGTATCTTGCAGAAGAAAAAAAAAAACGGAAGCCAAAAGACTAGAAGCCTTTATCACCGAGCTGTATCCTAGCCCATTTTAGTCATTGGCTAGTTTTTAAAACAGTTTCATTCTGTTGCCTTATGCTGGTTGGTCTGTCACTATGTATGCTAGCTGGCCTTGCAATCCTCCTGCCTCCGCCAACCAGTGCTGAGATTACAGGTAGGAGCCACAGTGCTTGTCGATGTTTGTTTTTTGAAGCAGAGTCTCACTTTGTAGTTTAGGCATCGAGTCTAGTTCTCATTTGATTTTGTAGAAGTCAAACCCCACTGCAGCAGTGGAGTTTCTCAGTAGCAGCTTGACGGCTATGGACGCTAGGGGGAGATACAGGGCAAGCAGAGCACACCGCATCACCCTGAGGAACTGGCTGGATGGCGGATCTTGGCTGTAATTCAGTCCCTGTTGACAGCAGCTGTGTCTTGACTGAGTCCCTTAGTGCTGGCCCCACATAATCATGCACACCTAAAATGGAAGTTTTACAAACATCCACTCAAGGACAGAGACTCTGCCCCCAGAGAAACCAACTCCAGATAGCCAGCCATCAGCAACATGACACACGTGGTAGCCATTGAAGGCATTTTTTTTTTTTGACAGGGTTTCTCTGTAGCTTTTGGTGCCTGTCTTGGAACTAGCTCTTGTAGACCAGGCTAGCCTCGCACTCACAGAGATCCGCCTGCCTCTGCCTCCCAAGTGCTGGGATTAAAGGCTTGTGCCACCACCACCCGGCTTGAGGGCATTTTTAAGATTGCCCCATTTCCCAAACCAAACTCAGGTCCAGTAACCCCATCATGGAGCTGAACTTCTAGTGAATTCTGAGTGGTGCAATAAAACATCAGCAGTGATGGAAGATGGTCCGCATCCTACTGTCTTACTGATGCCATTAGCCACGTGTGGATATTCAACATGATGAAACACAGCAGGTGCCGTTAAAGAGCTATGTTTGTTTTACATTTTATTTTATGTATGGGGTGGGTTTGCCTGCAGGGAGTCTGTGCGCCACATACATGCAGTGCCCTAGGAGGCCAGAAGAGGGCTCCCAGAACTGGAGTTACAGACTATTGTGAGCCACCATGTAGTTGCTAGGAATTAAGTCTGGGTCCTCTGGAAAGAACAGTCAGGGTTCTTAACCACTAGACCATCCCTCTATCCTTGCAATTACATTTTTTCTTTTTTTAAAGTGTCCTTTAAAAAAAAGATTTATTTATTATACATAGTGTTCTGTCTGCATATATGCCTGCAGGCCAGAAGGGGACACCAAATCTCATAGATGGTTGTGAGCAACCATGTAGTTGCTGGAATTGAACTCAGGACCTGTGGAAGAGCAGTCAATGTTCTTAACCTCTGAGCTATCTCTCCAGCCGTACTTTTTTTTAAATATTTATTTATTTATTTATTTATTTATTATGTACACAATATTCTGTCTGTGTGCATGTCTGCAGGCCAGAAGAGGGCACCAGACCTCTTTACAGATGGTTGTGAGCCACCATGTGGTTGCCGGGAATTGAACTCAGAACCTTTGGAAGAGCAGGCAATGCTCTTAACCACTGAGCCATCTCTCCAGCCCATCCAGCCGTACTTTTTTTTCTTAAAAAATTAATTTAAATGTAGTGACCTTATAATTAAACTAATGGTGAATGTATTGGATTATGAGATTCTAGATGCCTGGACTGGGCCCTCTCCTTGCTCCCTCCCTCCACTCTAGCTTCAAAAGACAACCACTGTCTGCCTCCAGCCAGCCAGAGCCACCACCCTCTTACCTGCACCTTCATTGTCAGAGTAGTAATTACTATCTCCCTACTTCCTACAACCAGTCATTTGTCTAGCACAATGATTCTCAGCCTGTGGGCTACAACCCTTTTGAAAGTCAAGCACCCTTTTCACAGAGGTCACCTAAGACCACCAGAAAAAGCAGATATTTACATTGCGATTCCTAACAGTAGCAAAATTACAGTTGTAAAGTAGCAATGAAAGTAATTGTATGGTTGGGGTCACCGCAACTTGAGGAACTGTATTAAAGGGTTGCAGCATTAGGAAGGTTGAGAACCACTGCTCTAGCAAGAGCTAGACTCTTGTGAGCCCTTCTATGGTCCCATGCGACCCTCTTAGACTTTCCTCCACTTCTCTCCATGTTACTCCTCCTCCCTCTTACACTTCTCATTCACATGGGGCCCATGCTCTAGCCTTCACCTGTCAGGGCTGCTTCTATCAGGGTATTTGCTCCACCGTCAGACACCACATGGACAGTACCCACTTCCTCCTGTCACCCTCCCTGACCACTCTACTTAAAACCTCACCCCTTCCCTGCACTTACCTTTGCGCCACATCCCATCTACCCAGAGTTCACTTGTCTATTACTTTCCCTTTAAGTACCAGGAGGGCAAGGATTTTTGTCTGTACCTTTGACTGAGATGATTCCCAGCATCTAGAACCCCTGGAACAGAGTAAAACTACTCCAGAACTACTCAATGAATTCATTCATGGAATCTGGCCAAGAGGCCAACCAGAGGAAGTTCTAGAAGTGAGGCTCACTGTGAAAATAGCATTGTTCAGGGGGTCAAGAGACCTGGGTTCGGGTTCACCAAGTGCATCAACTTCAACTATTTCCTGATCTATAAGATGGGAAGATGAATCTTTATCCTTCCTTCCTCACAGGGTGGCTGAAATACCAAATACAAAATCCTGTTGAGGGCGGGCCATGAGGGGAAGGGGAAAGGAGTATTCACGCATGCCTCTGAATAAGAGGCTTGCCCAGGTGAATCCTCAGGAGGACATCACCTGCAGAAACAATGCTGATGATAACAAGATTCAACTCACTGAGAGATGGTGGTGGCCAGCTGGATCTCGGCAATGCAGAACACTTTGTTCCTGCAGTTCTTCTCATAGGGCAGCTATCACCAGACAAAGACGAGCAGAGTTAGCCTTGGGACCTTACCTTTCCAATGACCCTGACTCCCACTTTCTCCTTGGGGTACTTCTGCCCATCATGTTCTCCTGCTTGAAGAAACATGGCTCGAAGAGAGTGATGGCTGACAGCTAGGATTGTGCCCGCATGGCCAAAAGAGCTATGTGTGCGACATTCCTAGACAATACGGGCACACAGTGATCTAGGCCTTTAGCCAAGCTCAAATGTGGGGTGACCTTTGCGGAATGATAGGCATGCTGTCGTATTTGTATTGTGTGCATCCCTCTGCCTCTAACATCTGGGAGGACAAAACTTTGTGAAGCAAAGCTTCCTTAGTCCTTTGGGGTGTAGGCCGAAACGAGTGTAGGACAGGAACTGACCAAATACTATAGGTGAATCCGTGCCAGCACCCTCCCCCACTGTGGGTAAGTCTCCTGGGTACGTTAGCTACTTCTCCTGTAATTCTGCACACACATCGCAACTAAATCAGAGTCCCATCTGCTTGTAATCCTAGAACTAGGGATACTGTGGCATCATGGTGAGTTTGAGGCCTGGGCTACACAACAAGACTACACAGAGAAAAAGAAAAAAAGACATTTCGTTCAGAAGCTCTCTTCAAGATTGAAAAATCTCAATTTGAGTTGAAAAAAAAAAACAAGTGTTCTAACATAGCCAAGTATAGTTTTTTGCAGTGAAGGAAACAGCCAGCCCCCCACCCCCATCTCTCCCTTCCCCCCCCCACCCTCCCCAACCCCTCCGCCTCCTAGGAGCTGTCTCTAGCTCTCCAGCAGCTGGAGATCACTGCAGCAGCTGTCTGCAGGGAGAGAGAGCATCATGGGCTGGACTTGGAGTGGGAGCCCAGAGCTTGGAAAGGAGACCGTGCATTTGCCAGAAAAGAAAGGTGCAATTTGCAAGTTACAGTGTGGCGCTCTCTCTAACTGGATCAACAAATCTGTGCTGTCTTCTTTGTGTTTATTCTGGTGCTCGGTTTGAAATCTAGGGCCCACACTCGGGTCCTGTTTTTTTACGTTTAAATTTTATTTATCTTTACTGCATGTCGTATACAACCCATGTGTGAGAGTGTGGGCACATGCAGGCCACAGTGCCCTATGGGTGCCAGAAGACAGCTTACAGACATCGTTTCTCTCCCTCTGCCGGGGATCAGCGAACTGAACACTGGCTACCAGGCTTGCACAGCCAGGGCACCTACGTTCTCCATCTAACCCTGATGAAAGACAACACGGTTAATCCATTTTAGCTCCCAGCTACAACTCATCTCTGCTAACATCTGTGTACCCACAGCATCTTCCCTTTCCTCATCCCTTTTATTGATGGAATAAATATTTTAAACCTCTTCCCCAAATCATCACAGTAACAATTGACAATGACTTACACTGTTAAGCAGGAAATGTACATCTCAAATTTTCTCCCTAAAATACTCAGTTACAAAGAGGAATGGGACCGGGCGGTGGTGGTACACGCCTTTAATCCCAGCACTCGTGCGGGGGGGGGGGGGGTTGTGTGGCAGAGGCAGAGGATCTCTGTGACTTCAAGGCCAATCTGGTTACCAGGAGAGGCTCCAAAGCCACACAGAGAAACCCTGTCTCGAAAACCTCCCCCACCCCCAAAAAAGGGGGGAGATGGGAGCAGGAATAGTACAATCAAGGCTGTGATGCACCTGCCAAAACACACAGCCTGGATCTAACTATGAGGAAGCTCCAGAAATAACCAAGGGACAGGCTACAACACGACTGCCCTACATCCCTCAAGCTGCGAGGGTCCTTAGAGACAAAAAACAAAAGCTGGGTCTGGTGTGTGTTGAATACCTGTAGTCCTAACTTGGAAGGCAGAAGGTCATCCTTGGCTCTATAGGGAGTTCAAGGCTAGCCTGAACTATGAGACCCAGTCGCAAAATAAAAATAAAGATGTCTGGAGAGATGGCTCAACAGTTAAGAGCATGAGCTACTCTTCCAGAGGTCCTGGATTCAATTCCCAGCACCCACACGGTGGCTCACAACCATCTGTGATGGGATCTGATTCCCTCTTCTGGTGTGCATGGAGACAGAGCACTCACATGTATTTAAACACATAAATACATAATCTTTGCCAGGTGGTGGTGGCACACACCTTTACTATCAGCACTTGGGAAGCAGAGGCAGGTGGATAGTTTGAAGCTGGCCTGGTCTACAGAGTGAGTTCCAGGACAGTCAGGGCTACACAGGAGAAACCCTGTCTCGAAAAACCAAAATAAATAGATAAATAAACATAAAAATAAAGACAAGGAAAGACATAAGTCAATAATTCTAGATTAAAAGTGACTAAGATAAACGACAATGAAAGACCCTAGATTTATTTATTTTAATTTATTATTGATTGATCAATTGATAAAGGGTCTCACTGTCTAGCCATGGAAGATCTTGAACTTTTGCATTTTCTGCCTCTATCTCTTAAATTCTGGGATTACAGTCAGGGGCCGCAGGAGGCCTAGTTTTATTGAGTACTAGGAATGGATCATAGGACTCCACATATCCTACACAAGCATCCTGCCAGCTAAGCTACATCCCCAAGAACTTTTTTTCTTTTGCCAAACAGCAAGTTACTAGGATATCAAACAAACTATGGATAAACTTGTACAGTAGATAGCAGTACTCCTTCAGTGTTAAAATGATTTTATCCGTTGTGCTGTGGCAGAGAATAGCCCTGTTTTTAGGAACTATATACTGAGCATGGGGATGAAGAGTATCAGATCTGCAACTTATTCTCAAACGAGAACTCTTTGGATTTTTTTCCTTTTAGACAGGGTCCAACTATGTTGCTCTAGGTGGCTTGGAACTTGCTATGTGGAATCCACTGGCTTCCACCTCACAGAGATCTGCCTTCATTCTGCGCTCCCTGAACTCCGCAGTTAAAGAAGTGTGCCACGACACCCACCCCAACTACTACTTTTTAATATTCTTTCTTTCACTTCTTTATCCCTGATGATTCCTCTCTGCTCTGTAAATGGAATTGGCAGAGGACCATAGGAGCCACAGCCTGGGTAAGGGCTAAGTCACCTTAGGCACGAGAGGATTAGAAAATCTACCTCTTTTATCTTTCCTTAGTCATGAGAAAGCTACACTGATGGGCACCAGGGTAGAGGTAGGTGCGGGCTTGGTGAGCCAGACACCTCAGCATGAAGGCTCTGAGCAGTGCCTAAGCAAGCAGGCGTATCCAAGAACCTCCTCTCTGCATCTCAGGGCAGGACAGCACCAGTGCAGCACCCGCCAGGGACCACCACCATCCTCAGATACCATGTAAAGAGAGCCCCAGTACACAGCATACCCATGTGTGTCACTAAGCATGCAGGGAGCGTACTGTGTGAACAAGCCCAGGGCAACAGCCAGAGACCTGCTACCCACCAGTGAGCAATGAGCAGCAAGCATCTCAAGGGTCCCAGGCCCCACTGACACAGTCTGATGACCCTCCCTCCCAACTCTCGCCATCTTTGAAGTGAGGGGGGCAAGTATTCAATGTGGGATGTTCCCCAAGAAAGTCGGGTCCTTCCTGTGGAAAGAGTCACCTGGAAGATGGCAGAGGGGTCCTTGTAGTGGTCCAGGATGGGGTTGGGGTGGTCCTTCCTTCCTTCAGCTTCCTGGAACTCATAGCTGACCTCGATGGTGATGTTGGAAAAGCAGTCCCCCTCACAAAACTGGGTGACCGAGGAAGGCAAGGTCAGAGGAGAATGTGAAAAGGACAAGAAGAAATGAACAGTGACAGCAATGACCAGGAAGTCTTCCATAAGACCCAGGCCCTCAAGTAAGCCACCAAGAGCTTTGGAAGTTTCCCCGGTCTGCCCCACCCTTAGGTCTTGGGGATCTCTGAGGTTCTCACCCCAGTCACAAAGGCTTAGACTTTGTGTGGTGGGCAAACAGGAGTCATGGAGGGAAGAGTTGTGGTCACATGTGAGATGACAAAGATCTCTAACCAACATGGAAGGATATTGAGGAGTAGAGCCTGAACACAGGAGGCAGTAGAGGAGACCATTTGCTAGGCTCTGCTTACAGGAGCTCTCTCGGCTGAATAAGAGCATGGAGAGCCGGCGAGAAGGTTTGGTGTGGAAAGGTGTTGCTGCCAAGCCTGACAACCTGAGATTAATTTCCAGCACCCACATGATAGAAGGGAGACTGGCTCCCACAGGTTGTGCTCTGGCCTTCATGTATACATTGTGAAATACATAAACAGACAAATAAATAAAAAACGTTTTAAACATGAAAACAAGTGAACTTGATTCCCTGGTAAAAATACAGTTAGGCTTTTATTTCTATGAGTTATCATATTACTTTAATTATGCATAATTATTGTGTGGGGGTATGTGCACAAGAGTGCAGGTGCCTAAAGGAGCCAGAGACGTTGGATCCCATGGCGCTGAATTCACAAGTCCCTCAAGGTGGTGCTGGGAACCAATTTCAGGTCCTCTAGGTGAACTCCTAACCACTGAACCATCTCTCCGGCTCTTTGCCTTTATTTTTAGAGGACTGTAGATGTTCTAGAACCTTTCCTAAGCCAAGTAACAATTAAAGGTGCATTCAAGGCTTGTTTTCTGAAACAAATGGTCCATATAGTTCAAAGACCTGTTAGAATCTGAGTTCTGACAAGGCCACTTTTTAAAAACCATACCTATCAATATCTTTGCCAAGATTTCTTTTTAAATAATTGGGGGGCATGGGGGGCGTTGAGACAGGGTAACAGCTCTGGCTATTGTGGTACTTGTTTTGTAGACCAGGCTGGCCTCCAACTCACAGAGATCCATCTGCCTCTGCCTCTACCTCCTGAGTGCTGGGATTAAAGGAGTGCATCACCACCTCCCAGCTAAATAACATTTTAAAATAACTTATTCTTTCTAGTTCTGCCTTTTAAAAATATTTATTTATTTATTTATTTATTTATTTATTTATTTATTTAGTGTGTGTGTGTGTGTGTGTGTGTGTGTGATTTGCCTGGATGTATGTCTGTACACCATGTGAGTTCCTCGTGCCCTTGGAAGTCATTAGAAGGCATTGGAGCCCCCAGAACTGGAGTTAACAGATGGTTGTAAGCCACTATGTGGGTGTTGGGAGTCAAACCCGGATCCTCTGGAAGAGCAGTCAGTGCTATTAACCACTGAGCCATCTCTCCAGCCCTCTAGTTCTGCCTTTTAATCCTTCAGTTTTTCTGATGTGGATCCACTCAGGGCCCTTCAGCCTACTATTACTGTCAGGTAAGATGAGACAACCATTCCCCTCTTTGTCCAGCGTTAGAAAGCTCAGTGACGTCGTCGGCGTTCAGTTTTGGTAGGCGCCCTCCCTCCCTCTCTCTGCTCCCTCTCCCTTCTCCCTAGGCTCTTTCCTTCCCAGTGGACCAAGCACAGAGGCTCACACGGGCAAAGCTTGCAAAGCACTCACTGTGTGCCTGAGCCACGCCCACAGCCCAAGCCGCTTTTGTTTGGACTTCTGGTAGGCTTATATTTCCAGTGTCACTTTGTGGTTCTTGATGTGTTGTAGTTGTTTCTGTCGCCTGATTTGTTTGTGTGGAAAGGGGCCTGTGTGGCACATATCTTTTCTGGGATGCTGTCTAAATTCTCTACTTACCTCCTGCTCTATAGGGATGAGCCAAAGGTGCTCACACAGAGAGGACTCCCCACTCCACTTCCTAAGGAGGCTCTGACAATTGCTCGTGTCTGCACACTGCAGCCTCTTCCTCGGCTTGGTCACATCCACGTCCACCGTGAAGTTGAGTGACATCTCTCCAAGACCTGGGGTTGAAGACCAGACCTTCTGATGAGGCTAGAAAGGTCAAGGCCCAGACAAAGAGCCCCATGTTAGCCCCTGCTGACGAATCCCTGTGTGGTCTGTGGGCACTTCCTTGGGGCCAGCCTCCCAGACTTTGCTTTGTTTTGTTGAGACAAGGTGTCATTATTTACCCCTTTACCTGAAACTTATATATAGTCCAAGCTTGTCTTGAATTTACAGAGATCCCCCTACTTCTGCCTCCTAAGTGCTGGTATGAATGTCTAGCTATTCATCATCTTTTGTTTTTTGTTTTTTGTTTTTTTTTTTTTTTTTTTGGTTTTTTGAGACAGGGTTTCTCTGTTGCTTTGGTGCCTGTCCTGGAACTAGCTCTTGTAGACCAGGCTGGCCTCGAACTCCCAGAGATCTGCCTGCCTCTGCCTCCCGAGTGCTGGGATTAAAGGCGTGAGCCACCACTGCCCGGCTATTCATCATCATTTTGAAGGTGATTTCCACCCCACCCCATTACTTCTGGTAGACCTGACCAGAGCCTGGACCTATACCCAGCACATTCCTGGGTTGAGTCTAACCTTAGGGAAAGAGAGTTTACGCAGGTGTACTGGCTAGCTTCATGTCAACTTGACACAAGCTAGAGTCCTTTGGAAGAAGGAACCTAGTAGAGAAAATGTCCCCATTAGACTGGCTTGTGGGCAAGCCTGTGGTGCATTTTCTAGATTGATGATTAACGCAGAAGGGCCCAGCTCACTGTGAGCAGTGATACCCCCCCGGGCTGGCGGTCCTAGACGCTATAAGAAAGCAGGCAGAGCAAGCCATGAGGAGCAAGTCAGTAGTAACCTCCCTCCACAGCTTCTGCTTCCAGGTTTCTGCTTTAACTTCCTGCCCTGAATTTCCTTGGACGATGAACTGCAAACTGTAAACTGAAAGATTCCCTTTCTTCTCCAAGTTAATTTTGGTCATGGTATTTCTTTCATAGCCATAAGAACCCCTAACTGCCGAGCGATGGTGGCGCACGCCTTTAATCTCAGTACTCCGGAGGCAGAGGCAGGCAGATCTCTGTGAGTTCGAGGACAGCCTGGTCTACAAGAGCTAGTTCCAGCACAGACTCCAAAGCTACAGAGAAACCCTGTCTCGAAAAACCAAAACACAACAACCCTAGCTAAGAAACTAGGAGAATGTGGAAGGGGGTGGGAAAGGAGGGATGGAGAAAAAGGGAGAAGAGGAGGAGGAAGGGAAGAAGGGGGAGGAAAGAAGAGGGAGAAGAGGAGGGGTAATGAAAACCAAACACAGGACAACTGGAAACATCCTGGAGATTGCCTGGGCCAAGTCCCTTACTGGCTATGATCTCGGCTTATCTGCTTCTGGCTGGGGGAAGGGGCATACTCATTTTACAGACTAAAGACACAGAGGCCAGGCTCCCTCGAGCAGGACCAACCCTAGAAGCCAATCAGGAATGACTGCAACACCAAGGCACCCCACCAGGCAGCCATTACCTGGCTTGGAGGTTGTACTTGAGGAGTCAACTTCAAAACACAGTTCTACAGCCATCTTGCCATTGAAAACCATGGGCAGTGCAGCGGGGGTAAAGGTCATAGAAACGGTCAGATCAACCACAGGTCGTGAGCTAAAGACAAAGAGACCGGACCGGTGAGAAGTGAGCACAGATTCTGCTGCATTCTGCTGCATTCAACATTTCCAACATGCAAGGGCACACTGAGTCCTCAGGATGTTATTAACAGTAGGGAAAGACTTTGCTCTTGTGGGGAAGCAGACAGCCGCCAACAAACAGGAGTATACACACACACACACACACACACACACACACACAGTGCTGGGGAAGCTATAATAGGATAAGGTGACAGATATGGAGGCTACTTAGACCAGGTGGTCAAAATGCTCTCCCTGTTAAGGAGGCCTTGAAAGTGAAAGCAATGACTTAATGAACAAGAAAAGCCAACCTTGTGAAGGCCTGAGGAAGCATTCCAGGCAGAAAACACAACTCCCAGGCAGAAAACACAGCAGGATGAGGCTGGTTTGTTTGAGAAACAAAAAGGACAGAGAGACAAGACTGTGTTGATAAAAGCTGAGGATTGGAGGGTGGGGAGGGCCAATCACAGACAGAGCAATCAGCAGTGACAAGGAAAGGGGGTTTTTACTAAGGTGGGAGTCACTGAGGGGTTTTAAGCAGTAGAGTAGAGGGATCACATCAAGAGAGCACAGGAAGTCTACGTGGTGATCCTGGAGAGATGACAGTCCCCTGGGCTGGGAGGTGTTTTTGGAGCTGAAATCAATGAAAACGTGATAGATGAACAGGGTGATGAGGAAGGATGAAGAGGAAGCCCACAGAGAGCTTTTGTCCTCTGTAGCCCAGAGGACCTTGAGCTGGCGCCCTATCTGCCTCAGCCTCCCACGTAGCTGAGATTACAGGCCCATGCCAACAGGCCAGGTCCTAGAATGTAATCCTCACTCTCTAAGTGGGTGACAGTATCATTTGCTGAAACAGGAGCCTGGGGGAGGGCAGGCAGACTGGGGATTGGAAGGTGGGAGGAGTGGGCGCTCCATTTGGAGGCCTGTTGGCTTGGAGGCGTCAGTGAGCAGATGACAGGTGTGGCACTCTGTGGGAGCCCACGTGTGACTCAGTTTCCATATGGAGTCATTTCTGGCTTAAAGAAGTCATTTGAGTTCGAGCTTGCTTGCCTGCTCGGCTTTTTCCAGTAACCTTGAGGGCTGTGAGAATGTTCTGATTAAGCCCTTAAGCCCATGGGAAAGAGCATCTTTGCCCAGTTGAAAGAGAATATTTTTCTAAGATTTGGGCTGGTATATGCCAGCCAGAGGCACTCCTCGTTAGAGATTAGAAACTGTTTAGCTGAATAAGATAATGCACCTGCTTGAGCTTCCTCCCAAGGACAGTGCAGGGAGGTGGTTAGCTTGCTGTACTGCTCTTTGTTCTGTCTTTTGCCTGTAGTATACGTGCTGCCTGAGGAACGAACTCGGGGCTGTCTGGTGTTGGCCTCCAGTCCTCCAGGTCTACCCTATGTTTCTGTCTTCATTTCTCTTAACCTAATTTTCCCTCAGCCTCAGCCTCCCAGGGAACCCTCAGCTCTGACGGGGGACTCTCTGGAGAGGGCTGGGTAGTCAGGGGCTCTAGCCACAGGACTGGAAATTGCCTGAAGGCAGAGTCCAGGGGCTCTGGAATTCACAGCGCGCAGCCCCCACCCCCAGCATTGTGCTATCTACGTTTTGTCTTTTCCTCCCACCCTGTGAGGCAGGCACTGTCATTATTCCCAAATTGTAAAAAAGAAAGTTGGGACTTAGACTTCAGTAGTCCACTCAAAGTCATACTGTTGAGAGCTGAGGAGCAAATTTACCCAGGTGGACCCCAGAAGCTGTGCCCCTTCCCCATACTTTCTCCCGCCCTTAGTGCTTGGAATTTGCAGGACCCACTGAGTAAGGCTTGAGTCACAAGAAGTCAGGGGAGACCCATACCGAAGCACAGCTGCCCGGTCCCGAGAGCCCACCGTGATGTCAGCAAGGCCATCGCCACTGAAATCTAAGCCACCGGCCAAAGACATGCCGAAGTAGTGGAGTCCCGAAGCCACAGAGGAGGCTCTGATCCGCTATGGGAGGAGAAAGAGAAACTTGGCCTTCTATTCCCTTCAACAGCCTCCCCACCCTGGCCCTGAACTGTCTCTGAGGAAGTGATATCAGGGTGGAACCCTGAAGGGCAGGTGGGACTTAAGAGGGGGAGGCGGAGGAAGAGCAGAGTGCTCTGAGAACACAGCCAAGGGCTCAGTGCAGGGGTCTGGTGGGGTAGAAGGAGGTAAAAGGATGTGGGTGCAAGGAGGCTTAGTGTGGGCTGGGCTGGCGGCGTCAGGAAAGGTTCTGTGGAAGAGTAACTTCTTCAGGGCCGCAGTTTATAAGCCTCCCTGGAGGCACAGGGAGAAGATGCGCTGGAGGTGGGAGCTGGGCTGGGGAGGGATGGAAGGTCTAAGCTGATGCCATGGTGTGTGTGTGGGGGGGGGCGGTGAATGTGGTGGCTGGCAGGCTATGCATCGGGTAGCAAGGTGCTGGGGGACTACCCTGGGCACCTGGTGTGGAGAAGAGGGGGATGTGCGCGCCGGAGAGTCAGTTTTCCGGAAGAAGGTGCTGCGGACTGAGATGTGTTAGATGCCTAGGGACCTTAGGGGAGGTGCTAAGAAGCAACTGGAGGTGGAGAAAGGGGAGGAGCCAGAACAAGGAGGTGCTGGATCGGGACAAGAACCAGAGACTAAAGAAGAGTCAGAGGAGGAGACACAGACCAGGAGAGTAAGCCACGCCTCACCCTCTCCTTTCCTGAGGGGTTTGTAGGAGGCCTGGTCGGGAACCCACTACCCTCACCCCTGGTGACTTCCCGCCTTCACTGGCATTCTCTACCACCGGAGGCTGGCCCAGCACTTAAGACTGAGGGCTCCACTCATTCTATCTGTAGGAAGTTTGCACCCCAGAAGAAGCAGAAAAGAGCCTACAGAGTTACCTGGGAAGGACTGGCACGGAGGCCATCCGAGTATCCATTGTAGATGTATACGCTGCCGTAGCTGGTCCCATCACCAAAGCCCTCCAGAGGGGCCCCAATGGCCACATCTGTGAATTTATCTTGATTGATATCCCCCACTGCTGCCATGGCAAAGCCGAAGCGGCTGTTGGTGAACCCGTGATGCCCACTCAGTGTGAATGCCAAGGAGAAGGAAGGATCCTGCAAAATGAACGAACCAACAGCTCAGTCCCCAAGAAAGGTGCTGCGCGCAGGGCAACCATCCCAGGGCCTCCTGGAGGGCCTTCTCCCTCACTGGTTCCCACTCTCCAGCAGGAGTCTAAGGCTGAGAAAAAACAAGGGACCTGAGCCTGTAGTAAGGTCGGGGTGTCTCTCTGTCCTGAAGTTCAGGGCTGGAGCCTGCCCCTCTGTTCCCACACATTGCTATATTAGCAATGGAGAGGTTCACGGTCCAGTTGCGTTTCTCCCACACCCAGCATCACTAGTTAGCTCACTGAATCCCATTGAATATCATTGGTAATGCGAGAGTAAGAGACACTCCCATAATTACTGTGAGGAGCAAGGTAGACCAGAGCAAGTGTTCTGTCTACTGGGCAACTACGACAGATGCTACCAGCAACCACCTACATAAGAAAGAGGGAGACAGCCATGCTCGCTGGCTGTCTGGAAGGGGACAGCCATGCTCTCTGAACACCCATCATCACTGCCCACCATTGCCAAACAGATGTCAGGCCAGGGCTCATCCGACCTCTGCTGCCTGAGCAGGCACAGCCTTGGCAAGCTCATGGGGCCAAACACTCACCTGCATGTGCACATGGTACACATAGACTCTGCCTTCTTCTCCACGGATGTGATAAAATGGAGCAGCCACCAGCAAAAAATCCGTGGTTCCATCCATGTCAATATCCACAGGGCAGAGCTCAGAGCCAAAGTAGGACCCCATCTATAGCTCAGAAAGAATTCAGCCCTCCTGAGGATGGGGACACCCCCTTTCCACCCTCACCACAGCTAGACACACTGCTTATGTTCTTCCTGGAGCACCAGGAGGGTCTTTCAGATCAATCTGATCTCTGGTGACAGCTGAGTCTCCACCAAGGGTGACCATTGAGCAGACATGAGGGTCACTAAATTATACTCATGTCTGAGCCTTGCCCAGGGTGGACCCACCCGTGTCCCCAAGGCCTCAGGGCTCCTACTGGTGGAAAGGTGACTTCTCCAGGAGGTACCTGCTCTCCCTCCATCTGTCGCACAAAGGTGTCCTTCTTCAGGAGCTCAAACACAGCCCCACGGAGCTTGTGCCTTGGAGCCCCTGCCACGTAGGAGAAGCCGTAGGCCCTGTGCAGCACTGCCACCGAATAACCTGGGCCAAAGTGGCGCGACTGTAAACAGTTGTTCCTCACCTCCAGCCACCCCCTGCAACTCCATCTTCCTAGTCACGTGTTCACACTCTGCACTGACAGTGACATGTGTGTCCCCATACATGTGTGGTGCACTGCACCCCTTCAGTACATGAGGGCTGGATGTGAGACCGACGGCGAGGGGTACTCACAGCTGTTATTAACAGAGGTGTCCAGCTCACTCTTACTCAGAGAGGACCAAGGCCAGCATGCCTCCGCCCCTAATTCTCAATCTCGGGGTCCCTAACTGAGCTCTGTTAGCCTAATTGTGCGTGAGCCATGAGATTGGCCGTAGCTTGTCTCCACCAGGAATCCGAATGTGTACACCCGTAGGCAACCTCGGTGTCACAGACTACATCTTCCCTGGGTTAGTTTACAAGTCAGTCTTTTAGCCCCTCCCCCAGACTACAGAGACAGCTCTTACTCCATGCCCAGCCTCCAGGACCCGTGTTCACCTACACCCATTTGTTAGGTTTCACTGCACTCCGGGCTCCGCCTTCCCCATCCAGGCCCCGCCCTCGACCCGCACCAAGTCACCTTCACCCACCTTCCTGCTATCCTCTAGAGCCCTCTCCTTCTCCAGGCCCCACCCTCGTCCTGCTGCATCCACCACATCCTGCCCTTACCGAGATAGCTGTACTGTGCAGCCCCAGGATCCTCGGCTGTTTGGTTTAGGAAGCCGCCCCGACGACTCTGCATGTCATAGAGCAGCGCACCGCCGGACCAGTTAAAGGCTCCCACAGTGCCAAGCAACACCTGCCCCTGCAGAGGACCCAGAGGGCATCAGATGAGCGGGAATGATCCAGGAGCCAGCAAAGCAAGACTTCCTGGACAAAGAGGGCATTCAGTGGTCAGGAAGATGAGATGGCAATACTGTGTTTCTGCTCTGCTTTCATGAGTCTGAGTAGCCCTAGCTCCAGAAGCCCTTGGAGCCCAGATATTGAGCATTTTTCTAAAGTATGATCGAGTATTATGGTGCTCATTAGCCCCCACATTGCCCCCTGTGCGGTGTGAAGGTGCTCGCCTATCGGGGGAGGAGGTCCCAATGGCATTGGGATGACGGACTTCAACTCTCACATCCACAGAGGTCCCAGTTAGGGAGTGCTCCATCTGTTCTCCCCTTCCTTCTTCCTTCTCGGCTTCCTCTTCTCCCACATAAACTACATGTTTTCCTGACACACCTCGGTGGGCTTGCCACCAAAACCAGCTCTCAGTACTTTCAGCTAAGAGAATGCCCCAATCCTTTAAGCACACAAAGCGACCTCCTAGAATAAGCTCACCACCCTTCTGTCTATCTCAGTGGTCCAGTTAGGGAAAAGTAGCAGGTGGTTTCTCTGTTTCTAAAGTGGCTCCTCCAGAGACACTCCCACGGGGTCACATGAGCCAGGAGTCCCTTATTGCCTGGTGGTGGCACATCTTAGAGACCCCGACTATGCTGAGTGGGTCACAAACCTTGTCCAGGATCTGGGCGCTGAAGCCAGTCTGTGCAAGTTGGTATTGAAGGGCATCTCCAACTGTGCCTGGAAGCCAAGGAATCTGGTGAGACACTGTGCCCAGGGGCAGGGTGAGGAATGTCCAGGAGGGGCCAGCTGGGCCAGGCCCCAGAAGGGGTGAGTATTTGGTGGAATGGTGCCCTGAGCTCAGAGCAGAGATCTGGATCGTGCTGAAGCAAGAGCTGGCTGGCTAGGTCTGGGCAGTTCACGCTCTCTTCCTGGGCCTCTGTCTCCCTGTCTGTAAGCTCCTGTTGGGACCATGTCCCAGTCTTCCTTACTTTTCTACCACTGCTTCAGGAGATTTTCATAGATTCGGGGGGATGAGGAGGACTGGGGGTGTCATTGCCATTTTAGGCATTAACAGTTGTGGCTCAGGGAGGTGGTTAGGGTCAGGGAGAGTTGGTCTGGGGAGGGTGTCCTGCTGGACGCTGAGGGCACTTTCCCAAGCCCTGGGGGAAGCCCTCACCTTCCATGTGGATGATGCTTTGTTGTAGCTTGCTCAGCAGCCCATCCAGAGCCGTATAGTTGGTCACCTTGAAAATGTGGGTCTCTTTGGGGTCTGAGGCAATCAGCTTCAGTTCTATGTCAGTCTTAGGCTTCTTGAATGCATCACCCACCTGTAAGGAGGCCCCAGTCAGTGAGAGATCCGTCACCACCTCCTTCCTTCCTTCCCTACTCACTGGCCCTTTACCCCCAGCAAAGTTCCACTTTTGGCGGTGTGTTCCTGACACACCTGGCTCTCCTTGGCATCCTCTGCTGACCCCTCTGCCTACAGAGCCTCATGACCCTCCCCTGTGCAGAAGGCCAGCTGTTCATGTTACTCAGCTCAGCACCGTCTCCCTAGGGACCTTTGTATAGGCTTTCCCCATCCTTCTCAGCTGGTGAGCTATGACCACCTCAGGATGAGCCTTCTGTAGGACCCAATAAGGAGGGGGCCGTGCAGAAGCAGGTAGCTAGGAGGAGAGGAATGTCTATGAATAGAAAGGGTTTGGATATACTTCTAAAAGTCTCCATTGGCCTCTTCCCAGGCTATACAAAGCCAGGGGTTGCCTCCCAGCTCTTGGCTCTTACCCCAATGGCAAAGCGCTCAACACCCTGCATCTTTGGGGAGTTGATGACAGTTGTAAGGTTGAGAGGGTCACCAAATATTTCACCGTCAGTAAGCACCACCATGACCTTCAATGCTTTCTTCCTGGAGCCGCGGCTTGGAGTAAAGATGTTGTCTCTTAACAGAGAAAGAATAAAGACAATCTTCCAAAGAGGAGTCTGGGCTCTTGGCAAATTTTTACTCATTGACCTGCTTGAACTGGAGAGTTAAGGAGCCCTCTCCAGATGGGGAATAAAGGCCCAGAAAAGGGTGGGTTTGGCCCTTAGGTCACACAGCAAGGCGTAAGCCACACCACGCATACGCTCACTCCCCACCTGCTCCCTACAGTAAGAGCACTGCATCTGCCCCTTTTGTGTGTACACAGTATGGAATTCTGTGTTAAAAAACAGGCAATGCTTATTTTTTATTTTATGATTATTTCACTTTTATAAAAATTTGTATTTTTGGGTTTTCTGTTTGGTTTGGGTTTCTTCTTTGTGACGAGATTTCTCTATGTAACCCTGGCTATCCTGAGACTGGCTATGTAGGTCAGACTAGCCTCAGACTCACTTTTGGGGTTTTGAGGCACACTGTCCAACCTCTTGAGTGCTGGCATTCCAGACACGTGTCACCAATGCCTGGTTTCTATGATATTTATGCACCGGACAGTATCATAAACACTGTATGTATTTTAGCTATTTAATCCTCACCAAAATCCTAAGACGCAAAGCTGTGCATTATCTTCGTGTCAGACGCGACAGCACTTCTCGGCATCCTTACTTCCCCACAGTTCCGCCCAGCCACTCTTCCAGACCCTATGCCACAGAGCCTCTGGCAGGCACCCTACTCACAGGACATGCTGCATGGCTGAGGCGGTCTTAGTCACATTCTTCACTTGAGTGATGTTCTGAACTCTGGCAAGGGAGGCCACAACATCCTGGCTGTCCCGAAGATCAAACTCAGTCTGGATCACGGTCCCATACTGCACCAGGGCAAAGTTGCACTGGAGAGCAGAGTGAGGTGGAAGGGGTCATCAGACCGTACTATAGACACCCCTGCCCCAAGGGGCTTCTCTTGGAAAGGCAGGAAGAAGCCGCTCATCTACTCTGTTGGCCCTGGACAGAAGGAGATGCTAATGCAAAGGGAGTCTCCAGTCAGGCACAGGTGGAGGAGAGTGATTTCTCCATGAATCCATATCCCCATGATGACCCCTCTATGCTGACTGTAGGATTTGCTATGTGGCATTGGGACATGAAAGGTTGGGTTGGCCTTCTGGAGATTCACAGCTACCACAAATGAGTAGGGTCACCTCAAGTCACCCATCTGCAATCAAGCAGGCAGATGTCTATAGGTGCATGGTAGTTCTAGGCAAAACTGAGAGAAGAGTGGCCCAGCAGAGTTTGGCTCAAACATCTAAAGAGCTCTGAGCAAATGAAGGGTGGTTGTTCTGAAGCCGTTACGTAGACACAGATGAGCGACAAGTGACGAAAGCTCAGCCCTCAGGGAAGCCCACCTCAAAGCACTTCTCATAGAAGTTCTTCATCATGTTGGAGATGAAGTCTTTGGCCTTCTGGAAGTCTTCGGGCTCGATGCTTCCTGAGCCATCCAGAACAATAGCAATCTCAGTGCCTGGTGAAAATAAAAGAATAGGTGGGGAGTGGGTATGAGATTCGGGGCAGGAGGAAGGGCAGCATGTCCTGCCCGGTAAGGCACGCACCAACCGACCTACACACACATACACAAAATACTCAACTCCTAAGGTTCAGTTCAGGGAGGAAGTGGGAAGCTCCTGAACGTGGGAGTTCTTACCTTAAGGACAAAGAGAGATCTAGACCCTGGTTCTGACTGCTATGGGAATCACTCTCATTGCGGGGGGGGGGGCTCGGTTTCCCCACCTCTAAGATGAGCGAGGCCAGGTAGATGGCTCGGCTGACAAAGGAACTTGCTGCCAATCCTGATGACCTGAGTTTGATTCCTGAAACTTACATAGTAGTAAGGAGAGAACCAGCTCCTGCAAGGTGACCTCTAATCTCCACATGTGTGCTGTGATACAGGTATGTTTGGCGCATGAGTACACCCATGCCCATGCACAGTGAACAAACATGCAAACAAATAAATGTTAAAAATATGAGGAGACAGAGGCAGGACTTGCCCTATCTATAGGACCTAGCCACCGTTCCTCATCTTCAGGACAGTCACTGTTCCCTGTCTTCTAGATCTGAACACACCTTGATCCCAGAGGCCATTAGCTTGGGGGTTCATTATGGAGGCACCTGATCTGCCTCTTCTCACCAGCTTCCTCCTCTTCATTGTCCTCCTCTTCCTCCTCCACTGCCCGGGGTCCTCTGGCTGGTGTCTTATCCTCCCCTCTGCTGCCTCCTTTGCTTCTGTAGTAGCGACCGAGGTCCACATGGATGCCTGGATCCAGAAGTTTTTCTTTAAGAAACATACACAGAGAAGACAGAGTCAGATGAAGCCTCCATGCACCGCCACCTGTCCTTGAGGCATCCTTAGTTCTGACAATGACCCTGAGCTTCTGTGTCCCATTCTGAGCCTTCACGTCTCTCTGCCTCTGCTTTGAGCTGGTGTTTCTTATTGGATCCCTTTACTCCAATCTTTACCAAGGTCAGAGAAGTAGACTTGGTCCAGGAAGTCCAAGCTGGGGCTCAGTAGGCTGCAGGCACCTGTGAGCTCGGAGTTAAGGCTGCTGGGCTGCCGGGCCCGCACCTGAATGCACACCTGAGAAGAGGCAGAAAGAAGGAGCAGGCAGGGTGAGTCGGCCCCATATTCCCTGGTCAGTCATTTCCATTCTAGAACTCAGAGGCTGAACTAGACAGAGGACAGAGGAATGGCTGTGTCCCTCCTCAGGGTCAGGAGTCAGTTGCTAGGGTCCAAAGTGCAGTCTGTGGGTGCTGGATCAGACTTGGCATTTGTGTAGATGGTCAGATGGCAGAGAGACGGCAGCATAGCAATAGGGACTGGCAACACCATCGTCACCCACCGAGGCCAACACCAGCCTCCCCAAGACCCTTTGGCCTCCTGCCTATGTACTCACCAAAACACCATGGTGGTTCCGGACCACTGTCACTCCCTGGTACCTGCCCTTTGGCATATAGATGTTCTCTGAAACAGTTAAGGCAGGGAAGGATGAAGGGATTCAGGGAGGTCAGGCAAAGGTCAGGGGCACAGGGCTGTTGATATCAGCAGTCTCTAGACACTGGGGTTGGGGGTTCCACAGACCATAGGAGCTTGGGCATGCCAGGATGCAGTCCCTGTCTAGCCCCATTTACCGTCTCAGCAAAGACCCCGGTGCCTAGTCTTGATATTGTGGTAGGGATTCAGAAATGACTGTCACTTGGGGTTTGTCAAGGGGCTCCTGGTGTGTGTGTTGGGGGCAGTAGGTTGCAGGTGCCTGTGAACTCTAAGTTAAGGCTGTGGGGCTGGCTGCTGGACCTGGACCTGAATGCATACATGGGGAGAGGGGTCCAGGAAGGACTCCCAAAGTCAGTCTGAGCCTCCACACATATGCATGCTCGCCTACATGTGAACACACACAGAGACACATAAAAACGTGACTATAATACTAACAAAGCGCCATGGTGAGCAGTGAGTATTGGTTCCAGATCTGTCATCAGGACTGATCAGGAGAGGCAGGCTGGGCTATGGGTGGGTGGCATGGGCCTGGGCACTGGGGAGGAAAGTTCACTGTGGGGCTGGAGGTCAGGGGTAGTAGGGCTAGATCAGGCAGGACTGGCGCTGCAATGGCTTGGACTGAGACATGGGAGACTCCTAGGAAGGTGTCCCGAGGAGCACACTAAGGAGGTGGAGTTGGCTTACCTACTGGATGGCAGGCAATTTCATCTGGAATGGTGGATACGGCACATCGATACAGGGGTGCTGACATCCTGTTAGTGCTGCGTCTGGTGACCAGGAGGCTGAGTGGGAGGGCAGACAGCAAAGACAACCTGGCTGAGGGCTCCTTTCCCTTCCCTGTCTGCCCAGGTCCTGTCTTCCTATTCCTGCCTGGGGAGGAGGCCCAGACCTGAGAAAGACAGACAGCTCCCTAACCCAGGCCTCCAGACTCAGCATAATGGAGAAAGCACTTCCTCACCTCTGCTTCTACAGGGCTCTAGGAAGGAAGAGAGTTCAATGTAGCCCCTGACTGCCTGGAACCCCTGTCTGTCAGTAACCCTTGTCTGCCTATAATCCCTGTCATCTGCCTGGAACCGCTGACTGCCTGGAACCCCTGTCTGCCTGTAACTCCTGTCTTCCTGTAACCCCTGTCTGCCCATAGCCCTGTCTGTCTGCCACGCACTCTGACAAGGTTTGGAGCATGTCTGATGGTTAAAAAAGGCTGCTGCCCTGTGGATGGAATGGGGGAACCAGGAAGTTATCAGTCACAATGCTGGGTCCTTGAGGGGCAAAGCCGGCTACAGCATTGGACCCGCCTGGCCTTAGCATTTCCTGACTAAGAACTGGTGTTTTGGAGACCTCATGAAGACAGCCTGAGTAGGTTGTCCCCCAGTCCAAGTCCAAGAAGGTGGCAGACAGGACAGAGTCAGCTTGAACAGTCTCACTGTCCACGTGACTCGGTGGGGCCTGGGGCTTGGCTGGCCTGAGCCAGCAGGTAAGCGAGCAGCTCTGCTGGGGTTGGAAGCAGAGTGTGGTAGGGAAGGAGAGCCCAAGAGCACCTTGGTAGTTAACAGCAAACCATGTCCGAGGACTTCGTGGGGGTGACAGGAAGCCATGGAGGGCTTTGTAAAGCGGAAGCACATGATTAGCCTATGCTTTTGAAAGGCCATGATGTGGCTGTGGTGGGCTGGAGGACAAGCTAGCAGCAGAGGGACAGACCGGGGTGCTGTCTCACTTTCTCACTTCCTCAGCTCTTATCACTAAGCACCATTTTTTTTTTTTTTTTTTTTTTTTTTTTTTTTTTTTTTTTGAGACAGGGCCACTCAGTGTATCCCTGGCTGTCCTGGAACTCGCTCTGTAGACCAGGCTAGCCTCAAACACAGAAATCCACCTGCCTGTACCTCCTGAGTGCTGGGATTAAAAGGCTATACCACCACACCCAGCTTAGAATAAGGACCAGGCATCTTTTCTTTTCCTGTTTGGTGGTGTTGAAGATTGAACCAGGGTCTTATGCAGGCCAGGGAAGTCCTCTGCCTCTGACCCACTCCCTGACCCCTCTTTGTCTTTTATTTTTTTTAAGCCTATGATCACAGCCCATAACCCAGGCAGGATCTGACCCCATCTCTACCTCTCCAGCCTGCCCTGCTCCCCTAGAGAAAGACCTGCAGGTGTATGCTGTGGCCTTTAACAAACTCTAGGTCCTAGTCCTTTCTTGCCTCTGGCCCTCTGGCTGGGCTGTCTTTTCTGCCTGGAACCCTGGCCTCTCACTCCCTAAAATGGCTCATTCCCATCCCGGTAGCCCCTCATATTGCTTCTTCTAAATAGTCCCACCCCGCACCCCAGTACCCCTGCTTCTCATGATTTCCTGCTTAGAACTTGTCACCACCAGAGGGTGGCTTGCCTCCTTATTTACCTACTTATCATCTATCTCCTCCACTGAGTGAGTTCCCCAACAGTCTTGCCTACATGCAATTTCTGAGGCCCAGGACACTACACAGTGTAGGGGCTCAGTAAACATCTGTTGAATAATTTACATGACAGTACAGGTGAGGGGTTGATCTGGGGCGGGGTTGGACAGAGGGGTAGAAGACCAAAGCATTCCTGAGTCCCCAAATTAGGTTACTGCTCAACAACTCTGCCTCTCTTCCTAGGCTGTCATGGCCTCTGGCCCAGTACCGTTCCCCCTGCTCCCAACGGTAGATGTGCTCACAACTGTGTTCCCCACCAGACCACCTGGAACAGCATGGCTCTCCCCACCTTTAGCCCTTTGCTCAGATTGTTTTCTCAACCTGTGGTGCCTTTTACTCCCGTCTCCTGCAGAACGACTTTCCTGGGCACCAGCTCTGCAGGAACTTCCCAAAGGAAGATACAACCTGACCCCCTCCAAGCCTCGAGTATCCCCTAACTCCTAGACTCCCACTCCTAGCCCCAGTCTTCATTTCCACCTTAGCTACGAGCTCCCAAGAGACCGCCACGTGCGGCAACGCAGGCTGCACACCGCACACCCCCAAGACGGCCAGTCATATTTCAAGTGTGCAATTCTATGGCCTGAGACCTAGTCTGGGTTGCTCCCATTCCTTTTGTGGCTGGCAGCCTCCAAGTTTGCTGACTCAGCGATGAGCAAACCAGGTAAACACAGACTGAGCAGCTCTGACAGAGGACCAGCCATCCACTGACAGCCCAGGTTCCCTATTCCACTCTGAACTAGGTGCAGCCCCGGGGACATCTCATCCATCTCCTGCCTTTCCTCAGCTCTAGTGGTCTGTCACCCCAGAGGCTTCCACACATCCTCCAGGGGAACCCTGCTTACAACCCCCTCCACCCTTCTGCAGCAGTCACAGCCTAGGGAACTGGCAGTCTTACTTAGTCTGCCATACTTAAGAAAGTACAAGAGAGTTAAGAGGGACATGTTATCCTCACTGTGGAGATGGGTGGGAGTGGATAGCAGCCTGTTCCTCTCTATGGTGAGCTGGGCCAGTCAGTTGGCTCATTTCCTGCCCAGAAACCAGAATTGTCTCCGCCACATCCTCCCGCTGGCATTGCAAACCCTCTAGCCCCTTCTGCCTGAGCAGGTGTTCAGGGAGGTGCTCACAAGCCCCACTAGGTCCCCGATCTCTTGACAGCTCCCAGCACGCTAGGCATTGGGGACTTGAAACGCAAACATTCCCTTCCCATCTACCTTGGCCTTCGGGCCTCTAAGGAAGAGGAATTAAGTCTGCGAGCCTAGGCCTAGTAAGAGACCCACTACTGATAGTGGCGGCAGTGGCAGAAAGTGGTGGTGGAGAGGGAGAAGGAGGTGGAGATGGTCACAGATGACTTGAGTGGGACTCCTTTATGTGGTGTAAACAGTTTGGAAAACAAATGCAAGCACACCCTCCCTTTCTAGGCCTGATCAAATAAATCCAGCTCTCAGTGGAATAGAAGCGCCAGGGAATTCGCCCACATGCTCACCATTGGCCCTGTTCACACCGTGCAAAACTCCAGCCTCAGACAGCACCGTGGCTGAAGGACCTAACGCTGTTCGAGGGTTGCTGGATGAAGTGGGTTCTGTTTGTCTCATCTACAGCAAATTGAAAACCAGCAGAACTAATCTACAGAGACACAGAGTTTGTGTACCTGTGTCGTGGGGAGGGCGGTGACTGTCAGTGGGGAGGTGTCTGCTACAGAACACAGGGCTCCCGGGAGACTTTCCTGCTGCTCTTTGCCCATTTTGTTATTGTTTTTCCTTTTCTTTTTTAGACACAGTCTGTATCTCTGTGTAGCCCTGGCTGTCCTGGTAATCACTAAGTAGACCAGGCTGACCTTGAACTCACAGAGATACCCTGCCTCTGCTTCTAGAGTGCTGGGATTAAAGGTATGAGCTGCCTACCGTACCAGGCTGCCTTAGTGTTTTTGATCCAGATGCTGTTCATGACGACGGCTTGTTTTATGAATGTGCATTGAGCTGTACATTGATGGTGCGTGAGCTTTCACGTAAGATTTATGTCAATACAAAGTTACCACAAAACAAAACTAATAAATGTCAAATTTTTTTGTTTTGTTTTTGAGACAGAATCTCACCATGCAATTCTAACTGCCATGGAACTTGATATGTAGACCAGGCTGGCCTTGAACTCACAGAGATCTGCCCGCCTCTACCTCCCAAGTGCTGAGATTAAAGGCATGCGCCACCACACTTAGCCCAAACATCAATTTCTAATTTATCTTCTTAAAGCCAGAATCTTTTGACAACGTTCTCGCTGTTCCTGCCTCACACCCTGCTAGACGTTCTGGACCCTCCACGTGATGGTGGTGAGGTTCAGCCCACCTTTCCCATCTTATTCTTCATGGCTCTCGGTCTCAGCCACTGGACATTTTCTTAGCGGCCTCCCTGGCTCGGAGTAGCCTCCAGGCTTTTAGCCAAGCTCTTCTCTCTGCCTGAACTCTTCTCTCAACCCTTATCAAGCTAAACTTTGATCATCCCCAAGTCCTGGCACAGGCACTGAAGCTGGCCTTTGTTCAAGTTCTGGAAGCACCAGAGGGTCCCACCACAGCTATTGGTATTGCTATCATTGTGAGACTTGTGTCCTCCACGAGCCCAGCAGCTGTCGAGGACAGAAGCCACATCGTGCTCTCTTTTGGGAGGATGTGGGAGACAGAGTCTCACTATGTAGCCCTAGATGGCTTGGAATTAACTATGTAAACCAGGCTGTCTTCAAACTCACAGGCTCTGCCTGTCTCTGCTTAAGTGCCGAGATTCAAGGCTTGTGACACCAATCTGGCCCCCTCTTTGTTTTAATCCACAAATTTTGCCTAGAACCAAATAGATGCTGTAGAAATATTTGTTGAATAATGAAATGAACTTGCCCTTACCACTTAAGTCTACTGATGAGCTCCACGCCACCAACCGAGATCTTACGGTTTACAAGCCGTACATGCCAATAGATACGCGCTGTTTTAGACTCTAATATTGATATTTCAGTTAAGTGTGCACAGCTATAAACCACATAAATCTATCACTGACCATATAAACAACGATATTAAATCCTTTCACTCCAGCAATGAGAAACCCAGGGTTGACAAAGGGATCTGAGCCTGCTTTGTGGATGTGGCCAGGGCGACACCCCAAGACTGAGGGGGGCCCTTTTGCACTAGCTGCTACTCCCCATGCACTCCCCACTAGGCAGAGCGGCTCTGCTCAGCCAGGAGCTCTTCTCGCTGCTGCAAGTCTGGACTCACTTTTACAGGTAGGTATAAAGAAAACTCCCAGGTTGGAGGTGTAGCTCAGTGGCAGAGAGCCTGCCTAGCCCGTATGAGACCCTGGATTTGATTCCCAGTACCAACCATCTAAGTTACTTTTTGAAGATTTATTTATTATTTGTTTGTTTATCTGTGTAGGGTGTGTACATGTGTGTGTTGTGAGGCATCTCTCCAGCTCCCATCCCCGCTTTTGCTCTTAAAAAACAAAACCAAAACAGACTGGCAAGATAAAGGCATCTACTACCAAGCCAGATGACCTGGGTTCTTTTCCCAGGAAAAGAAAATGCATAAGTAAAATACAATTAAGAAAATCAAACCCGGGGGCTGGAGAAATGGCTCAGAGGTTAAGAGCACTGACTGCTCTTCCAGAGGTCTTGAGTTCAATTCCCAGCAACCACATTGTGGCTCACAACCATCTGTAATGAGGTCTGGTGCCCTCTTCTGGCCTGCAGGCATGGAGGTTGAACACTGTGTACAAAATAAACAAACAAACAAACAACAACAACAAAAAAGAAAATCAAACCCTTGATTTCTGAGAAGAAAGAAAGCAGATGAGGTGGAACATGGTCAGCAGCGGCCCGAGGCTGGGCTCGAGCCTGGCTCCATGGTAGAGCGAGCACAGAAACAAGCCCTACTGCCTTCATGGGGAAAGAGTGGTGAAGGGCTGGGCATGGCAACACATGCCTTATCCCAACACCGGAAGGCAGATGCAGCAGGATCTCTTTGAGTTTGAGGCCAGCCTGGTCTACATAGAGAGCTACAGGACAGTCAGGGCTATATAGACAGACTGTGTCTCAAAAAAAAAAAAAAAAAGGCAGAGGCTAAGGTGGTATGGCCTAGGCCTATAACCCCAGACTTGCGGAAGTAGAGACAGTAGAATCAGGAGTTTGAGGTTGAGCTATGTGAGACCTTGTCTCAAAGCCCCCCTCCCCCTCAAAAGGGGGTGGAAGGAGGAATGACTACTTTAGATTAAATTAAAAGACACTATATACAATCCAAGTCCATAACTGGATCCTGACTATGAAGCAATACTGCTCATAGACAAGTTGCTTATTGGTGGAGACAGTGCTTGCTTAGTATGCAAGAGGTTCTGGGTTCAAGTCTCAGAACATGAACAAGAACAAAAATAAAAATAATCTCCATGCACAATGAAGAAGGAAGGAAGGAAGGAAGGAAGGAAGGAAGGAAGGAAGGAAGGAAGGAAGGAAGGAAAGAAAGAAAGAAAGAAAGAAAGAAAGAAAGAAAGAAAGAAAGAAAGAAAGAGGGAGAGAACCTAAGTTACAGGAAATGGAAATGGATGACAGATAGGACTTTACATATGAGCTTCTCCTCTATCCAGATCTGCCCCTGCCTCAGTGCTCGGCAAGACCCCTATCTGTAGAAGACATATTTGACCCACTATGGCTCTGATCACCAGGAAGCCTACCTGACCAAAAAGGACTGGGATGGTGGCGAGGGGAGGGGACACAACACGGGGACGGGGGCGGGGGGGGGGGACTGTTTGCTTGGCTCAGTGTTCCATTCCCAGGGCCTAGCGCACATTGGAGGGGCTTAGCACACAGTAGGTGATCCATCAGGCTCTGGACTGAATAATAACCTGCCTTCTCACCACATTTCCAGGCTGAACACAATGCTAGTTTCACTGGTTTGACCAGCTTTTGATTTCACGCAATCACACCGTATTTATTCTCCTGGTCTTTCGTGTTATAATCACTGCCGCTATCCGTGTCTCCATGTCAGGGCTAGGAGCAAAGCTCAGTAGTAATAGCTTAGCATTCTTGATGCCCTGCATTCAATTCAGTTTTCAACTTCACACATGCACCCGCGTGTGCGCATGCATGTGCACGTGCACACACACACACACACACACACACACACACCCTGGGGCAGGGGTCCCAGCTTGGAGCATGTGCTTAGAATGTGTAAGATCCCAGGTTCAGTCCCAAGCACCACATTGCTCTTTCCTCTCACATGGGCCTGTGTGTCTCTCTAGAGCTGCTCCGTGGGGTGTAGCTGCTGAGCCCAAGGCCACTGTGCATCCTCTGCCCACCAGACGTGACCACATTGTTGTCCAAGGCCGCAACACCAACACACTCCCAGGTATTCCTGTTCCACCACAATCTCACCGGCACAGCGCTCTCAGATCTGACCATTCTTGCTCAGTCAGTGGTGGACACAGATAATATTTTCAAATACAAGGCAATGTTTATCATAGCTCAATTTGGCCAGAACCCATGTAAAGAAAGCCCTTTGGGTCCATTTTCTCAAATAGTCCTATGGCAACCCTGTGAGTTCCGGAAATCACCAGTCAGAGGGGGAAACTAAGGCTTGGGGCTCAGCGCCTCACCAAACTTGCTGAGTGCTTACAGTGAGGTGTCTCTGCCAAGACCCCACAACAATGAACTCTTCATTTTTTATTTAAAAAAAATTTTTTTTTGAGACAGGGTCTCTCTGTACAGCCCTGGCTGACCTGGAACTCACTCTGTAGACCAGGTTGGCCTCAAACTCACAGAGATCTGCCTGCCTCTGCCTCCTGAGTGCTGGGATTAACAGTATGCACTACCACTGCCTGGTAAAGTTTTGTTCTTTTTTTTTTTTTTTTTTTTTGACAATGAACTCTTAACCTCAGAGTTAATGGAAACCCTCGTAGTTTCCATTTTTCCTTCAATTGTTTATTTACTAATTATCTCTCTCCAACTTTTCTATGTTGGACACATGTAACTTATAAGTCAGGAAAGACCCTCAGTGAATTTCATTTTAAAGTATTATTTAAGGTCCCCTTCCCTAACCAGCACAGGGGACACTGAATGAGCAGAGGACAAGGGCTCTGTGAGCTCCACAGGTTGGTCTGGGGGTCACAGCGCCCACCTTTCTCTCTTTGGCTGTGTAGGGGCTCTGTGAGCTCCACAGGTTGGTCTGGGGGTCACGGTGCCCACCTTTCTCTCTTTGGCTGTGTAGGGGCTCTGTGAGCTCCACAGGTTGGTCTGGGGGTCACGGCGCCCACCTTTCTCTCTCTGGCTGTGTAGGGGCTCTGTGAGCTCCACAGGTTGGTCTGGGGGTCACGGCGCCCACCTTTCTCTCTTTGGCTGTGTAGGGGCTCTGTGAGCTCCACAGGTTGGTCTGGGGGTCACGGCGCCCACCTTTCTCTCTCTGGCTGTGTAGGGGCTCTGTGAGCTCCACAGGTTGGTCTGGGGGTCACGGCGCCCACCTTTCTCTCTTTGGCTGTGTAGGGGCTCTGTGAGCTCCACAGGTTGGTCTGGGGGTCACCGCGCCCACCTTTCTCTCTTTGGCTGTGTAGGGGCTCTGTGAGCTCCACAGGTTGGTCTGGGGGTCACGGCGCCCACCTTTCTCTCTGGCTGTGTGCCATCCACAAAGTGGAAGTCATGCTATGCAGGCTATGAGGTGCGATGTGGCAGCCTTCTCTGGGGTGGACCGCAGGCATCGTGGGGGCCACCCAAGATGTCCTCACCCTTCCACATGGTAGCCCCACTCACCAGGTCTGGTTGGTGCTGGGGTCTTGATGCAGAAAGGAACTGAGCATTGGAGGTTCACCTGGCCTAAGTGCTGTGACCCAGGGCCGGGCCACATCCACATTGAAGGCTCCCAGCGGTGTCAGGCCTGAGAACAAAAGAGAAACATCTGATAAAGCCGCACACTGTGGAGGCTGTGGCTGTACCTGTGCCCGCTGTCAGCCCGTTAGGTCCTGTGGTGTCAGCATCACCTCCATGAAGGCCTTTCCCATTGGAGAGGGAATATCCAGATGTGGGGGTGTCTGACCCAGGGCCACTGGTCCCCATCCTAAGCCAAGCTGCCCTAGTCCCAGAGAAGAGGAGAAGACAACCTCTGAGGCGCACTACCCATCTGCTTACACTTCTTGCTTTGTGATGGCCACGCCAGTCACATGGCTCATACTGTGACCTGCACCAAATTAACAGGGGTCCAGAGCCCCCAGAGAAGGCCTATACTATATCCCTTCACGTGACCCAAGAAGAAACACAATGTCTTCAAAATCCTCTAGGAATGTTTAATAGAGTTTGGTTCCTTACCAACCCTGAACTGGAAACAAGCCAAATGGCGTCAGAGGACAAGCAAACGAAGTACCGATGTCCTCGCATGATAGAATACTACTAATCGGGAGTGAGAAGGAATGAACTGAGTCATACAGCAACACGAGAGGGTAGACCTCAGCTCATCATGCTCAGGAAAACAACTTAAAGGCCTTAGAACCACAAAGAGCCGGGTGGTGGTGGCACAGGCCTTTAATCCTAGCACTTGGGAGGCAGAGGCAGGTGGATCTCTGTGACTTTCAGGACAGCTAGGACTGTTACACAGAGAAACTCTTGTCTGGACAGATTCAATGCAATGCCCATCAAAATCTCAGCAAAATTTTTCAAAGATCTCGAAAGAACGGTACTCAACTTCATATGGAAAAGCAAAAGACCCAGGATAGTCAAAACAATCCTGTACAATAAAAGAACTTCTGGAGGCATCACAATCCCTGACTTCAAACTCTACTACAGAGCTACAGTACTGAAAACAGACAGGAGGCATAAGAACAGACAGGAGGACCAATGGAACTGAATAGAAGAACCGGATATCAATCCACACATCTTCAAACACCTGATTTTTGATAAAGAAGCAAAAAATATCAAATGGAAAAAAGAAAGCATATTTAACAAGTGGTGCTAGCATAACTGGATATTAACATGTAGAAGAATGAAAATGGACCCATATCTATCACCATGCACAAAACTCAAGTCCAAATGAATCAAAGACCTCAACATAAAGCCAGTCATACTAAACCTTATAGAAGAGAAAGTGGGAAGTACACTTGAATGCATTGGCACAGAGAACCACTTCCTAAATATAACCCCAGCAGCACAGACAAAACGACAGCCTACAGAATGAGAAAAGATCTTCACTAACCCCATATCAGACAGAGAGCTGATCTCCAAAATATACAAAGAACTCAAGAAGTTGGACACCAAAAGATCACATAATCCAATAAAAAAAAAAAAATGGAGTACAGACCTAAACAGAGAACTCTCAACAGAGGAATCTAAAATGGCTGAAAGACACTTAAGGAAATGCTCAACATCCTTAGTCATCAGAGAAATGCAAATCAAAACAACTCTGAGATTCCATCTTATACCTATAAGAATGGCCAAGGTAAAAAACACTGAAGACAACTTATGCTGGAGAGGTTGTGGGGAAAAGGGAACACTTCTGCATTGCTGGTGGGAATGCAAGCTGGTACAACCCCTTCAGATGTCAGTGTGGTGATTTCTCAGAAAATTAGAAAACAACCTTCCTCAAAACCCAGTAATACCACTTTTGGGTATATATCCAAAGGATGCTCAATCATGCCACAGGACATGTGCTCAACTATGTTCATAGCAGCTTTGTTTGTCATAGTCAGAACCTGGAAACAACCTAAATGCCCCTCGACTGAAGAATGGATAAGGAAAATGTGGTACATTTACACAATGGAGTACTACACAGCAGGAAAAAATAATGACATCTTGAATTTTGCAGGAAAATGGATGGAGCTAGAAAACATTATTTTGAGTGAGGTAACCCAGACCCAGAAAGACAATTATCACATGTACTCACTCATAGGTGGTTTTTAAACATAAAGCAAAGAAAACCAACCTACAAACCACTATCCCAGAGAACTTAGACAACAATGTGAACACTAAGAGAGATTTACATAGATCTAACCTACATGGGAAGTAGAAAGTAGGAAACAACAAGATCTCCTGAGTAAATTGGGAGCATGGGGACCTTGGGGGAGGATTGAAGCGGGAAAGGGAGAGGCAGGGAGGAGAGGAGAGAAAAATGTAGAGCTCAATAAATATCAATTAAAAAAAGATGTGTACCACTACCACCTGGCTAAAACCCATCTTGTTGGGGGAAATGACATTTACCCTGAATTGAGTTTCAATGTAATTATGGTTTCTTGTGTACTAGAGATTGTATTACACCAGAACACACCCCCCCCAATTGATTGTACTGTGTTTAAATTTTATTTGGAATAAACCACCTACATCAGAAAAAAAAAGAATACATAAGAACTCAGGGTGTTGCTCATACATGATAGGATGGATAGATAGATAGATATGAAGAATCAAATAGAAAAGTATTCAGAACTGTAAAATATAACTGCTAATATCTCAATTTTTCCACTTTTCATTAAAATTTGTAGAAACAAACTAGTCATAGCAGTCCATACCTTTAATCCCAGCACTCAGGAGGCAGAGGCAGGCGGATCTCTGTGAGTTCGAGACCAGCCTGGTCTACAGTGTGAGTTCCAGGACAGCTAGAAGAACGACATAGTGAGAACCTATCTCAAAAGACCCCCCTCAAAAAATAGTGGGACTAATTGAAATTGACTCATTCCCCCCAACAGTCCATCCTAATTCACACACCAATAACAGGATAAGTTTATTTCCCAAAGTGTTTTATGCCTTGTTGGAAAACCATATCCCACCATCCTATTCCAAAACCAGGGATGAACGTCAGTGCTAGAGCATCTGTCTAGTGTGTGTGAGTCCTGAACTCAATTCCCACACAAAAGTAAAATTAAATGAAGCACTTGGCTTATGTCAACTAACATATTTTGCTATCAGAAAAAATTATCTGGGCATCTTGGATTTGATAGAATATAATACAAAACATGTATGTAAAAAGTAATGGGAGAATAATCTTCCAATAAGTAAATATTTATTTTCTAGTAGAGATTTTAAGAGCAAATCAAAATAATTATACAAGGGTAGATTTATAAACTGTGCTCTCTTGGGTACAGGGAATGGAAAGATGGATATGTACATAACCCTATTTTTCCTCAGTAGGAAGATACAGTGATTTTTAATATGCATGACTCCAGTAACATCACAAATCTGACTGGATTTAAAACATTACAGATGCCACAACCAAAGGAGGCTTCAACAAGACTTTCAAGTTAGCTATAAAACAGAAAAAACAGAGTGTCAAGGATACAGTTCTGACCTAATCAACCAACAGAACACATTCCTAACAATGGGAAAGGAGGTAATTTTTTTTCAAACACATGTAAAGGATTTGGCAAAGTTGACCAATACACGGAATCTCAAAGCAATCCTTTACTGACAGATGAAGACAAATTCAAAATACGTTCTGTGACCATAATAGAATTAAAATCAATAACAAAAGAAAGCTGGAAGAGCTGTTTCTTAGAAACTAAACAGGGCACCTCTTTACAGCTTCCTTTTTTTTTTTTTACTTTTGCAGCCACGAATTATGTTTTTAATATATAAAATTTATACAAATGGATCAATAAAACTAAAATATCAGGAGCTGGAGAGATGGCTCAGCAGTGAAGAACACTGACTGCTCTTGCAGAGGACCAAGGTTTAGTTCCCAGCACCCACATGGCAGCTAACGAGCCATCTATAACAGTAGTTCTCCGGGACCTGATGTCCTTTTCTGACCTCTGTGGGCACCAGGCACACATATGTTGTGATACATACATCATACTCATAAAAAAAGTCTAAACCGGGTGGTGGTGGTAGACGCCCTTAATCCCAGCTCTCAAGAGGCAAAAGCAGGCGGATCTCTGTGTGTTCAGGGTCAGACTGGTCTACTAGAGCTAGTTCCAAGACAGCTAGGGATGTTACACAGAGAAACCCTGTCTCGAAAAACCAAAATAAATAAATAAATAAATAATAAGTCTAAAAAATAAGCCCCCCAAACTAAAATATTAAGTAAAATGGCCAAACCTCAAAAGTATGCAATTAACATAAAATCAATTTATCTAATATTAAAAACATTCAATTTTAGTCATATACTAACAAGCTAATATTTGTTTACCAACAAAAACATTACATTTTGCACTGTTTTATCATTAATATCTTATCACTATAAGCATTATAATATAAGCTACACTATCTTAACGACCCCAGCTAACACATCCTCTGAGAACTGCAGCTCAGACGGGGCCTAGATTGGTTATAAGCTAGAGGCACAGAGGAAATCACAACGGAAATGCTGAGAGCTTAGATTGAGAGATGAGAAATCAGAACCTGCAGGACACAGTAAAGCAGTGATTACAGGAACTGCACAGCCTGACACACACGCTCAGAGAACAGAGGCTGAGGATGGTGGCAAAGGCCTGCAGTCTGGACGCTTGGAAGATGAAGACCGGAGAATCAGGAGTTCTGTGCCATCCTCAGCTACAATAGGAGCACAAGGTTAGCCTGGGCTACATGCAACCCCACCTTATAAAACAATTTAAAAACAAAACAAAAGTCAAATTACATGTACCCACACAAAAAAAGAAGGAAGGTGAGAAGGAGGAAGGAAAGAAGGGGATATAGAACAAGGATATATAGCAAGGTTAGATCTGTAAACTATGCTAGCTTTAATACAAAGAGTGGAACAATATATATGCACACAATTCTAATTCTATTCCCCACCCCTGTTATAGATGGAAAACTTCCATAGAAATCTGATGGAGACTCTAGCCAATTATATATACACAAATGAGAGTGAGTGAGCGAGCGAGCGAGCGAGAGAGAGAGAGAGAGAGAGAGAGAGAGAACAGAAGGAGGAAGAAAGGGAGGGAGGGAGGAAGGCAGGAAAAGCCACAGCCTAAGAGAACACAATTGCAACACACATTCACAAAAGATTCTTTTCAGAATAGGAAAGGGTTTCTACAAATCACTATGAAATAAAAATACAAAGACTAACATAAAAAGATTTCACAAGGGTTTATCCAAGCAGCTGTCAGTCACCTAAGATGTTCATAATTAGCTATCAGAGAAAGGCAAAGTAAGAGCATCATGTGGTACGGCTGTAAGCGAACACAGACAAGTGCTGGTGATGATGGAGAGCAGCCAGGACTCCTGAAACATTGTGCAGGCCTAGTTTGCATTGCATCTTTTTTCTTTTTGACTTTTCAAGACAGGGTTTCTCTGTAGCTTTGGACTCTGTCCTGGAACTAGCTCTGTAGACCAAGTTGGCCTCAAAACTCCCAGAGATTTGCCTGCCTCTGCCTCCTGAGCGCTGAGATTAAAGGCGTTCGCCACCACCACCTGGGTTTCTTTGCATCTTAATATGAGCACACTCACTGCTAAAAAGACAATCTGAGACTGACATTCATAGAGACGTGGTATGAAACGGCTCCAACAACTCATTTTGTTAGCTGATAGGTTGTAGCAGTGGAAGAGAGCGCCACACCCTTCAGGAATTCATGAAGGGTTAGGGACAATTTTATTTGTAATGAAATGAGGTTCATGAGCCACTGACACGCAAATGAGTCTATCGGGGCTGTTCGTGTCAATTCTGCTTGTTTGCATACATGTGTATATGCATTTGCACATATGAGGGTGCATGTATGTGTTATGCATACATGCAGAGCCTGAAATAGACATCAGGTGTCTGTCTTCCTTGATCGCTCACCTTAGATATTAAGGCTGGGTCTCTTAGTGAAACCAGAGCTAAGTTGCTCCTGTCTCTCTGCCTTCTGTGTGGAGATTACAAGAGGGGCTGCCACACCCACCTGACTTCCACGTGGCTTCTGGGGTTCTGAATTCTGTGTCCTCACACTTAACAAATGCTTTACTCACGGATCTGGCTGTCTCTTAGTCCCATTTTTGCCTTTTTTTTTTTCTCTTTCTTGGTTTTTTTGAGATGGGGTTTCTCTGTAGCTTTAGAGCCTGTCCTGGAACTAGCTCTTGTAGACCAGGCTGGCCTCAAACTCACAGAGATCTGCCTGCCTCTGTCTCCTGAATGCTGGGATTAAAGGTGCCATCACCACCTGGCTTTTGCCTTTTTCTTTTGTCCTGTCTGTTTTTTGTTTGGTGTTGTTGTTGTTTTGCTTTGTTTTGATACAGGTCTCTCTATGTAATCCCTGGCTATCCTAGAACTCACTGTGTAGACCAGGCTGGGCTTGAGCTCCTACTCCCACCTCTGACTCCCAAGTGCCAGGATCACAGGCTTGTAATGTCCAAACATACCTAAGGATCCTAAATCACAGATTCTGAATTAAGAGGACAGGGAAAGGCCTGAGGGCCTAGCAAGCCTCATTATTATGACTATGTCTACAGCTGGCAGGTCCTCAGACCCCCTCTGGAAGTTTCAAAATACTTTGGTAAAGAGGGAGAGCAAAAGCGACTCAGCCGGTGTGTGGGAATTCTGACAGCTCCGTCTCATGTGTGGTAGACAGCTGAGCGTGCTGTAGTTACCCTGTACACCTTCGAACACGTTTGAAATCTTGTCATGAAAACCCTTCCGCTGGCTTGATTCCCAGTCCTTCTGTCTGAGTTTGTGACGGGGGATCCAAGAAAAAACAGATTCAGTTTACCTTATATTTTCCCTACCCTAAACACTCCTGTGACCTCATATGCATCTTTTTTACAGGTGTGTGTGTGTATGTGTGTGTTGCATGTGCATGTTTGTGTGGGTATGTGTGCCCCCGTGTAATGAATGTGTGTAATGCATGTGCATGTTTGTGTGGTATGTGTGCATGCGTGCTCCTGTGTATGGAATCCAGAGACTGATGTCATGTGCCTTCCTCTATCACTCCCCACCTCACTTTTGAGAACCTGGTGCTCATCACCTCCTAGACTGGTCGGACGGGAACTCTGTGGACCCCATCTGACTCTGCACCTCCGACCCCAGTTTTGGAGTCACAGAAACATGCCTCCACCCCCAGCTTTTATGAGGTTGCTGGAGGTCTGAATTCAAGTTCTCTTGCTTAGAGGCAGAGGCAGGTGGATCACCTCTGTGAGTTCAAGGCCAGCCTGGTTTACCCAGTGAGTTTCAGGCCATCCAGGGCTACACAGTGAGATGTGTGCTAAGGAAATAAAAAGGAAAGAACCCAAGTCCTATGCTTGCACAGCGAGCACTTTCCCTCCTGAGCCACCTCCCCAGTTCCATGCACCCACATTCCATTCCTTTATCTTGACCTTTGTCTTGCCCAAAATAATTTCTGCTGATTCATCAAAGTGCATGACACCTATTATTAAAGTCATTAAAATTAGGGAGCAGAAAAAAATGGACAGAAGGAAATTGACTTTTTATTTTTTTTAATGGAAGAATCCGATTAAACTGGGAAGGAGATCAACCAGTAACTGGCGTGGCCAACCGTGAATCCTTCCTAAGCCAACTCCACTATCGGCTCTGGACACAGGTCCGGGTCCCAGTAGATGCTTAGCAACATTTTGGCTGGATGAGTGGAGATCATTCAATGTCACTCATGGCGTCTTCAATTCAGGAAAAAGAAACTATTTTGGCGGGAGGTAGTGGTGGATCTCTATGAGTTTGAAGCCAGCCTGATCTACTTTGAGAGCTGCAGGACAGCCATGGCTACATAGAAGGGCTCTGTTTCAAAAAACAAAGCACACTGTCGCTTTTACTTAAGCCAAGATACATTTCCTTGAAGATTGGCTTAGGGAGAGCACACAATACTCAAGCTTCCCAGAGCTGCTGTTCGTCTCCTCTCTACCACTACCCTGAAGCAACACAGAGAACACAAGCAGACCACACATTCACCAGTGCTTGAAAGAGATCACACACCCGCTCTGGGAACCAGACAGAAGCATCAGAGCCTCTGTACTCCCTCCCCCAAGTGCAGCACATGTACTATGGTGCTCAGGACATGAAATCCTAAAATATGATGGCGGGAGACCAGAAGGGACCCTCCAAAACATACTTCTGTAGTTCCTCAGAACGACAGACACAACGTGCATGGTAGCTCTGAAAAGTCCTTTTGCTAAAAATAGAAACCACTTTACATCTGGAAAGGAAACCCTCCTGAGAGGAACAGCCTCAGGAAGAGATGAGTTTTAGACCTGGAAGGCACTGGCTGCATCGCCCACTTTCCCCACCCTCTCGGAAGAACCTCAAGCCCCAGCAGGCCCAGGTCCCTGCTCTTTTTGGGCAGCTCAGGGTACTAGATAAGTCACCATCTGCTCCTAGGTCTGACCTTGTTTTCATCTGACCCTGTTCTGTCCCGTTATCCTGCCTTATGTCAACATGACTGCCGTCCCAGTCAGGGATCCCCAGCCAGGGCCCCCCAACTGAGAAGGGAGTGATGGTGTTCCCTGTGAATTCAGAGCTTAGGTAAGGATGACTTGGGGTTCGGATTCAGTCTCCTTAGCTCGTTCACACTGAGCCGTGTGTCTGAGAGAGCCAGGTTGGGAGAAATAGGAAGTAAGTGAGTTGAAGGGAAAAGAGCTCTAAAATAGGAACTACCAGTGTGTTTGAAGGTAAGTAGGGGCCTTCCTCCTGCTTCTACTGCCTGTAATTGATTGCTAGAGTAGATCTGAAATCCTTGGGTATCAAGAGCACCTTCCATCATGCCCAGCTGTGCCCTCCATCCCACGTGCCTTCCTCATTAGTTGTCTCCATGTGTCTGGAAGGCCAGCCTTACGGTCCTGCTCAGCCAGTCAGCAGCCTGTCCAGATCCTGGGTAAAGTAACTCACTGGTCCCTGAACCCACTCAGCAGCATCCTGTGGTATTTGTTGGCTCTGACTAAACCCCATCTTGATAAACTAAGGGGTAATTAAATCTGCCTCCCCCAACCTGTGATCTGATCTGAGTCATCATGACACCCCCAAACCACAAAGCCCAGCCCAGCTCAGGGCCAGGTTCACAAGAGACACCCTGAAAAATACCATAATAGGCCTGATAGCCCTCTTTCTCACCCCCTCCCAAGCCCATATTTGCTCTGTTTAACTGAGGGGGCTGGCTAGACCCCTGTGGGTGGGAAAGGGAAGGAAAAGCACAGAGGAAACGTAATAGCTGTTTCCCAGGGCACTTGCTGTCTTCCAGGCACTGTGCTGCAGGATGAGGCTAATGAATCGCTCTTGGACTCTGAACTGGTCATTTGTGTCTGAATCCCAGGTTTTTGTTTTGTTTTTTTAAGGCCCAGGTTTCTTGATTTTAAGGCCCTTACCAAAAGTTCGAAGCACTGAGGGGTAAGCAGAGTGGGGTTACAAACAGCTGTGAGGAACTGGGAGCTTGCTGGGCATGGCTCCCCGTTATTTAATGGCTCACGGCACAAGGGCAGAGCCCTGCTTTAGGACAGGTAACTAGGTCGTTGAGAGCTGATTGTGTAGCAGGCATATAAGAGCTGTGCGTGCAAGCGTGGTTATGTACATGCATAGGTGTGTGAGTGCATGGGTGTGTGTGTGTACGTGCGTGCATGCGTGTGCATGAGTGTGGTGGTGCCTGGAGTCTGCTGTGGAGTTTTATATTGCACTTTTGTTTGGGCTTCCATGTATCCGCTACTTCATACTTCCCACAGAGACTCAGAGAATAGCATGAGCCCCAAGGGCAGAAAGTCTTGAGTTCAAATCTTTGCTGTGCCATGGAGCCACTGAAGGACCTTGGCTGTTCCACTGCTTTGGTTTCCATACTGGGACACAGGCTGTGCTAGCTCAGGGCTGTGAGTGGAGGTTTAATGTGTGGATGCTGGTGTTAAAAACTCTTTGACCACAGGTAGAGGGCTGTGGCTTCTCTCATAACCTCACCGCCCACTCTCTTCCTCCAAACCTGTCATGCTGTCTGACATGAGAGCCCCGCTAGACTTGTGTCTGTCGCCACTCTACTCAGAGGGCTGCTCCCTAAACTGTCTCCAGTCACATGGGCGTCTGAGTTAAAGATCTCCTCACCCTGGCAGCCACCACGACCTCTTCTGTTGCACTGGTCATTTTTTTTTTTTTTTTTAATATTTATTTATTTATTATGTATACAATATTCTGTCTGTATGTATGCCTGCAGGCCAGAAGAGGGCACCAGACCCCATTACAGATGGTTATGAGCCACCATGTGGTTGCTGGGAATTGAACTCAGGACCTTTGGAAGAGCAGGCAATGCTCTTAACCTCTGAGCCATCTCTCCAGCCCCCACTGGTCATTTTTGATGCCTTCTCACAGCACAGTGCCCATCACTGTTCCCAAAAAATGAGGCCCAAATTTATACAAGGAACTAGCTATAGAGATGAGATTAGACTTAGCATCCTGATCCCTGGTCCAGAGGCCCAGAAAGGCCCCGGGGGAAGGCCATGCCCAGCTTCAGATCACAAGCATCCACAGAACACCTGTCTGGCAATAGCAGCTCATGGACCACATCCCCTCATCTTTCTCACAGTCACCATCTCAACCCCAAACCTCACAGGCACCCGAAGAGCCTCTCCTTTCACACCTCTAGTTTATCTGATAACAAAGACGGCCACGGGTCTCAGGTGATTCCTGAATGCAAGGGACAGCACCGTGCTGAGCACATATGAATTTCCCAACATTTCCTCTGAACATCCTTCCAAGCAACTCTGCATGCCTGCTCTCCTCAGCACTCGTGGACTGAACACTGCTGCAGCCCCCTCACCAGCCTCTCTGCTGTTCCCTCTTACGCCCTGACTCCATCTTCTACACAAGTGTGATTTCCCAGCATGCTCAGGACCATCCATGGTTTCCAGTGCCCTCATGGTGAAGTCCCTCAGCCTGGCACTCTGAGTCCTCCACACTGCTAAACTCCAGCACCGTGGAGCCCTCAGGCATCCACGCCTTCCACAAACCCCCATACATCCATACACCTGTGTACACCACACACCCCATATACTCTACATACATCTGTACATGGCATGCACACCCCGTGTGTACTTATTTTTTTTTTTTTTTTTTTTTTTGGTTTTTCGAGACAGGGTTTCTCTGTGGTTTTGGAGCCTGTCCTGGAACTAGCTCTTGTAGACCAGGCTGGTCTCGAACTCACAGAGATCCGCCTGCCTCTGCCTCCCAAGTGCTGGGATTAAAGGCGTGCGCCACCACCGCCCGGCCCGTGTGTACTTATATATTATACAGACCCCATAAGCCCCATGTACAGCTGTATATACCACTCATATGCCACATGTACTCGTATATTCCATATATACTCCATGGATCATGCACACACAATGCATACTCCACAAACCCCATGCATACTATATGCTCACACATCTTATGTAACTTACATATAAAATCTACATACCTCATACATGCCATCTTATAAACCACATAGCCTATATACTTCATATAGTCCATAACAGTACAGACAGACCACAAGTACCCTATATGCACTACTCACATCCTATATACTCCCTATCCATGCCACCCACACTTCATATACACCAGCTAGTTTTCCAGAGGTTAGAGACAGGAGGTTCCATCTGGCTTGTCCACCTATGCTTAGGTCATCCTTTCTGCCCGAATGCTGTTTCCTGGCTCCACTGAGTCCCGTGGCTCTTCCCACAGAACATGCCCCAGGCTAGGGAGGTTAATGTGTGTACAGCCTGCTTTCTCACCACACAGGGGCCCGGCAGGTCCTGACCTGGGATCGAGAGGCAACGTCAGAAAATTCTTCATTTTCTTCATGCACCCAGGCCTTGCTGCTTCTGAAAGTACTTCCTCCTGGTCAAGTCTATTTGCTGAGACCTTCCCATTCTCCTAGGCATATCTCAAGTACCAGAATCCCTGTTCCTGAGGGCCAAGATACTCGCTCACATCTGCACACAGGTGTAGGCTAGGCCTGGGAGGATCCAGGCCAGCCACCTCCTAGCTTACCCAGTGGGGCCTCCACAGGCCTCAGCCTGGACTGGTAGAGTAGGGTAGGCCCTGTGGATTCTGGTTCCTTACTCTTAACCCGTGAGGTTTCAAAAATCCATAGTAAAGTTCCCTTTACACACGGGAAGTAAACTCAACCTCTGAGACTCAGGAGGAAGTGAGTTCCTGTGGCCACAGAATGAGTCAGGGCTGGATTGACTTTGGGGACATCAGGGTATACTGGGACTGGACGCTGGAGTCTGGGCTGCTGTAGATCTGTGTGACTGCACCTGTATTCTCTCTGAACCTTCCTCAGACAGCCGTTAGTTCATTTGCTCCTATGAGTGACAGGAAAATGTCATTACCACAGTGGGCGGCTTGGAAGGGCAGAAGGGTAGAGCCACCGAGTCACAGTTGTGAATTGGCCCCAACCCAGTGAAACCAGCCAGGCAGGGGCTTGAGAGCCCAGGCTGCGCTCAGTCTGTATTCTGGTCCTCCTTGGGACCACTTTGCCTGCTTCTGACCTCCAAAGTCCTGAGGACTCAGCCTCTGAAATCTTTCCAGGAAATTCTTGAGGCCTGGCCTATCACCAAACCTCAGGGCATCACACTACAGGGCAGAACCATCTCATTTCATCCGCCAAATACTAAGGCCAAGCTTTCACCCACCCACGGCATACCCAACCACAGGCTACAGGGCCTTAGGGACAATCTGCCCATCTTAGTTTTTTTTTTTCCCCCGGTTTTTTGAGACAGGGTTTTTCTGTGTCTCTATGTAACCCTAGCTGTCCTGGAACTCACTATGTAGACCAGGCTCTTCGGGAACTCAGAGATCAGCCTGGCTCTGCCTCCAGAGTGGTGGGGTTAAGGCATGTGCCATCACCACCTGACTCCATCTTGCTCTTTGCTGCATTTCAACTTGGGAAGAAGTACCAGGGCCTTGGGGGCTTGATGAATGGCAGTGGAGGAGGTGTGAGGTGATGGCATTGCTGAGGAACTGTAGGAAACAGAGGTGGGCAGGAGCCCAAAGATCTCTACTGTGCCCTGGTTGCAACCCTTTCAGTCTGTCTGTCTATAGGCCTTAGTCTCCTCTATACTGGAGTGAGTTAGTCTAATCTCAGCCTTGATGAAAAAAAAAGTGAGACCCCACTTCACACTCTGCAGGTAACAAAACTAAAGACAAGTCTAGGATGCAAACCAATGAAAAGTTCAGCCACTTTTCTCTTTCCATGCTGATTACTCAGGACTTAAAGAAAACTTATATATGTATGCCCACATATATATGTATGCCCTCCACACACACTCTTGTACATGGTACAAGTCAGAAGACAAGTCAATTTTCTCTTTTACCATGAGGGTCTCCAGGGTAGAATTCAGGTCATCAGGCTTGGAAAATAAAAAAAAGGCCTTCACCTTCTGAGCCCCTCAGATATCTTTAAAATATCAAAATTTGCTCCCAAACATGCTGCACTGGTGATCTGGGCAGGGCCTAGCCTGCCTCCTGGGTGCCTGTCTCATGGTGGGTGCCCAGCCTGCATCCTCCTCCCATGATGGCTCAGCTTCTTCACGCGTCCACTGATTGGCATGAGCTGGCTTTCATAGACACAGCTCCCAGAGCCTTTATATTACTGTGTCTGATGCCCACTTTATTCTCCTGCCAAGTTCAAGCAAAAAAAAAAAAAAAAAAAAAAAAAAAAAAAAAAAAAAAAAAAAAAGACCCAGATCACTGGGCAAAAACACCATGGCTAGAGCCCCATCTGAGCAATCCCTGGGGCTCACCTGACTATGCTAGCTTATCTTTGGCATGCTCAGGGCAGTTTACCCAAAAGCGGCTCCCTCACAGGGTTAAAGACAGAATGGGACCCACGGCAGCAAAAATACCTTGTCCTCTCCCACAGCACAGAACAGGAAGCAGGTTTCCCCCGATACTGACTTTGTAGATTCTCGCCCCCAGTCTCCTACTAACATCTACATTGTCACAAGTGCTCCCCACTCGCAGCAGCTGAGACTGCTCTATTTACTAGAGGTCCTCTTTGGGGTGGCATGGGGTGTCACCACACTCTAGGCACTAACAAGCACAGATCTGAGGACGTAGCAGTGAGGGGAGGCTGGATGGAGAGGGGAAGAGAGCAGCAGAATCCTACAGTCTGAGGCCAGGGGTCAACACTGAAGAGTTCCTTACCAGCAAGCCTACAAATATGTCTGAGCAAGGGCACTTCTTGGGGAAGCGCCCCATTTCTCTGACCTCTAACCCTAAAGTCCAGACAGAGCTGAGAGCATATGAAGGCAGGGGTAAGGGAAGGGTGACTTACTGGCCATGCAGAGAAGGGTGTGGAAGAGCCACTTCATAGCTGGAGCAGATGCAGCTGTATGAGCCGAGTAGGTGACACAGAAGGACCTTAGAAGGCACTCAGCTTCCCCTCCTCTACCAGAGGCCAGGAGGCGGGGACAGAGAAGGGGGCCATAGGACCTCAGGTACTTTCAAATAGACACAGTCACCCCAGCTTATACAAGGCCAGCATGTGACTTCCCCCGTAGCTATGCATGGGTCCTGGAACTTAGACAATTGTCAGCTCAGCTCTGTCACTCACTAGACACACCATCTCATACATGAGTGAGCCAGTATGGCTGGTGGGAATCCTGTGGCAGACAGAGGAGGTGAAGAAGCCAACAGTCATCCAGGTAGGTGAATTCCAACCCATCCCATCTAAAATGCTCCCAGACAAACAGGTTCTGCTCCCAGCTTAGTCTTGGGTCCCCTCCCACGGAAAGTGACCCCCCTCCCCAGTCAGAAACTGGGCTTTTATATTTGCTCCTGTACACAGGGCCTGGGGTTGTGGAGGGTCAGGTAAGCATGAAGATCCAATGTTTAGCTGAAATCATTGCTTCAATCCAGCCTTACAGTACAGTTCTGACCCAGCCCAAGTTGTGAAGACTTTACTATCAACAGGGGTAGTCATATCTAAAGACCAACTTCCTTCATGGTTAAATTTGCCCAGACAGCAGTGAGGGAAAGAAGCCTCTCCACTCAGCAGTCGAGCAGAACCTCAGACAGCAATCCCAGCAATTAGGAGTATAGGGCAGGAAAACTGAGTTTGAGGCCAGTCTAGGTCATGTAGTAAGACCTCTCTGCAAAGATGGGCTGCTGTGTACCCTGATGTCCAACTGGAGCTACCAGGCACAAGGGACTGACACGTTAAAACGATACCAGTGCATGGGGAGAACTGAAATTTCGACTACTCAGTCTTAATTCAGAAAGGCTAGGCATTAATCTCGTTCTTACATGCATGCAAGACGATGTCCTGAAGTGTTACTGTGTGAACATAAAGTAGACAATCACATGACCTTAATGGCTACATAAAAATCAATTTTATTGTTTTTCACATTGAAAACTTACTTAGCCAAAGTTCTGCGGAGATTCAATGACACTCCAAACACTTCCACACTGTCAGCTTGGTCTGACACGCGACTAGCTCTTACACAATGACTTGAATAAAGGTTACAGTTCACCATTTCCCTCTGCACCCCACCTGGCAGAGATTATTAGCAGCTAGAAAAGCAGAGTTCCAGGTCTGATGACTTACTGCCACAGCATGGTGCAGAGCAGAGCACCCTAAGGCTGTTGGACAGACCTGTCACAAGCTGCAGTGGCACCCGTAGCCAGTCCATGTCCCCATCACTCCTCTATGCCCACCTCTCCCAAATCACACCCTCGATAGGGTAGGAAAGCCTGGGATGACAGCTCACTTGGGAACTCTGCAAGCAGCAAGACTGTTTCAGTGCCCATCCCAGCACCTCAGGAAGCCGGGCAATGCAGATGGCTGAGAGCTTCACAGGGAGCAGGTGCATTTTCTGCCATCTCTGTAAACTCCAGAGGGCCAACACCTCCAGCACCCACCCAAGATTGTCAAGGTCGGCAACTACAACTTGCAGAGCCCACCCAGCCCATCTGATGCTAATGCTTTCCCACAAACCAGAGCCTCAGCCCTAGGTTAGGGGCACGGCTTTGCTGTCCCACGTTCTGTTCTCTTCTAGCCTCCAGTCCTCTTACTCCAGTAAGTTCAGCAAACACAGACTTCAAGGAACCAACATGAATGCCAATCTTAAACCACTAACTAGACTGTATCCTTTCAGAAGCCTGAAGTCTGAACTACAAATAAGCAATATTATACTGACCAGACACCACATATTTCTGAACTTGGTAACTCTCCTACGGACACAACACAAAGCATGGTAAGGGTAAAGTGGAATGTGGTGTAAAATATTTCAAACAGTTTGGGGGTTGGGGATGCAGACAAGGGAAAGACTGAGTGGTAAAACAAAACAGAAAAAAATGTGCTTTGTTCTATCCTCAGTACTACTGTGATTTTGCAATTATTTCAAGAGAAAGTATATAGAACCACAGCAAACCTGAAATCCCAGTGTTCAGGAGGCTGCTGTAGGACTGAGAGCTCTAGACTAGTCAGGGTCTAGGCTAGGCCAGTTTATGTAACAAGGAGACCCTGTCTCCCTGCTACCTCTCCCAAAGAGAAATTTGATACACGTTCAGAGAGAGAGGTGTGCAGCAGGAGGCGGCCGCTGTCTTGAGAGCCACAAGCAAGCAGGAAGTATGACACACAGCAGCGGAGGGGGCTGCCCTCAGCCTCCAGACAGAAGTGTTCTAAACACTCATGGTTAGCCTTCGCTCAAGAAGCTGGGAAGAAAACATTTGAAGATGAGGACCACAGGGAGTTGGACAGGCAGAGCCAAGGTCACCTGGAATAACCTTTATCAGAGGGTAGTGTCACCTCAGGGCTGATGGTGCTGATCTCAGAGGGAAGCTAAGGACTGAGCCCAAGGCTACATGGATGGCTAAGTTGCTCAGGTAGGAGCCAGAAATGACTATCTCAACTCCTTTCTTTAGAACATAAGGTTTTGAGAATTTAAAAAGACTAGACTTGCATTCCCAGGTGCCTACAGCTGAACAACATCCACCTCCAATTCCCGTATTCAAGTTCTAAACCTCAATGTGACTAAGAAATTTGTCTTTGAGGAAGTCACTAAGCTTAAAATAGGTCAAAAGGGTGGGGCCCAGTCCTAAAGCCGTAGGGTTGTTGGTATGAGAAAGGTCACAGGCACACACAAGGGGAGAAAGACCACTTCCATGCTGGAACCCTCTCAGACTTCTAGGGCCATGAGAAAATAAATGTCTGTTGTTTAAACCATCCATTCTGTGGTTATCTTGTCATAGCTGCCCAAGCAAACTAGTGCCTTTAGGCTACCTTTTCAAATAGCTCCCAAATTAAAGACCGAACAGTGTTTGTGTATACCCACACACATACACGAACATATCACAGTGCATATATGGAAGCCAAAGAACAACCTGCATGAATCCTTTCCAGCATGTAGATCCGAGAGAATAAACTCAGGCTATCAAGCATGATGGTAGCCTTTCCCCACTGAGCCATATCACCACTGGTCCTTCATGACTGAAGGGCTGGAAGGGAGCATGCACTGGCTGTGGGATCAGGTGGTCTCTTGATGACCTCATCTCCTATGGGTTACTCCCAATCCTCCTTGCAAAGTACAGCCTGAGTTCCTCCCATCTCAACTACTGTGCGCACAGAAGGAACTTGAGGTCATCTCACTTAAGGCCTCCATTTAATGTGCAGGGAAACTAAGAGACGAGAGGAAGGGACGTGCTCCATCTTCCAGGTGTGAATGGTGAGAGAGAATAAGTCCCTAGGATCTGCTCAGCTCCAGCTACCATCCTATTTGCCTTTCTTCAAAGACATTCTACCTTAGCTAAAAGTACTGCTCATGGCCCTGGGGGAGCTTTTGTACATGGGCAGAAAGGGGACAAGTCACTGGATCCAACACTAGGAAAGGGAGACGCTATTTTTGTCAATGACATGAAGCTCTCGCTCTACAGCCTACACTGGTCCTTACTGGTCCAGGTGTAGAGGTGTCTAAGACACACAAAGTTTCAGCTTTTGAAGAATCTGAGCATCCAGAGGCCTCTGGAACTCAAAGAGACTCCCCAGGCAGACTTGTGACTTTGGTACACTGAAAATCACTAGCACTTTGGAATTTATCAATAAAACACAAATTCCATGCTTTACCAGGCTGAATGGTAAATATAGGGAAAAAAAATGTTCTTTGTTCTACCCTCAATGTTACTGTGATTTTTGAAATTACTTCAAAAGAAAAAGTTTGTAGAGCCATAGAAAACCTATAATCCTAGTGTTTAGGAAGCTGATGTAGGGGATTGACGGTTCTAGACTAGTTAGGGCTCTAGGCCAGAACAGTTTGTGTAACAAGGGAGACCATCCAAGACAGGCTTCTGAGGCAGCAATTCCTTGACTGCTCCCAGAAACATCAAAATTCTGTGAAATGCTTATAGTGTTTGGAGGAGTCAGGACTACTCTGTCTGATAAAATCTGCCCTACAAATACAGGACCAGCTCTAGACATTTGCTGCCGGTCACATGCATTTTACAATCTGTCTTGAAGCAAAAGTCACTGCTCTCAATATTACCAAAAGTACAATACTTTCTTCTTTGAGCTCTTACTTTTAAAGGGGGAGGAAAAGGCTCAGGTTCTAAGCTACATCTTACTAAGTACAGCTTAAAAGCAGAGACAGGCACAAGAGCTGCTCTGGCAGCTGCTACCTCCTGCCTCCTCTTCTGGGTTGCAGTCACCTATCCAGACAGGACCAGGGCTAAGAACTGGTTCAGGGTTCCCTCTCTGGAGCTCTGACTTAGCCGCCAGCCTTCTTTCCTTCTATCCTAGGAAGGATGAATTCTTGGGAGAGGGAGAGGTTAAGAGTAACTCTGCTCCTGTAGTGGCTCTGGGCTGGGCCATGACTGTCTAATCCTTTTTCTTTCAGATACCAGTCGGATCCAAGCATGCTCTTTCTGGTATTATGGACTTTTTTTGAGACTAGGTTTCTCTGTGTAACAGCCCTAGCTGTCCTGGAACTAGCTCTTGTAGACAGGCTGGCCTCAAACTCACAGAGATCCACCTGCCTCTGCTTCTGAGTGCTGGGATTAAAGGCGTGCGCCACCACTGCCCAGCTCTGGTATTATGGACTTTCTAAGCCCGCTCCTGGCCATTACGTGACTGAGGACACAGTCACCTTAACTCAAGCAGCATGCCCTTTTCTGTTTCTTTCCCCTTGCTGTCTGCTGCGATTTACAACTTGCCTGGCAGCTTTCTTTCAAACCCCAATAAAACTGTCCTCAAGTTTAAAAAAACAAAATGAATTCCCAGCAACTTTTCTAGAGCTGGATAAACTCCAGCTCAGATGTGGCAGATCATCAACATGTGAGTTTTCTGAGATCCACTTAGTGATAGCTCCTTATTGCACACATGGAATATCAACGACTACTCTGGCCCACTTTGCATCTGGGGAACTCAGCTAGAATCAAAAAAAGGCACACAAAATGGTGTGTGAGCTGTGTTATCAAAGTTATTCATTTCCCAAATACTTTTAAAATTCTACTTACACTGGGCTGGCCTGGTTCAGGGATACAGAGAAAATACCATGAAGATACCTGCTCCTTAGGAGCTCACAGGCTGGAAAGGAAAGCAAGAACAAAACATGAAAATAAAGCATTCCATATACGTGGCAGGAAAATGAGGCCTGGCCCATAAGAGGCACAGGCCTGAGGGTCGAGCTGCTCTTCTGGCTGGAAGCTTACAGTCTCACAAATGTTCATAGAGGACCTTCTGGGTCAGTATGCTGACAAGCACGGAGAAAGCACAACCAATGTACAAGTCAAACATGGTCCCTGCTCTCACGAGCTTACAGCCTAGCAAACGTATTAACCAGGAATAGGAAGTGAAAGTCCAGTAAAGTGTGCTGGGTGGGTTGGAGGCATGTGGTTTGCATTATGCGAGTCACAGGATTAAACGCGAAGCACTTGTCTGAAAAGTAAACAAACAAAAACAGTTGCAAGGCGATGGAGCCCCACTGTCTCCATCCTCCCCTCAGCAAGCCCAGGCAAGCTGGGTGGGAAACCCTGGACATTCTTTGTGCTTCTGCTGCTCCTGTGGCCCAAGTTCCCAAGCTTCTTAAAAGAGGCATCACTGGGTGTGGTGACACCAAAACAAGGGAGCATTTGCATGACATGGTCCTAAATTGCAGGTCCAACTACTTTACTTAGTACTCAACCAAATTAAGAGTAACCCTTTTCCACAAAGGTAAGAACTACAAGAACCTTATGAAGCTGGTCTTCAATGTGGCACCTGCCCTGGGATTTCCAAGAGGCATTTTGATTAGATTACACTCTTTTTTTTGTTTGTTTGTTTTTCGAGACAGGGTTTTTCTGTGGCTTTGGAGCCTGTCCTGGAACTAGCTCTTATAGACCAGGCTGGCCTCAAAGTGATTAGATTACATTCAATTTTAAAGTCGGGCATTGACTTAGGACCTAACCCCGGAGTCAGCTAAGATTCCTTTATAGCAATACTGGGACACACAAGGAAACCAGTATTGAGGAATGCCTCTTAAAATCTTGATGAGAGAAATCAAGAAGGCAGTCTGGAAAAAAATGAGAACAGGTCGCAGGTACTGCCAGGGGCCATCCTGACCGGCTCCACAGGCTATCAAAGAAGTCTGGGATTTTACTTCAGAAGCGATGGTGAGGTTCTGCAAAGGTCTCAGCAGAGTAACAATAAGATCAGATTGATATTTTAAAAGTTCATCTTGTTATACATGAAAATATGCCCAACATACCCAGGCATGGTGATGCACACCTTTAATCTTAGGAAGTAGAGGCAGGCAGATCTCTGAGTTCGAGGTTAGCCTGGTCTCCAGCCAGGGATAAATAGTGAAACCTTGTCTTGAAAAGCCAATAAAATAAAATAACCGGGGGCGGGGGGATGAGGAAGAGGAATAAATAATGGGCAATAGCACTAGTCATTAGGGAAATGCAACTCAGAACTATTCAGGGACTGGGGTGCAGCTCAGTGGTACAGCACTTGTCTACACGTTCAAGGTCCTGGGTTTGATGCCCTCCCTACACTGCAACAAAACAAAACATTGTGCACACATACACACACACACACACACACACACACACAATGAAATACCGCTTCACGGTGAAAAATGAGTATTGGAGGAATATGATAAACTGGAATCATGATACACTCCATGGGAATACAACTTGGCAATTCCTCCAAAGACGAAAGGTAAGAGCTACCATGATATATAGATTCCATTAATTTCAGCATTTGGGAGGCAGAGGCAGGTGGATCTCTGTGAGTTCGAGGCCAGTGTGAGCTACAAAGCAAGTTCCAGGACACAGAGAAACCCTGTCTCAAAAAACCAAAAAAAAAAAAAAAAAGAAGAAGAAGAATAAAAACACACATCCATGAAGGGGAGCTGCACACAAATACTCACAGAAGCCTATTCACGATAGTCTCAAACTAGAAACCACAGAATGCCCATTAAATGATTGATAAATATAAAGATAATTTAAAAAACTAAAAAAAAAAAAAAAAGAACTGAGAAGCACATTGCTGGTACACCTTTAATGCCAGCACTTGGGAAGCAGGGGAAGGAAGACAATTTCTGTGAATTCAAGGCCAGCCTGGTCTACATAGGGAGCTTGAGGGGCCAGGGCTACACAATCAAAACCTGTCTAAATATATATACAGAGAGAGAGAGAGAGAGAGAGAGAGAGAGAGAGAGAGAGAGAGAGAGAGAGAGAGAGATGAAGGATGAGTGCTAGGGGGAACAGGATGTGTTTGGTGATGAAAGTGTTCTAAAGTTTATTATGATAATGGTTACACAACTCTGTAAATAGCCCACAGCCAACTGAAATGTATACTTTAAATGGATAAACTGAATACTACGTAAATAATCTCTCAAGCAAAAATTCATCCCAGTTACATGAAGAATGGAGTGGGAGAACTGAGAGAGGCTGCTGCAGAGAGGGAGAACAGAAGCAGGGAAGGATTCCTGGGTTCAAGCTAGAGGAGGGCCAGAAGCTGTCCGGCCCCTCTATAAAGGGGGGGGGGGTTGGAAACAGAGATGAGGTATCTGCGATTATTATCAAGCAGCAAAAAGTGTATTTAAAATCTTCTACATGGAGTAACCCCACATGTACAGAAAGTACCCTGGAGAAAGTATACCCAGCTGTCTGCTAGACTATCCTGACTATCCACCATCATTCCTAAACATACAGGGCTCAAGGTATTGAAGCCCAAGTGCAGGCTGGAGAGAAAGGCTGGGAAGGCCATCACTACCTGTCTTCCATAAAGTCCTCCCCTCGTTTCTAGCAGGAGACTGAGAAGTGCTCAAAGGCCCTAGGCAAATGGGTCTGGATTGGTGGATGGAAAGCATCATAACTGAGGAACAAAAAGAAAGCCAGGGGGTGGGGGGTTGCCTAAGCTCTGAGGAAACCATGTCAGTTGGGAAGATCTCTAACCCACTGACAGAACCAGAGCCAGTGCTTAAGCACATACCTGCCCTGTCTTCCTGACACACTGGCCACCTCAACAGAAAACATGCTACAGACATAGCTTCAAGAATAACAAGTAGATATCAACAAAGCCAGAAACTGCACCAGACCATTTAATTGCTTCATGGGGAAAGGAAAGCTCAGGACCACTGGGCAGGGTCCAGGTTGGCATCCAGGTCTGCCCTTTTTCTTCTCATTCTACCAGTCTGAACCTCTAAGAACATAACTGTGAGCTGTGAGCCACACAGGACAAGAGAAGCTTAGAAACCTTAGAGGCCTTAGGTCTGAACTAGCAGAGAAATCAAAGCTACCTCTTTCTGGAATCCACAGAAGCCAAACAACTTTGGTTATATGGGGGGGAGGTTAACCAAATAATACATATGACACAGGTTTGTTACAACTTCAGTTCTTAAGCCTGTCTGCTTCTTTTCTTATGACACAATGTAGTCAACCACCAATGGGGCATGCGCTCAACCACAAGTCAAGTGCTCTATGGATGAGAACAACCCAGGCACATGAAGAGCGTGACATCCCAAAGTGACAGCGGCTCACCATTATCTCTAACTCCAAGATTCTAATGTGCTTAAGTGAAACATCAGTTTTATACCTGCAGAGGAATACAGTATTAAATATTGCAAAGTCAGATGAAAGGCCAAATAATCAACTAACTTTCCATGGTAAAAGAATTTGAAAGAAGACTAAAAATAAACTAAAAATTTCTGAAACTACTATCTTATTTGCTAGTTTTGAATACGTCTTCAGTGACAAGTCAGCCACAAAAGAATGAATTATCAAGCCATGCCTTTTAGAAAAGCTGTAATGAACAAGAAGAGTCCATTGCAGACGGACAGTTTTTCCTACAGTGGCCACAAAGCAAGTTGAATTCATGTACAACAGACCATACATTTAGTATCATTTAAAATAAAGACTCTTCTCTTTGCCTTCTTCCAAAGTATATAATATGTATATTTAACAACACAAGAGACACCACTTGAGCTTCCCCTGTAGCCAACAGGAGGAATATCCACATATAAAAATTAAAAATTTAAACTTTTAAGTCATTAATAGTTTTTGAACATAATACAGACTTAGAAATTGTTCAACATTAACCCAAGACCCCATTCCTAAGCACATAAATCAACTTCAAATTCAGAAGCCAGAGCTGCCTGTCCCTAGAAGTCCCACAGCACTACCTTGACCTTCACATCAGGCTAATAGCCAATAAAGGGCCTAACAGAAACTCCCCAGGGAGGAATGGAAGCCATTGCTGCTACATTTCTATCTACCAGGGAGGGCAGACGCAGCCAGGTCAGGCCTATAAGATTCAGCCCCCACACTAAGGTCCTGGAAGGCTGGGCGGGCAGCTTCCCTCATCTTCCCCCAAAGACTGTCCAATAAGCACCTGGGAACTGACTTTTCTTGGGAAAAGGGTGCTGGCAAGAGCTGTCAGAGCCAAGGCAACAGTGAGAAGTTCTCTGCTCTTTGGATGAACCATGTAAAACATTTCTTTTAAAAGACACAATGTTAAAAATATTAAGAAAACGTCTACAAAATCTGGAGGGTTGCCTTTTTCTCCAAGGGTAAAGCTTGTGGGGTGGTGGGGAGAAGACTTGAGGGCCCAGAACTGCAGCTCTGCAGCACAAGCAGAGACGCCCTTCAACACTCAATACACTCCAAAACTGTCCTACTGGGACAGCAAGAGTTCAGGGTGCAGGCAGGAGGGAAGGGCGCCAGCTGTTCCTACTGTGTGCCCCATCCTACGTAAGAATGTCAGGTCTGAGGGCAGCTGCCAAGGCCAGGGCATCAGGACTCTGCTTCTGAACCAGAGCTACTTTCCCGGCTGACTTCAATCTGGAGCGACGGCAAGCTATCTAGCCGACTCTTTTTCTGGCGAGATTGTTCTTTCTCCTTAATCAAAGCACCCCATGCCCTCTGAAGCTCCGAGTCATCTTCCTCAGCACCAGACAGCCTGTGATCCACTTTCTTCGTGTTCTTTTCTTTGGTCTTGGGTGTAGAACCTAAGCGAGTCCATAAACCACCTGTTGGGGTGAGAAGACACCTCAGTTTGGCAGTCAATGCCGAGCACCAGAGTCCTGAGGAAGCAGGTGCACTGCCAACACCTGCCATGCAGAAAACATCAGCAGAGGCAGTTGGCACCAGTGTGCAAGTGGACAGTTTGCGACTCAATGAAAGAGGCTCAAAACAGGTGGCCCCACACCAAGCATAGGACAATCACCTTAGACTTTCCTGACATACTTATCCCTCTCCTGGTAAGAAGCATCTTGCCCCATGCTCATATTACCCCAGTCTGCTAGGAACTGCAAGCACTAACGTTCTGCAAACTGAAGGGTCTATTTTACTATGACGATTCTCAGGCTTTCAGCTGACTTTTTTTTTTTTTTATTTATTTATTATATATACAATATTCTCTCTGTGTATATGCTTGCAGGCCAGAAGAGGGCACCAGACCCCTCTACAGATGGTTGTGAGCCACCATGTGGTTGCTGGGAATTGAACTCAGGACCTTTGGAAGAGCAGGCAATGCTCTTAACCTCTGAGCCATCTCTCCAGCCCCTGACTTTTAATTTTTAAAGAGTTTTATTGAACTGAAGAAATGGCTCAGCCATTAAGAGCTCTTGGCCTTGCAGAAGATCTGGTTAGATTCTGAATACCCACATGGCACCATACAACAATCCATAACTCCAGTTCCAGGAGATCCAATGCCCTCTTCCAACCTCCAAGGGCACCAGACATATGCACGGTACAGACAAACATGCAAGCAAAACATAAAAATCTCAAAAAAGGGGAATGTTTTATTAAAATAAAACAACAAATAAAAGTGGCATAGATACACTCCAAAGCAATTAAGTTTTATTTATAAAGAATAAGGTAATCATGGAAGAATTACTATGGAAAAACACTACACATGTGTGGACAAAGTAAATAATGTAAAAATAAAAAGAAGCAAGGGTGTTGTGAAATATTACTTTAACTATATAAAGATATGTTATATTTATTTATGTTGCAGAATATTTAACTACATAAAGGTGTCTTACATTTGTTTATGCTGCATTTGTTTAAGATGTAAAATGTGTTGCTTTGCCTGCCTACGGACTGGTCCAATAAAAAGCTGATTGGCCAATAGCTAAGCAGTAGAAGGATAGGTGCGGCTGTCAGGCAGAAAGAATAAATAGGAATCTAGGCTCAGGAAAAAACAAGAGAGAGAAAGAGAGAGACAGACAGACAGACAGACAGAAGGACATACAGAATGAAAGGTAAAAAGCCCCGAGGCAAAACATAGATGAAGAAAAACAGGTTAAAATAAGTTATAAGAGGGCTGGAGAGATGGCTCAGAGGGTAAGAACACTGGCTGCTCTTTAAGAGGTCCTGAGTTGAATTACAAGCAACCACATGATGGCTCACAACATCTATAATGAGATCTGGTGCCCTCTTCTGGCATGTAGGCATACATGCAGACAGAATACCATACCAAAAAAAATAGGTAAATCTAAAAAAAAAAAAAAAAAAAAAAAAAAAAGTTATAAGAAGTAGCAAGAAACGAGCCTAAGATAAGGTCACGCATTCATAACCAATAATAGGTCTCTGGGTCATGATTTGGGAGCTTGTTGGTAGCCCCAAAAGAAAGTCTGATACAGGGCTGGTGGGATGACTCAGAAGTTAAAAGCGCTGGCTGCTCTTCCAGAGGACCTGAGTTCAAGTCCCAGAAACCACATGATGGCTCACAACCATCTGTAATGAAATCTGGTGCCCTCTTCTGGCCTGCAGGCACCAGAACACTGTATATATAATAAATAAATAAATCTTTAAAAAAAAAAAAAAAAGAAAGTCTGATACACAAGGATGTGTTCCCTCTTCTTCTTTCTAAGCTTCCTGTAGGCATGATGCTGATGCCAACAAAAGCAGTTATGCTAACTGCAGAGAAATAAGCACTGACTCTACTTCTTACAACCACCGCTCTCCATTCCTTCCCGCCCATCAGTGTGAAGTGTTGCTCACCTGATTTCCTTTCCCGAGTATCAGAGTAGAGGCCTTTAACATCTTGCCTGGGAACACCTAGCCTACTATGTACATCCGAAGACGGTTCTCTCCGAACCACTTGATTACTACTAAAAGCCTTTTCTGGAGAATACGGTCTTTTTCCTAACCGTTGGCGAATATCTGAAATCAGAGAAAAAGTATACCTGTTACCAAGCACATGTGTTTTACTATAAGTACCAACCACCTAGGATTTTTGTCTTAGCTATAGTTTCTATTGTTGTTATAAAACATAATCAAAAGCAACTGGGAGAGGAAAGGGTTCATGTCACTCACACTTAATTTAACAATTCATCATCAAAAGCAGTGAGGGCAAGAACGCAAGCAGGGAAGGGACCTGGAGGTAGGAACTGATTAAGGGGCCATTGAGGAGTGCTATTTACTGGCTTGCTCATCCTGCTTTCTTATCCCAACTGCTTTCTTATAACACCATCCCAGGGGCAGTACTGCCCACAGTGAGCTGGGCCCTCCTATATCAACTATTAATAAAGAAAGCACACCACAGGCTTGCCCACAAACTACTCTGGTGGGAGCATTTTCTCAGTTGAAGTTCCCTCTCCCAAAATGACTCTTATTTTAGGCTGACAAAAAACTAAAGACTCGACCCCAGATCTCCCACAGTGAAGGCACAAGTTCTGGCATGAGAAGGCTTCTAAAGCCAGTTCTGTTCATAATTGATCTTGCTTCTCTTAGGAAAACTTAAAACTTGGATGCAGAGGCTATCAGCTGATTGTTTGAAGCAAAAGTTTTCTTTCTTTTTTCTTTTTTGGCAGAACCAAGCAAAACTAAATAACATCACAGATTTCCAGTTAACAATACTGCAAGCTCCCCACAATCCCTGGACATACAAGTCATTCTTAATAAACTTAATACATTTAACCAACAAGTATAACGAGTCTGGCAATAGGCCAAGGATAAAGGAACCGTGTCCTAAACTAAATGCGTTTCTCCTCCAAGTCTGTCAAAAAGCTGCTGAGCCCGAGGTTTCCACTAACAAACAGCAGCCACATATTCTTCAGCCTAGAGCCTTGAGTCAGCTTTTGACATCTTATGTAAGCCCCCCTCCCTGCAGAGCTCATGCTGAACTTCCTTCTTGGTTTCTCTTCCATCCTTCCTCCTCCCAAGGTTCCATTCTCAGCCTGTCTTCACCATCCCTGGTAAAGTTCTGCCCTTATTATCTTGTTTTTTATGTCCACTACATTCTAGTCCTCCAAAATCATCTTTTTAAAATAAGAATCAGATTATTCCCCACCTTGAAAGATAGTTTATCAACTGCATTTAATCCCCCCCGAAGACCAAGATCTAAAGCTATTTTCTCCAAAAGCCTTCTCCAATTCTCTCCGCAGATCTATGGCAAGTGACTTGCACACGCTAGACTAGTAGCCACAAGCACACCTACACACTGTTCTATCAGGGTTTACGCACATATACAATCTAGTTCACACTCAACCATGTATCTCACCATATAACTTAACTTTATTGGTTTAGGGTATAAAATATACCAGAGAAATAATACTATGTATTATTTAATATTTTCTATTACTTCAGACAAAAGTACCAAAAGCTAGTTTTGCCAAAATCTGATTTTTATTTATGTTCTCATGAATCCAATGCCTCACTAAAGATTTAGCTAAACACAACGAGAACAATTAAATCAGAAGAGCCTACCTTGAGCCCACCTGCTTTTGGAAGCTCAGAGAGTGTTAGACCTCCGAGGGGAAAGGTATCCTGGCAGTCAGAAGCCTAGGACTACCACAAAGTCACACTGCACAACAAACCTCACACAAGAGATTTATTGGGAAAGACATAGGAGGGTGGCTGTCTTTGCTTGGGAGAGAAGCAGCAAAGAACTGAGCAGGAGGCAGGCTTTATATAGAATTTCTTGTAGGAATGGAACTTTCCAGGGTGGCCTGGAATTGGTGGGATTCTATGGCCCAATCTTGGGATTTTTTATCTCTATAGGGTGGAGCCTGGTCACCTGCATGCTGAGAGGCAGGAAACCAGCCATTACAACTGTTACAGTAGTTTGGTGGCCAGGCCTGGCTGGCCACTGGAGGGCTTACAAGAAGGATGACCGAGCGTGAAGCAAGAAGAACAGCACCTGGTTTGGTGCTGCCAACCGCCGGTCGTGGACACGAGTGCTGACGCTTTTCATCTAAGAGATGTCGGACATCTGCAAATTTCTCAGGTAGCAATTTGTTACCAATTCGATTTTTTATGTTGCTGGTCGATATACTATCTGCCCTCATAGAGTTCCTGTAAGAAAAAAAAAAAAAAGCGGGGAGAATACAAGTAACCAACTTCAACTGTGAGACAAGGAACAAACAAAGTCTCCTACTTCTAAGAAACTCAACCTGAGATGACAATATTCCCTTACAAGAGCACTGATAATAGCTCACTCAGAACAGGATCAACACGCTGTGAAGAGACGGTGATGACAGCAGGGTGATTTCCACATGATGCCTGGATACTTTACAGCAGAACACAAAACTAATGGTCACGGTCTCCAAGGGCAGACAAACATAGACAGATGCTTGCAAAGAGGCTGGAACTCTGCTCACCCAGATGCAATCTGGATGCTAGTCTATAACCCCCTTCTTTAAAGAAGAGACTTCTCTGTCTACAGACCATCCTACCATGAAAGCATTATTCTGCTACAATTTTCTATTAGGTAGTTCTATGAAAACTAAACACAGAGATGTGAACAAGGCCACACAAATCAACACTAGAAGCCCCTTTTCTTCCTATCGGCAAGTACCTCAGAAAGCCCAGGCCTGGTGGTGCAGGCTGCAGGCTCAGTTACTTGATAGACTAAGGCAGAACACAGGATGATCACAGATTCACATCCTGTCTATGTTACATAGCACATTTATATTCAGTCTACTTGGTTTAGTGAGATACTGTCTCAAAATTTCAGAAACTTTAAATAAAATCTATACTTATTTAATAAGCTCATTAAAATAACTATGTTCTCTGTTCAGAGGTCCATAAAAATTAGGACGAACAATAGTTTCTAAACCCAGTAAGAATGTGAGTCACAGGCAGTAATGTGGATAAGGCCCTAGAAAGAAAACTCTAGCAACACATACAGATTTTTAAATACACGCATTTTTCTTTTTCTTTTTCTTTCGATTTTTTGAGATAGGGATTCTCTGTGTAGACCTGGCTGTCCTAGAACTTGCTCTGTAGACCTGGCTGGCTTTGAACTCAAGAGATCAGACTCCCCCTGCCTCCCAAGTGCTGGGATCAAAGGCGTGTACTACCTCCACCTGGCAACACATGTATCTTAAACACATGTAACTAGCAACACATACAGAATTTAAAACACATATATTATTTTCTATAACAAGGCAGACTTTGAGGAATCTATTTAGCTAACATAGTATTAACAGAAATGTCATTAACTATTAAAAGGGATTAGTTGTGGTGCAGTATTCCTGTAATCCCAGCACCCAGGAGGCTGGGGAAGAGAATGAAAACACAAAGCCAGAGCTATGCACTGAAACTCAGTCTCAAAAAAAAAAAAAAAAAACCCAAAACAAATAAAAAATAAATAGGACCAGCAAGATAGCTCTGCAGGTAGGGGTACTTCCTTCCAAGTCTGAGCACTTTTGTTCAACATTCAGAACCACAAGGTAGAAGAGAACCAACACACATGCACTGTGGCATAGTCACACATGATAAAAAATTAAAATAAAAAATTTTATAAGTAGTTAAATGATAATAGTGTTAAACAATGTACTACATATGATGGAAGAAATAACAGATGTCTGGAAATAAAAGTGGTTTTCACTTTTTATACTGTCTATGCAACAACTATTACCTATATAGAGAAAAAATTGGATGTTTCCATCAAATACTGATAAAGGAATAAAAATTAGGGTAAAAATGATTGCAACATGAAGAGAGACTGTATTTGTAATTACCACTTAAAAATCAAATTGTGGGGCTAGAGAGATGATGGCTCATCAGTTAAGAACACTGGCTGCGGGCTGGAGAGATGGCTCAGAGGGTAAGAGCACTGGCTGCTCTTCCAGAGGTCCCGAGTTCAATTCCCAGCAACCACATGATGGCTCACAACCATCTGTAATGTAATGAGACCTGGTGTCTTCCTTGCCAGCAGTACATTGTGTGCTTAATAAATAAATCTTTAAAAAAAGGATTAAAAAAAAAGAACATTGGCTGCTCTTCCAAAGGACCTGGGTTTGAATTTCAGCACTCACTTGGCAGCTTTACAACTATGTGTAACTCCGGTTCCTGGGGATTTGATGGCCTTTTCTGACCTTCAAGGGCATTGCATGAATATGGTACACAGCTTTCGGGAGGCAAAACACTTATAAAACAAAAATAAATATTAAAAAAAAAAATCAAACTACAGAGTAAGAATATATCTCAGTGGGAGATGCTTTGCCTAGTAGTATGTATACAAGAGGTCTTCTGTTCAATCATTAGTATTTCCAAAATAAATAAATAAGTAAATTTAATTTAAAGTTAACATCATTAAAAAGAGGAAAAGTATTAGTTGGGAGGTGGTAGCACACACCTTTAATCCTAGTACTTGGGAGGCCTAGGCAGGTGGATCTCTGTGAGTTCCAGGACAGCCAGGGCTGCACAGAGAAACACTGTATCAAAAAAACAAACAAAAAAAGTATTTTACCTAATACTTTTCAACTGAGATTCCACTTCATCTGCATACATGGTCATCTTCATGCTTTTCTTTGGGGAGGGAGTGGAAATCATCTTCAGTTCTAGATCATAGTCCATCTCATCTGAGTCTGAGCTGCTTGTGCTGGACCGCCTAGACACGCTCCGCTCACGGGGCTGCTTGAGAGTAGGGAGTTCCTCATGGTACTCCACCACGACCCTGTCATCTGCATCCATGTCTTGGTCCTCTTCTTCCTCTTCCTCTTCTTCAATGGGTTCCTCGGGAACATTCACTAATCCTGAAGAAATTTAACCCAAAGGTTAGAAAGAACTAAACTTAAGGCTAAACTAACAAGCATGTTTTCTACTCTACATTGGTAGAAGAAAAGACTATGACCTCCAAAACTATACTGGAGTATTTACCATCTGTAAAAGTGCCAACTGGAAGCGGTTCTTACTCTTACTTATTTATCCAAGAGACTGAATAAAACATGAATGCAGTAGTATAAACTCATGTACAATATGAGCAATCTTCATTATTTTTGAGTTTTACATTTATAAATCTGCCAAATTTATTTGTGGCTCCTAAATCAACACTCAAGGGTTACTGTCAAGAACACATGCAGACTGATAGAAAACTAAGTGCTTCTTCCTAACCATCTATAATGAGATCTGGTGCCCTTTTCTGTCCCAAGGCATACATGGAGGCAGAATGTTACATATATAATAAATAAATAAATCTTTAAAAAAAATCAACACTAACTCTAAAGCTTATGGGCTCTTGGTCTAGAAAGATGGCTCAGTGGTTAAGAATGCATACTCCTCTTGCAGAGAACCAGAGTTTGGTTCCCAGAGTTGATGGCTTGTAACTCCAGCTGATACTCTCTCTTGGCCTCCACAGGTACTATACAAACCAATCTTCTCATCCGCATATAATTAAAATAAAATCTTTTTCAAAAAGAAATATGAATAATGCTTGCAGTAACTGGAAAAAGCAAATATAAAGTATACTTATAATAATTATAATTTTATGAAAATAGATGAATGAAATAAATGAAAAATGAAATCAGTTACTGTATTAGGATACTTGAATTAGGGGTAATTTACTTTCTAATTTCTTAGAATAAAGAATAGGTTACAAAACTATCTTTGTTTTTTGAGTCAGGTTTTCTCTGTATAGCCCTGGCTGACTTGGAACTCAGAGAGATCCACTGGCCTCTGCCTCCTGAGTGCTAGAATTATCATGTGGCACAGGCCCAGCTGACAATATATTAAAGTAACTGAAACTGGAAAAGTATAACAGAAAATGTGTGCATTTCTAATATGCAGATCTCAAAGATACAATTCTGTACACATCCATCAGCCAAAAGTATGCACACTGCATCTCTTCTCGTTTTGTCCCAATGACACCTGTGCACACTGTACTGCTGACATACCTCGTTCTATAAAGCATGCAGAAGACTATACACAAGTTCAAAATGAAAGTGAATCTTCTAGAAAGCATAATGAAAATGGTTCCTTTATAATAAACATACAAGAGAGAAAGAAAAAAAAACTCAAGTCATAATGTCCCATGTTTTAGTAGCATTCATATGCAAAAAACAATGTGTAAAAACACTCAACTACTCACATTACCAGAAAAGAAAACAAATTCAGTTCATCTGATAAGGTTTGTTCATGCAGTTGTTGATATTAATAGTAGAAAAACTAAGTTCCTAAGAAATTTTATTTTAATTTTCTCTCTGTAACATATGGTCTTCTTGTTAGAACCGTTTTATAAAATCATGTGACCTCTTGCATGGGCAATTCAAAATTAATCATGATTTCACTTACTTTCCTCTATGTTGGCAGAGGGTGAGGGCAAAGAAGAGAGAATAATAAAGTTTGGAACCTTAAAAGATTGTGTTAAGAATAAAAATACGATTTCGAGAGCCAAACATGTGTTTGTCTACCCAAGAGCTGAGCAGGCAACTACCGGAATGTCGGTGTTTATACGACGTCAAGCCAACGTCATCCCCAATCAGGGCTCTCTTCTTGATCACATCCCGCTGAATGCGACGGGAATGATATCTTCGCTTCCTGCAATATTGCCAAAATAAGCACACCATCAGAAACCAATAAGAAGGATGCTGAAATTCACTTCATTCCAGCTCCACAATGGCACAGCGTTAGGTGCCGAAGCAGCGTTCTCACACCATTTGCTACAACTAAGAATCGTGAGTGCTTCCCTCACTTTCCTTCAGTCCACAGGATGTTCTGACATTCCGCCACAGAACACCAACTGAAGGAGGAAAAACAGCTGAAGTAGTGTTCAAATTATTGTCATTTTAAGCCAGCACTTGGGAGGTAGAGGCAAGAGGATCAGGAGCCCAAGGTCCTGCCTGGCTACATAAGAGTTTGAGACTTGCCTGGACTACATGAGACACTGTTTCAAAAAACTAAAACCAAAACAAAACATTTTGCAGTGGTCACCAGTGAAGACAGAGATTTAAAACTGACAAAGTATTGAGACTAAAAGACTCTTGAATGCCTAACCAAAATGGGACATCTATACCATCCTTTCCAAGTCTCAAGAAACACTGTGGAAGAATGGCCAGAAAGAATGTAAGAGCGAGAGAAGGGTGAAGTGGGGTGGAACACTGAGTTCTTGCTTATGGCAGATTGCCACACTCTGAAACTCACAGCTGTGATTGCCTGCACAAAACCTGCACAAGACTGAGTTCATCAATTCCTATTATTATGGGGAGGGACTCACAGGACACCATAATTTATATGCAGTTTGTAGTTGAGTGGGGAGGGAAAGATCTCCTTCAATGACTACTGCTAAGAAAGCCATACTCCTGTAAAAAGCTCTAATGAAACTCATGGGTCACTCACACACCAAAGAGAGACATCAAAGTAGAAGGGAGCTAGTTGGAAAAGGAATGGGTAGGGACAGGGGAGACCAAAATCAAACTATCAAAATACATTATATACACGTACATGGATGTCATAATGAAGCCTGTTATGTGCAATTAATATATGCTAATAAAAGCATTAAGACAAACAGTCATTATATTTTACAGTTTTTTGACTCACCATGAATTGCTAAGAATTCCTTTCATGCCTCCATAATTGGGATTTCCATATTTCATATAATATTGACTTCTTCTGGCTGCTCCAAGTTCCTTTTTGTCATCTGAAAGTTAATAGAATAGTTTCTTGTGAGTGGAAAGATAATATTGACTACTTGATTTTGGATTTGTTTTTTGAGTCAGAGTCTCCCGTAGCCCAGATTGGCTTTAAATTTACAATAAAAAGACCATATAACCTGCTGGGTAGTATTGGCGTATGCCTTTAATCCCAGCACTCTGTCTTGGGAGGCAGAGACAGGCGGATCTCTGTGAGTTTGAGGCCAGACCAATCTACAGAGCAAGTTCCAGGCCAGGCTCCAAAGCTACAGAGAAACCCTGTCTCAAAAAAAAGAAAAAAAAAAAAAACACAAAAAGACCATATAATCCATCTATACTACTTTTGGATATTTGTCCAAAAGGAGTCAAAATTAGCATACTGTAGGGATATCTGCACATCCACTGTTATCAAAACATTACATGCAAAAAGCCCACTCCATCAACCCCCCCCCCCAAAAAGACCCTGCAATAACTTCATGGCACTGTCCCAAACTGGAACAAACAGTGGCATCTTCTACTGAGACAAGATACCAACAAGCACATGTCTTCTGTTGGAGCGTAGGGACACAGAAATTATGTGGAGATAGGATATCAAAGCACCTGTCTTTGGCTATATGGCACTATGATAGATGGGTCACAACACTGATACGACCATCATCACTGGGTTCCCTAGGAAGCTGTGGCAGGCCAAGCTCAGCACTGCAGGGTTCATCTATCGATTATCTGGGCACAAACTACTGGCTTACTAGCTGGCAATAGTGAAGGTGAGCATCCTCAGCATTCATGGCCACTATACTGAGTGCCTATGCTGCTCAGCTCTATCTCAGCTGAAACAAGTACAAAGACACCAAGGCAAAGGTGACACACACATTGGTTCAGGAGGAGTTTCTGCAAGATCAGACTTCTACCAGCACAGCTGGATGCTGGCCTAGGCCTTGATGGGAAAGTCCCTGGTCCAGTGACTCCAAGTGGAGTGACAGCAGAACTGAAAGAACACCTCTACTCCTGACCACCACTTTGCTATCTGTGCTGACCAGGTGGTAGACTGAGTGTGTGCCCGTGGAATTGCACTCATTTCAAAGCCAGCTCTCTCACCACAGACATGGTGGTATCTTTGGGATGAAGCCCTGGATCTGATCAGTGTACCCCTAACTAAATCTTCACCCATAGCAGCACTTCAGTGGTGGGTTTTGCATGTTAGAGGGTACCCTGTGCACTGCCAATGCCATTCTGGTCCTGTGCCCAGCACCTATGGCTTCTACAAATCTTCTACTTTAATAAAACTTCCCTCTCTTAAAAACAAAGTCTCAATATAGTGGCACATCCCTTTAATCACAGCACTTAGGAGGCGGAGACATGTGGATACCTGAGTCCAGGCCACACTGGTCTACAGAGTGAGTTCCAGGGCAGCCAGGGCTACAATGAGAAACGCTGTTTCAAAAAACAAAACCAAAGGCTCAAAAGGTACCCTAGTTGCTTTTCTCTGTGGAATTTCAGAGTTAAGTAAAAGGGGAACTCTTGGGGAGGTAAAGAGAGAAAAGGAGGGAATTATGAACAGGAAAGAGGATGGATGGGATCCAAGTATATCACAAGCATGTGTGGGAATGTAACAATGAAATCAATCACTGCATAATAAAAACACACTAACAAATATGTATGTAAAGAAATTCCTTCTCAGTCAGTAAACCAATTTACATAAAGTATTTGCTTAAAGAGAGTTTGGAATTACCTGCACTAACTTCTGATCAACACGAAAAGTAACTCATTCTGACCAAAAGTCAGTATCAAATTTACCTTTTGTAGCAAATCTCATGAATAGCCTATTTCCTTTAGCAAGTTTGTTAGCTGGACGAAGATCATTTCTTAACAGAGACTCTTCTTCTACCTGAGACAATGTGTCCAACTTAAGAAAGAGAAAACATTTTCAATGTAAAAATCCAAGCATTGTTCATACTTTTTCTGTAGTTACAATTAAGAAAGTATTCTATTTGTTATACCTGTCAGTATTATAGTACTCCTTCCCCTGGAGACCTCTGAAACCAGGTCTTCTCTCACTACCTTGCCTAAAAGAATAATCTCTATAATTTTCTATCTTTTATCATAAACATTTTTAAAAATTACATGTACTTATATATGTCTTAATGGGTTATGTGCACATGAGTGTAGTTGTCTGCAGAGGGCAGAACAGTATTAGATGCTTTGAAGTGGGCAGCTGTGAGACACCACATGGGTGCTGGAAATTGAACTCAGGTTTTCTGCAGGCACAGTATACACTATCTTTGAAGCCCAATTTTCTCTCCCTTACCTTTTACTGTTTCATAGTGTTCACAGTGTCTCCTAATGTAGCCTCCAGTGAGGTGAGGCCTTTATTTTTTTACTTGATAGTAGGTTCCCAGAATTTGGTTCACAGGAAACATCATTTCAATTTTTAAATTCGGAATGAGTATGCTTAGCTGGGGACACAGATCGAAGGCACAGCACTTGCCTAGCACCACGCACACATAAAATGAAAACACACCAAGATTTCTAACAAACTCTAGCTGCTTTTCCTTACTTTATTGGTTAGGTAACACTTCGAAGTATTTCTTTTTTTTTTTTTTTTTTTTTTGGTTTTTCGAGACAGAGTTTCTCTGTGGTTTTGGAGCCTGTCCTGGAACTAGCTCTTGTAGACCAGGCTGGTCTCGAACTCACAGAGATCCACCTGCCTCTGCCTCCCAAGTGCTGGGATTAAAGGCGTGCGCCACCACCGCCCGGCTGAAGTATTTCTTAATAAACCCATATTTTTCCTTCTGCACAAGTATAAACACTATTCTAAGATTCCAAAACGAACTGTAACATTCACACAAACTAAATGGCTGAGAGTCTGTTGCACCTTCAGAAGGTTCCATGTTAAAGCTAGACAGAGAACACAGCTTACTAAGTCTTTAAGTCTTACATTTAAAACGACAGTAAGCATTTTTTCTTACAATAAAGCCTTACAGTTATCTTTGCTCTATTACTAACCTCTACATCACTTGAATTCTCATCTTCAACTTCTCCTTCTTCAGTCTCGTCGTCATCTGAACTGTCTTCCTGCTTGTCTAAAATAGAGTGTGAGGGACAAGAAGAACTTTAATGTAACCTCATCTCATAAAATTTAAAAAGCCCAGTGTTTTCTATTCCTATTGACCGGTACCCAAGCATCATAATTTACCTCAGAAACATCTGGTAATGCAGTGTTCATAATGCTCTACTCAAAGGCCCAGAATGGGCAAGGGCCCCTTTGCGTGTAGTTACCTTTCTTATTTTTCTCAGACGATTTGTCGTCACTGGTATCTCTGCTTCTTATCTTATCCTGAGCTGGCAGAGAACTCATATTGATGAGAGCTCGTGTGGCTGTCATCTCATCCAGCCAAACCACATTACCTAAAATAAAACATCACACATTCAAGTGTAAATTTTTTGAGAGCAGATTTAGCACCAGGTTCATTGCCACAGCCTCACTGGCTATATACAGCTGTCAGTCAATGCAAAAAAACAGCTCATGAGAAAAGTATAAAAGTGGTGGTGAAATGCCTGATGAACATGGTCTAAAGCTACACTCCCAAACCCAATCCCACAAAATAACTGTTCTATGTCTATGAACTGCTTGAAGCCGAATGTGGCAGCACACACAATCCCAGCACTTGGCAGGCAAAGACTAGAGGATTTCCAGTGCTAGACCAGGCTGGGCTAGAGGTAAGACCTACCCCAAGAAAACCCTCCGGGAACACAATGACTGCTATATAGCATTAACAGGTTAGCTGTTTTTCTCCTAAGCTAAGAACAGAGGTTAAGAATAAATAGTTTAGGCCATAATTATTCACTATCAAGATAGCAAGAACGCTTTAAAAATCATAAACAAAAGCATGCGAAACAGAATATGTGGTATACTTACAGGAGGTGTCATCCAACCACTCAATGTGAGCTGGAGGATATTCTTTAAAATAGGAAAAGATATCCTGGGTACTCATCTCATCTACTCCACATATATAGATGGTCTCCAGTCTCACTTTGGGGATTGCTACAAAAACCAAACCAAAACAAAAAAGACAGATTTCTTTTCAACCTGGTATGTACTGCTTGCTAAGCACTTCTTTACAATGGTTTAGATAATGGGTCTAGAAGAGGAAGAAACTGCAACAATAATTATTTTAAAAGAACACAAAACAAGCCGGGCGGTGGTGGCGCACACCTTTAATCCCAGCACTCGGGAGGCAGAGGCAGGCGGATCTCTGTGAGTTCGAGGCCAGCCTGGTCTACAAGAGCTAGTTCCAGGACAGGAACCAAAAAGCTACGGAGGAACCCTGTCTCGAAAATTAAAAGAAAAAAAAAACAAGAACACAAAACAAGATGGCAAGGCCAACTGCAATAATGGTTACCATTGACCTACAATTAAGCAAATGATGTGATTTAGAATAGCCATCTATTCTAGGGTTCAGAAGTAGAACAATGGTAAAATAAATGACAGTTCTTTCTACAATGCCCCATACGATTGGTCATGGAACTTGACGATCTGATTCTGAAATTATATATATATGAGAAATGCCCTATGGTAGATACTTCAAGAACAACCTCCACACTCAGATGCATTAAAGCATGAAAACTAAAAAACAACTATAGCATGGTGCTAGAGTCAAGAAACCCTACAAATCACTGGGCATGATGGTGCCTGCAATTCCAGTATTTGGGATATTGAGGTAGAACAACTGTGCACCCACACACACGCGCGCGCTTACACACACACACACACACAAACACACAAAGAAGACATCCTAAAAATCAGTTTAAAAAAAAAAACCTCAGTCAGGTGGTAGTGATGCACATCTTTAATACCAGAACTCAGGTGATCTTTGTGAGTTCGAGGTCAGCCTGGTCTACAGAGCTAGCAGAGCTAGTTCCAAGATAACCAAGGCTACACAGAAAAAACAGTCTCGAAAAACCAAACAATACAAAAATGGGCAAAAATGTAAACAAACAATTTACAAAGATGGAAATATAAACGGCAGATAAAAATATTAAGAGAGAGCCGGGCGGTGGTGGCGCACGCCTTTAATCCCAGCACTCGGGAGGCAGAGGCAGGCGGATCTCTGGGAGTTCGAGACCAGCCTGGTCTACAAGAGCTAGTTCCAGGACAGGCTCCAAAGCCACAGAGAAACCCTGTCTCGAAAAACCAAAAAAAAAAAAAAAAATATTAAGAGAGGGGTTGATCTTCCTACTAATCTGGAAATTCAGGATACTAAACTAGGTATGGTGGTGCACACCTTTAATCCTAGCATTCAGGAGGCAGGCAGGCAGATCACTGTGATTTCTAGGCCAGCCAGGGCCACATAATGAGACCCAACTAAAACCAACCAAAAAAGATACCAGCTTCCACTGAACAGTCTTTTACAGGAAACATTGTCCAGGTGGGAGGAGTTGCTCCTCCTGCTAGTAGAAGCATGGACAAGGATATTCCAAGGTTAAGACAATATAGTCTAGCACATATCCTATAAAACCTATGAGTTCTCAGCATAAAGTATCTCACACAACAATGTCCAGGGTAACACTACTTATAATAATCCAGCAGCCATGAGGGCAATAATTTATGGCTTACCCATATTAAGTATATCATGGTTTACCCATACAATACTATAGAACATAACATAGTAAGAAAGCAATAGACACACACACACAGAGAGAGAGAGAGAGAGAGAGAGAGAGAGAGAGAGAGAGAGGGAGAGAAAGATTAAATACCAGAAATTCTAAAACATATTGAGTGAAAAAAAAAGTTATCTAAAATTCTTGGGGCCAGGGAGATGGCTCAACAGTTAAAGCTCTGGCTACAACACAAACTTCAGGAGCTGAGTTCCACCCCCAGATCCCACGTAGGAAGCCTGATGCAGCAGCATGCATCTGTAATCCCAGTCTCTAAAATGAGAAGCAGAGACAGTGCTCATGGGTCAGCACAGCAGAAATAGAGACACTGCCTCAACAAGTAAGAAACTCCTCCCGAAAGTTGTTCTCACAGGCTCCATATGCATGCTGCAGCGTGCACACACCCACAAATAAATACACCATTACATAACATCAAACACCTTAGGGCTGTAGAAAAAAGCCTGAGTCAGGCAGTGGTGGCACATGCCTTTAATCCCAGCACTTGGAAGGAAGAGGCAGGCGGATCTCTGTGAGTTCAAGGCCAGCCAGGACTACGCAGTAAGACCCTTGTCTCAAAAGAAAAAAAGGAAACAAAAAGCAACTCCCAATAATGGAAGAGGAAAAGTTTGGGTGTTAGAGAGACTACATATTTGTCCATCTGATAAAATGAATTTAATTGAGTCAGACAGAGGAAAAAATAAAACTCAGTATCAACACCATCGTAGTATATACTGACAAAAAAAAAAATCACAATATGGATAAAAAATAGTTTAAACACAAAAAAAGAGTGAAAAATAATAAAAAATCCTGGCTAGACATTTTAATTTAGCAGAACAACATACATATTAATAGTGGACAATTTTCTTCAAAAGAAGCAAGTCAAAGCCAGACTTGGTGGCACAAGCCTTAATCCCAGCTACTAAGGAGGCTGAAGGAGGACCAAGTTCAAAGTCAGTCTCCATGAGACACTGACTCAAAATAAGAAAACAAGAACTGGGGATGTAGCTCAGTGAAAGAACACTTACCTAGCATGTGCGTGTGGCTTGTTCTCAAAAGAAAACCAAACTGTCAGAGGCAGTCCACAAGAGATAAGAACTTTGTAACAGTCAGGATTCCGTGGATGAATGCCAAAGGAAAAGGCCCCACCTTTCAGTGATGTCATTGCAAAATAAACAAAGCCAAAGAAGGTAGCTAGACTTAGAGTAAGGGGTGAGAAAGAGCGGAGTGCTGAGGGGCAACTGCACTGGGCGTGGGAACTACACATTCACTCAGTGCTGCTTACATCATCTTGGATGTTCCAATAGGAAAGGAAGATAGCCAGCAACAGCGAGTAAGACAATAATCCAAGTCTTTGGGAAAACAGATTTCAGAAAACCCAAAGGAACAAAGTCAATCCTCAGTCTTAGATTAGAATGATTAAAAATAAAGTCAGTGGCCCTAGTACAGTACGAAAAGGTTCTAAGAACCAACCCTGTTGGTGCAGCTGTGGGCAAGCCAGCCCAGAAATTTTGAGCATGGGAGAGCTGTTCCCTTTACCCATCTCTACCTTGCAGTGACATGGATGGAGGACAGACCCTCCTCCCATCAACGCCAGAGACAGATGAAAGAGTTGGCCCTGTAGTCATGAGAATAGGAGAGTTATCCATGACCCCCACCAGCTATAACACTTGGGAGAGCAGGCACTGCACTTAGCCTGGGTAACACAATAGAGCCAACCCTATTGGCAGAGGTGTGGGTGAGCCAGCCCCACTCCTTATCTGTCATATAGCAGCAAGGACTAGAGAGAGATGTCCTTCCTCCTACCCCCATCAATGCCTGAGACAGATGAAAAAGCTGCCCCTGGGGTCATAAGAACAGGAGAGCTGTCCCTACCCCTCACCAGCTGCAGCACTCAGGAGAGTCACCACTGTACCTTGCCTGGGCAACACAACAGAGCTGGCCCTAATGGTGTAGGTGTGGGAGCCAACTCTAAGGGCATAAAAGCAGAACTGGCCCCTCCCCTTGCTCATTGCTACAAGAGGTGAATAAGTCAGGGCAATGCTGGAGAGCTCATCCTGGTGGTGAAGGAAAGAACTGGCGGGCGGACCAACCCTACAGCTGCCCACGCTAGAAAACGGTTATGACTTGGCCCATCCCAACAACTACCCCATCAATGATCTGCTGGAGCACATGAAGGGACCTGACCAACAGACCCAAAGCTGCAGGATCTCCACAACACAAGGCAACAACAGGATATCCAAGAAGAGTCCTAGGGAGGACCCAGTATTGATAATGTGGAAGAAACCAGAGGCCTCAAACCAGACTCTTTGCAATGAACACTTGCAAGTAAAGATACATGGTCAAAGGGATTTACTGCACGACTCACTGTGTCATACTGCAGCTTTTATGACGCGTTTTTAATTTTTCCCTTTTTTCTCTTCCATTTTGCTTTATGGGGGTTACAGGAGTGGAGGGCAGATGCAAAGGGGCAGGGGAAATAAATAAGATCAAGATACATGATGTTAAAGACACATAGAATAAATAAAAAGAAAGAAAAAAAAGGCTCTAAGAAAAGCCACACTATGGGTGCTGGAGAGATGGCTCAGAGGTTAAGAGCACTGGCTGCTCTTCCAGAGGTCCTGAGTTCAATTCCCAGAAACCCCATGGTGGCTCACAACCATCTGTAATGAGATCTTTTTTTTTAAATTTTTATTTATTTATTTATTATGTATACAACATTCTGCCTCCATGTATGGCCGCACGCCAGAAGAGGGTGCCAGATCTCATCAAAGATGGTTGTCAGCCACCATGTGGTTGCTGGGAATCGAACTCAGGACCTCTGGAAGAGCAGCCAGTGCTCCCAACCACTGAGCCATCTCTCCAGCCCCATAAATCTTTAAAAAAAAAAAAAAAGGAAAAGCCACACTAGCACTCAGGTGGGCACAACCTATCAAACATGCACGGGAGAGGGAAAGGGTCAATTACAGTGACAGAAAACGCGATGCTAGACCATTAGAAAGCAGTATCCTACAAAGGGAAAAGCAGAAATGATGCCCATTCCCAGAAAGACTGGAAGCAAACACACACCAAACTGGCAATGGTGGAACGCAGGTGGCACACTGCAGGTAACTTGTCACCTTACTTCACTTTCCAAATGCTCCTGGTGAGTAAAAAGTGACTGTTAAGACATCTAATGAAGACCATGTTTCCAGAACAGCATGAACAGGCCTATCAAAAGCCCTAACAGCCTTCTAGGCATAATGGTATACACCTTTAATCCCAGTACTCAAGAGGCAGAGTCAGGCCAGTCTGGTCTACATAGTGAGTGGACATCCAGAGCTACATAGTGAGACTCTGCCTCAAAATAAATAAATAAATAGATAAGCCACAACAAAAAGGTGCTGACAGCTTTCTTTTCTCATTAAATGTTTGCTGCAAGAGAGAAAAGGCAAAACTGCTAATCTGTTTTGCTGTGCCACCAATAGCAGAACCAAAACAAGTGAAAAACGGAGTAAGAACGATTTCCGTAGAGTCAGACCTTCTAGCCCAGAGTTATACCCCAGCATGCTGACTTCATATTTAGGCATTAATTTCTAAAAAGGAGCAGGGAAAGAGAAGTGCCTTGAAGCCTTGAGAAGGACTAACCCCATACTGATGGGAAGAGGAGGAGTAAATGACTCCAAAGCTTACTATCAGTCTGAATTTCACAGCAGCAGCTTATTAGGCAGCATCTATAATCCCTTGAGACACCAAATCTTTCCTATAGGAAATGACCTGAGTTTAGGAAGAAAAAAGCCGCACTAGACTCATATGGTTTTGGGATTTGTTTGTTTACAAGATTACTAACTCAACAAAATTCAAAAAAAAAAAAAATACCAAGGATGGTGTTCCATCAAGAGTCAATGTGTAAGTCCAAGAAATCAAAACTCTGTGTTTCTGCAGGAGATGGGAATACACACAGTTCATCTCAGTTAACAAGTGGATCAAGAGAAGGAAACGACACTTCAGATGGAGCAGATGCAGTGAGGAAGACAGTTAAAGAGATAAAGGCACATACTGATAACAGGTGTGATGGTGCAACCCTGTAACCACAGACAGCACTCAGTAGGTAGAAGGAAGGCCAGACGTTCCAGAACTGCTGGGCTGAAGACAAGTTTACTACCGTGACTGGCACAAAGGAGAGGATAAGGAGCAGCAAGTTTGTCATATACTGTATCCAGAGTCTACACTGCACCTTAGGAAGGACATTTAGAAACTGGAGACAGGAGACCAGAAAGACATGCATACAAAAGAAAGCTGGTCAGGGTCAAATGAGGCGGCTCACACTAGTAACCCAGAACTTATGAGGATGAGGCAGAAGGACCACCCTGAGGTCCGCTGGGCTATCCTAATACCTTGTCTCAGAAGAAAAAAAGAAGGAAGTGAGGTTATATTTCTATCACCTGAATGGTCACTGTATAAATGAGCAAAGTACTGGAAATTCCTGGAGAGCAATGTTCCACACAGGGAAGTATCCTAAGACAAAACTGCCTGCCCTATAATGATTCTCACACAATCCCTGGATGCCAAAGGGCCTGAAGTATTGGGAAGGAAGATGGTTTAAATGACCTAGAAGATCCCTGCCAACACGAAAGCTCTGATCCTAGAAACATGACAAAAACTACTTAGCAGCAAGATATCCAAAAGTAGCAAATCCCTTTTTTTTAAGATTTTTTTATTTATTATGTCTCATTACAGATGGTTGTGAGTCACCATGTGGTTACTGGGAATTGAACTCAGGACCTCTGGAAGAGCAACCAGTGCTCTTAACCATTGAGCCATCTCTCCAGTCCGCAAATCCCTTTTGAAGCATAACAGATGTAGTCTGTCTCAAGTTGTGTCCCTGAACGCTAGCAAAATAGGAACACAGGCTTTCAGTCAGGCCAGCCTTCAAGCACAGCTCTGTTATATACAGAACTGTGTAGAACCTCAGGCAAGTTTCCCAACCTCTCAGCACCTTGGTTTTCTCATTAGTAAAATCCCCCAGAGAGCTGCTAAAAGCACAAATTAGCCACAAAGCAGAGCAACTGTAACTCAGAAAGCATTGAATAAGTGCTATTGTTGTTGATATTAGTAAGAAAAAAAAATCACATGACACTGGGTGTTGCGTGAGTATAAGGATAACTTATTTCAATCCCCCTCTCTAAGACTGGCCTGCTCAGGCGACTTACTTAGCTGAATGCCAAGTAACTAACATCTACTGGGTGCCTACTATGTGCCAAGCACCAATCGAAGAGCTGCAACATTTTGTTAGACTCCTGACAATTCTGTCTTCCAAGAGTTCATAGTGGTTAGACAATTTGTCCAAGTAACAGAGCTACAAAAAGGCAACTGGACTTCAGAACCTTGCCTTAAAACTAACGATTCCTAGTCCTGTCTAATCCTGACTCCGCATTAAAATTACCAAGGAGATACAAAATCAATAGTTACCTCTATGGTTTATCCAACCCTATTTACCCAAATTGTACCTTAAATTCATCTGGGTGCTAGCAGCATTCCCCAGGGTTCAGGGACATCATTTAGGTCATCTTGCCTAAGGCTTATTTTCAGGTTGCACAATAAAATGAGTGATATTCCTCAGCTGATGTTCAGGCAAAGCTACTGTCTTTTAAATGAAATATCTGCATAGCTGAGCATGCTGGCCCACAGCAATAAACTCAGAACTTGGGAGTCAGAGGCAAGAGAATCAGAGTTCATAACTAGCATGGGCTACAAGTGATTCTGCCTAAAACAAAATAAAAACTCAGCAGAAACTTAAGATTCTGATTGCTTTTCCATATGCAGGATAAATATTCTTGACTAAAATTTAACTCCAAAGCAATCCCATTAATAACATAGGTATTTTATTCCTATTTGTGGTCAGTAAGTTGTCCAAGTCACAAAAGAACTGGCACTAGATTCCATACGGGTTTGTGACCCTAAAGGTACCAACAGAAGACGGAGTTTTGAGTACAAAATCAGGGAAACTTCGTGGAGGGCAAATGAGCAGAGAAAAAGAATGGACAACTGCGGCTGGGACTAGAAGCCAAAAGGTGCAATAAAATATGGAGCTTTCACAGCTGAGCTGTGAGAGAAGAGGCCAAGGCCTTCCTAGGCCTACACTGTGCTAGCACATGACTGAGAAGCTATATTCCTGACCTTCACAGGACTTTTCCTCATACTGAGATTCACTTACGCCTGGAACTCCACAGCTTGCAAGAAAACTGAGGTCACATTCTCAACTTGAACTCAGAATGCAGGGAGAAGAGTAACCAGTTCTGCACACATACTACTTTGTCCCACTAGGACTGACTAAAAAAAAGAGTGACATGGTCTAGGACTACGGAATTATATACACATTACACATAAAATATTCACATATATAAAATTATACCAGGCCGGGCAGTGGTGGCGCACGCCTTTAATCCCAGCACTCGGGAGGTAGAGGCAGGCGGATCTCTGTGAGTTCGAGACCAGCTTGGTCTACAAGAGCTAGTTCTAGGACAGGTTCCAAAACCACAGAGAAACCCTGTCTTGAAAAACCAAAAAAAAAAAAAAAATTATACCAGTAGACCAAAAATGTTAAAAGTAAGGTTAAGTGTTAGCGTAGGGCTGGTGAGACATGGCTTGAGGGTAAAGGCACTTGCAGCTAAGTCTGACCACCTGAGTTTGATTCCCAGGAGCCACAAAACAGGAAAGAACCATCTCCCTAAAATTATCGTTAGACCTCCAAGCACAGGCTGTGGCACACACATACTAAAAGAATGTGTTTGTTTGTTTGCTTTAAGTAAGGTCTAAATCTTTAGAGTCAGATAAACCTAGGTTGAAATCCTGGTTCTTTCATTAGTTCTGAGCAATGCATTAAACTTCTACAACTTGTTTCTTGCTTTGTAAATTAATGGTAAAAAAAATAAAAAATATTCCTCAGAGGGTTACTGTAAGAAACAAATACATAACATGCTTAACCCACTACCATAAGAAAACCCGTTTCCAGCAAACAGCAGCCATTCTTTCCCTTATCTATCAGGTATGAGCTTCTGCTTTCATCAACCAGCAGGACTGAAGGGACTCACACAGCACCACAGAGCTTCAACATGCAGTAAGAAGGCTACTTCTTGAGCTCTTTATAAATACCAATATTTGTAAATACAACACAGAAAGGCCTTTTGGATTCATGGATTTAGAGTAGAGGGTAATAAGAATGCAGGCTCACTCCAAGAAAATGTTCCCTTTTCTAATAAATTGCTTTGCTATTGAGTATGGTGTACCCCTGTAATCCTAGTACTTGAGAGAAGCAGGAAGACCATGAGTTCAAAATTATCTTCAATTTGAAACTAGTCTGGACTACTTGAGACGTTGCCTCAAGCAAGCAAGAGAAAAAGAGTAATTGGACTGAGGATGTGGTGACTTGACTTGCTTAGCATAAGAGCCTCAGGTTTATACCTAGTACCACAAAGAACCAAAAACCCATCACTATCAACTGCCTTGTTGTGAGTTCTAGGCAGCAAAATACCTTAACAAAATAGACAATTGGTTTAGGTCTCTTTGACAATAATTACTGGGAGGCCTGCATGTTCCACGTATTGATATTATCAATAAAAGTCTTCACCAATTCCCAAAGCGCTCCAACTGCCCTAAAAGAAAGCTTTGCAGTGGGACACTTCCAGTATTCTTTTTGTTGTTGTTGTTTGTTTTGTTTTGTTTTTTAAGACAGGGTTTTTCTGTGTAGCCCTGGCTGTCCTGGTCTTGTAGACCAGGATGGCTTCAAACTCACAGAGATCAACCTATCTCTGCCTCCTGAGTGTTGGGATTAAAAGTGTGCGCCACCACCGCCTGGCTACTTCCAATATTCTTAAAGGCAAAGAAAAAGGCTAACAAACAAACATCGCTATGAAAACAGACGATGAGGAGGTGCACAGAGGAGGAGATGCAAATCTCATCTTGGACACAACCTTCCCTTGACAATCGCCTTTGTTTCTTTGTTCTAGCTCTAACTGAGAAACATCTGACAGCCTCTCACCTTTACACAGATGATGTCAGAATCCCTTCCTCTTGGGTATGTGGGTGAGGACTGGACATACAGGACAAAGTCAGGAACATGAAATGATGGCAGGGAAAAGTTACCCTTAGAAAAAAGTATGAAAAATTTCCCCCAAACAAACACACTGTACCTTTCTTCATCATGTCTCGGTCCAAGGCTACATTTCTTTGTGCAAGATTTACTTCTGCTCTAAAGTGGAAGCGCTTGGCTCGCTGTTCTTTCTTTTCAATTGCTTCCTAGAAAGCACAAAAAAGTCAAAGAGATAAAAGGAAGATGAGGAAAATTAAATCACAACAGCAACAAACAGCATGTTGCAACCTTTAAATAAATAAGAAGAAATAAGCAACCCGTGTCTTGAATGTGTTTTACAGTGCCAAGCTTACAGTAGCCCTACTGAAATCATCTCCATTCTATCATGGCTTGTGACTGCACCCAGAACATAGTAGGAACTCAATGAACACTGTTTATAAAATTTTCTAATACTTCATGTATTATCAACAATCACACCAAGAAGTTACAACAAATAACCTTAACTTCTCAATTTTCCTAGTGCAGAAATGGCGATATAAAAATGGAAAGAGGTTTGGAGGAAATATTTCCACTAAGAGCAAATCTGATCCAGTGCTATTTCTAGGAACTCCACAACTACCATTATCGCTTTACATTGACTGTGAGCAGGGTAATCACACCTATTATGCTCTTCCACATTATGTCTGCCTGAATGGTCTACCCCCTAAAATTCACACCCCCATTTAAAAATAACACCAGAGCAAAAATACTGTTTCCTCTATTCCAGCCTCATACGCATGGAATTGCCTGTTTTCATTTTTATGTGACAAAGAGCATTGACACTTTGCTGAAAAGCCGTTTAGCTTTGTAGGTTTCTTCCAAGAGCGAAAATAAATTCAGGTCCAACTGTGATTTTCCGATGGCTCAAGAACCCTTCACTAACTGCAATCGCCTGAAGGCCTAACTAAAGAACATTTGTGGCACTGAGGAAGCAGCAATGATCCTGTTAGTTTTTAACAGTTATGCTCACTTTTACACTGAAGTCTTCCTAGCACCACCAACAACCTACTTTTCTTAGCATGTGTGTGCTATGGTGTGTGCATGTGCAGGCGGGGGAGCAGCTTCCTTAGTGCTGCGATTACAGATGCAAAGGCACTCCTGTGCAGTTTTTCACATGGGTGCTAAGGATCTGAACTCAGGTCTTCATGCTCACAGCAAACACTTTAATGACTTAGCCATCTCCCTAGCCAAAATCCTTTAGTAACAATTTAAGTATAAAATCTTTTCTCCCAGGGCTGGAGAGATGGCTCAGTGGTTAAGAGCACTGGCTGCTCTTCCAGAGGTCCTGAGTTCAATTCCCACCAACCATGTGGTGGCTCTCCACCATCTATAATGAGATCTGGTGCCCTCTTCCGGCCTGCATGCATACATGCAGGCAAAATACTGTGTACAAAATAAATAAATAAATCTTTAAAAAAAAAATCTTCTCTCCCAGGTACCTGTTTTATGTACTAGAAAATGATATGGGGTTAAGAGCAGCGAAGTTCTTAATTACAATGAGAACATTTTCACTCTGTACTATTTTCCTGACTAGACAATGCTAAGATTTCTTTGGGCCTTTAAGTAATCTGACATAAACTGAGATGGAGAAACTATAAAAAGCCAAGTATGGCATATTTCTTTTTATATTTGTTTTTAAGCATCCAATATATAACATTAGTGGCTCTCACAGAGGACCTGGGTTAAGTTTCCAACATCCACATGGTATAGCTCACAACTATCTGTAACTCTAGTTCCAGAGGTTCTGATGGCTTCTTCTGACCTCTGCAGGTACCAGGCATGCACATAATACATGTAGGCAAAACACTAATATACATACAAAATAAAAAATGTAATTGAAAGCTGGGCGGTGGTGGCGCACGCCTTTAATCCCAGCACTTGGGAGGCAGAGGCAGGCGGATTTCTGTGAGTTCGAGACTAGTCTGGTCTACAAGAGCTAGTTCCAGGACAGGCTCCAAAACCACAGAGAAACCCTGTCTCGAAAAAGCAAAAAAAAAAAAAAAAAAATTGAACCTGGGAAGCACACATATTTAAGTCTAGTACTCTGGAAAGCAGAGGCAGGTGGATCTCTGAGTTCAAGGACAGTCAGGGCTACATATATATTACACATATAAAATTGAAAATTCTGTTTCAAACTGAACTAGACACATTTAAACCAGGAAAAAAAAGGTCTAAACTGAATTAAAGCAATACACTGTTTATCACATGGAGGTATTACAATGAAGGTGGTACAAGGGTAACAGCAATCACTTAGCAAAAGGCCAATATTGTCAGGTGCTGAAAATGATTCAGTTGGCATAGCCCTCAAAGCTTAAACACACACACAACTAGAAAACCCTGTTTTTCTATATTGGTAACCAGTGAGGAATAGACATGTACCAAGGTTTTATTTACATGTTGGGTGCTTTTAATGTTTTTATAGATAGTAGAAACAAAGCACATTTTTAAAGAGTGCAAATGACATCCAAGTATGCATTGCTGAGGCCAGGGACATAGCATGACTCTGTGGGTAAAAGTACTTGCCAAGTAACCCTGACAACCTTGAATCTGGATTCTTGGAACCCATGTAAAAGTCAGACATGGTGGCACATGTCTATAATTCCAGCACTCTTATAGCAGAGTGGGAGATAGGAGGCAGAGATAGGAGAATCCCCCAGTGTACAGGCCAACTAGAATAAGTATGCAGTATAGTGGCTAACAACCAAAGAGAGAGAGAGAGAGAGAGAGAGAGAGAGAGAGAGTCAAAAATAAGGTAGGAGGGGGGTGGAGAGACAGCTCAGCAGTTAAGAGGCAGGCAGTGGTGGCATGCCTTTAATCCCAGCACTCAGATGGCAGAGGAAGGGGGATCTCTGTGAGTTTGAGGCTAGCCTGGTCTTCAGAGTCAGTTCCAGGACAGGCTTTTCAAAAGCTACACAGAGAAACCCTGTCTCGAAAAACAAAACAAACAAACAAAAAAAAGCACTGACAGTTCTTGCAGATATCCAGGTTCAGTTCCCAATACCCACAGGGCAGCCAGTATTATATGAAACTCCGGTTCTAGGGGATCTGAAGCACTCTCCTGACCTCCTCCTCAGGCATAGGTCTACATGTGGTACACTTCCACACATGCAAGTAAATCACTCATATACATAAATCTAAAAATATTAATACTACTACTACTAATAATAAAAAAGGTGGATTCAGAAGACTTTCTTAAAAGTGTTTAGATGAAATGCAAAAACCAAGAAATTATTCTACTTTTGCTGCTGATGAATCCTGAAAGCATTAAATCCATAGATACAACCTGTGACAAGATCTGGAGGTAAGAACCACCTGAGGCTGTTTCTAACTTCCATTTGTGTGCTACAGAATAGACACACTCTTACACAAAGACACACATGCATCAAATACAATAATAAATAAATATTAAAATAAACATTCCCAGTGCAAGCTCTTTCTTGGAAACGGTTAAGCACAGGCATCTAAATACAGTGATTATCTTTTCATGGACACAAGCACACATAAATGTTGCCTGGATGTCTTCAGGATATACAATGGCATCCTTGGGTAGATAAGATAAATAAAGATATTTGATAATAATGTGTGTGCGTGTGCGTGCATACACACACACAAGAAAAAAGGAGGCAAAGAATATTTACTACCTGTAAGTCCTAAGGACCAAGTATTAATTTTACCTGCTTATCAAATTGAACAAATCATCATAGCCTGTCTTACCTTGGAGGTAACATCAATTCCAGTGATGAAGCTGCCAGCCTTGTTTTCATATCTTCTGCTTGTGTCCTAACAGAAGAGGAAAGATGAGAAATTCTGGGAGGAAAATCCACAATGAAAGGCAGCCTGATAACTGGTCTTTCTGAAGTCCTTCTTTTCTAGGAGCCCTTCACCTTAACACCCGTGTTACTAGGAAGTCTACCTCTCAAGTCCCAGACAAGAGCCTGTTCAAAATAGAGTAATTCTGTCAACTGAAAGTATCTATAGAAATGAACATCTAAAAGCGTCTGTGCAAAAAGCCAAAAATAAGATAGTCACTTAGCTCCCAAAACTGGACAAATTCTCCATGAAAAGCCACTAGGTGGAGCAAGTGCCTCCACAAAAATGCATGAAGTCCTAGCTCTGGGAAAAATACAGCCCAATACAATGGAAAAAAGAAGGGAAATGCAGAGTGAGGACTGAAACCTCAGCTTTGCATTCAATACCCTGGACATCTCTGAGCCTTGCTTTCTTTTATGCTATCTGTCTTTCTGACTTCTGCTCTCTACTTTGAGATTAATAAATCCCAACATTTCTCCAACAAAACAATCTTCTTCCATCTCAAAGACGTTGTGCTTGCTGTCATCCTTGCTAGGAATTGCTACCTTCCAAATGACATGATTGCCCCATCTTGTCATTTGACTATCTCAGGGGACACACACTGACGGCTTTACATCCCGCCTGGCCACTGTACTTCTTATTCTATTAACAGGGTGTGTTTTCTTCGTAGTAATTAACACACACACAAAAATATTTATTTACCTGTGTTCCCTGCTAGGACAAACTCTAAGGGGGAGTTTGATCTTAATCAAACACCTAGGATTATGTCTAGCATGTAGTGGGGGGGAGGGGAGTTGTGATACATCTATGTTAAACTGAATGAATGGATAAAACCTAAGTCACAACTGCAGTCAAATCTAGATGGTATAATGTGGAAAACGCCAAAGTTACCAAAGTCACTGCCATTTGTCATCACTACCTAAGCCTTCACTCATAACGTCAAATGTAAAAAACGAGACTTGCTATCGTGTAATTAAGGGGGGGGGGAGTTCACGTTGTGTGTGAAAATCGAACTACCCAGGCCTCAGACCAGCTTTAAGAGCAGGGCATGTGACTACCAAACCACAGGCAAAACACTCCCCCTCATACCCACTGTGGTAAAAGGCAAGATCAAGTGTCACCGAGCGTCAGAAGCTGGGACCACCGAGCCGAGTGGAGGCAGTGAAGGTGGCGCGCGGGGACATGATGCCCCTCACTCACAACACGAACACACGAGTGTCTGCGGCTTGACAGGTCTAGTCCTCTCAAGCGAAGAGCGAATGCCAGGTTTAACAGACACTAACTCCTCCGGGGCAGGACCCATCAGGAGACCTGGATGCCAGCGCCACCTAACACTTCCTTTCAGAGCTGCTCCAGGTTCTGTTCCCGCCCGCGGCTCCCTTTTATCTCCAGCAGACCGCAGTTCACTCGCTCCGGGCCACCAGCCGGCACCGAGGGGCAGCGAGAGGGAGGTCCCCAACTCTCTCCCAGCTCTCCCGCCTCCTCCAGCGCTCTCTGCACCCATTTCCGGGCGCCCGGGTGTCCTTTCTCTCGCTCCGGTCTCTCCGGGTCAAGCGCGGCCCCGGCGCTTCGGCGCTCGCGCCCCTCTCCAGGCTCCCGGACCTGCGCCACGGCCGCGATCCGCCACCTCCCCGCCCCGCAAGGGACACTCGCTCGGCGACCTCCTCATCAGCCCCCGCCCCTCGCCCGTACCGGGAGCAGTTCCTTTAGCGAGCGCCGCACCGGCACGATTTCCAGCTCGCCCTCCTCCACCTCCATGGGCTCCGGCTCGCCACGCTCCAAGCCGGACTCCACTTCGGGCGACGACGGAAGCCCCAAAGCCGGGGACCCAACCGGGCCCTCCGCCTTCACAGACACTCGCAGGCCGCGAACGGCCGCCATAGCTGCCAGCCGGCCGCACCACAGAAAGCCCGCCCCTCACAACCCGCCGCCTAGAGCGCCGCCGCGGCTAACCACAGAGGAGAGTCGCCGTCAGCCAGAGCGTCGCCCGTTTCTACCAGAAAGCTGTCCTTATCTCTGGCGCCCCCTTTGGTGGCCCGGGAACCTGGGGCCGGCTTGGGGCGGGATTTCGCGGGAAGGAGGCGGGGCCAAATGGAGACGGAGGTGGGGCGTCGTCTGAGGTTCCAAAATACTTACACTTAGAGGACTATACTCCTAAGAACTACAGAGTCATTGCTATGTACAATCTGATTACTTCCAAGGCTTGAACCCTTACAACTCTATAAATAAGATTTTATTCTTACCTTCATTCCACATAGGAGAAAACTGGAGCATAGTTTTCTCAAGGTATAGGCTATTTTAATGATTACCTGGAGCCCTGGCAATCAGACTTCAGAGCCCAGAATGGATTATAATTTATCATCTCTTGGCAATAACGTTTACAAAGTTAGTTGCGTGGTAAATCTTGTCTCTGTCAATTCTTCCAGTAACTGAGCCATTTTATGTAGTCAAAAATTTAAGCTGGGGCCCAGCATAGGTTTATATGCCTTTAATCCCAGCACTCAGGAGTCGGAGACTGGCTAGATCTACGATTTCCAGGCCATTCTAGTCTACATAGTGAGTTCCTGACATCCAGGGCTCCAAGGTTGAGACTCTGCCTAAATTTAAGCTAGGCATGGTGTACACAATTCTGTGCCCAGCACTTGGGAGAGAGAGGCAAGAGGATTAGAAGTTCAAGGTTATCCTCCAAAACATAGCTAGCTTGAGGCCAACCTAAGCTACAGAAGACCCTATCTTAAAGGGGGGCAGCTCCCAGATGGTAGTGACCTACCCAAAGGGTAGAACCAGAGCTTAGACCTTGTTTCTCTCTTGTGGGGGCTCTACCCATCAAAGACTCCTAAGAGTGATTTCTTGCAAATGTTTCTAGTAAGAGTCTGGCTGGGAAAGAAGGGCTCCAGACTTCCAAAAGGTACCTCTAGACTGTCGTAAGTGCTGATTTTGTGTCTCCTCCTGTGTCACCTTTAGCTAGCTCTAGGTCCTTTCCAGACCCAATCTGAAGCTGGAATAGGTGAGACAGAAAAACACAAGAATCAGATACACCAGGGGTGTTCTTAGGCATGCCACTTAAGCTTCAAGTCTCAGTTCCTTCATCAGAAATAGAATGCCACCTGCCTCCAGAGAAGAATGCAAGGGTTAGATTTTATGTGGCTATAAAAGCCAACAGAAATGGTGTGGCAATTCAAGCTTTTCTTAAAATGGGCCTACACCATGGGACAAAGATGGAATTCCTTAGAAGGGTGGCTTTGACTGAATGTAATGAAAAAGTAAGCACAAAATCGGGTTGACAGAATCAAATGCATTTTCTTTTCTCCCTTATTTTTTTCTGCATTGACAATGGAACCCAGAGACTTGAGCATACTAACAAACCCCTTTACCAATGAGCTATATCTCCAGCCGTCTTGTTTGAGACGGGATCTTCCGTGTAACACTGACTGGCCTGGGAATAACCTTGAACTTCTAATCCTCCCACCTGCATTTCCTGAGAGATGGGATTACAGGCGTGTACCACCTCGCCTGGCTCCCTAGTATGTATTTTAGATAAGTGTTTCTGTTTGGGATGGCCAGCTGTGGGTGACAGTCACGAACCCCACCATTACACTAGTTCTCTGAGCCTATAGAGTGGGAGGCAGGAGAGGCAGAAGCAGTTAATTACTCAGCTACACAGGCCTCTCTCCCTCCTAAAAGAGTCTTACAGCTTGAGGGTTCAATTCAGAGGGATTTGGCATCACAATTCAAGGAGGCTATAGGGCAGCCACAGCTAGCAAGGGACATCACGGCAGTCAACACTAAGCTTCCAGGCTGCTACCCAGACAGCCCTGTACCTTTCTCTACTTGATCACCTAACTCACCTCTTCTGCCTCCCCATCCACAGTGCAGCCTGAGATGAAGAGGAAACAATAGAGAATTTAGGAAGTGGTAAAGAATCATTTTCAAAAAGTTACAGTTATGGGGCTGGGGATATGGCTCAACTGGTAAATTTCCTCCAGGTTCTAAATCCTCAGCACTCATGTAAAAGCCTGGCAAAGAGGTGAGCATCTAAAACCCCAGTGCTGGAGGGGCAGGGCTAGGCAGATCCCTGAGCTCACTGACCAGCCAGCCTAGCCGAATCTGGGAGTACAGGTTCCTGTCTCAAAAACTAAAGTGAAGATAAGATAGTTCAGTAGTTAAAAGTACAGAACGTGGCTGGGGGGGGGGGGGCTTAGGGAGGGACAGTCAGTGAAGTCTGGAACTAAGTAGTACTGACACCTCAGAGGCCTAGTCCAGCCAGACCTCTACTTGTACTGACCACGTCTTCAGTAGGTGCTCAGAACCCAGCACCATCTTCTACCTGGCTCCCCAGAGGGGATACTGTGTGTTTGCACTCAAGAAGGCAAAGGCTAAGCCGGGCGGTGGTGGCGCACGCCTTTAATCCCAGCACTCAGGAGGCAGAGGCAGGCGGATCTCTGGGAGTTCGAGACCAGCCTGGTCTACAAGAGCTAGTTCCAGGACAGGCTCCAAAACCACAGAGAAACCCTGTCTCGAAAAACCAAAAAGAAAAAAAAAAAAAAAAAAAAAAAGAAGACAAAGGCTGTGTGGAGTGTGCTCATCTGTGTACAGTGAAGGTAACCCTGGAAATGTGTCCCCTGGGAAAGCCGGAACCCTGTCAGTAGTTCCTAGCCCCCATCCCCAGCTGAGCCACTATGTATCCTGAGTGGATGAGGAAACAGAAACCAGGAGAGGTTCTGCGGGATTCAAAGCCTGCAGACATTCACATTCCCTGGTCGACATCAGGGCTCCCAAGGCACACTTAACTGCCTCCCAAACCTTTAACCAGGCCCACTGCTGCTGGGGCTCAGTTCCCCTATGTGGTAGAGTAGTTTCTAAATCTGGGTTTCCCAGATGTCTTTGTATGTGTAAGGCTTACAGTTCTCCTGGGAGCTTGTATGGAAAGGCCTTGGGGTGGGGGGGTAAGTGAGCAAGAGATGCAGGCTCTAACCTGGCACTTTCCTAAATCACTTTTCTCTGGGCCTCAGTTGTCCCCACCAGCATGCATGCTGAAAGGATCAGATTCATGGGAAAATCACATCAAGCACCTGTGATTCTTTCTGAAGCTCCCACGACTCAGTAGACCTTACTTGAGAGTGTAATGGACTTTGACAGGCAGGGGTGGGGGTATGGGAAAGGCAGTACCCTGGCTGGATAGGAGAGATAGCGACACAGTGGAGAAGGAAGAAATAAAGGGTGTGTGGGGTGGGGAGTAGAACCTGTGAGTCAGCAGAACACCCAGAGAGCCAGCAGCAGGACTTGGATACTGGAGCGGGACTCTTACTAGGCAGCTAGCAAGGACTAAGGGCTGAAGACCAGTGAGGTGAGAGGTAAGGGTTGAAAGGACAGGGAGGGAATGGGAACAGAACTCACTTATTTGTGTGGTATATGACAAACTCTTGTCTGGCCAGCATCACTCCTCTGGAGAAGGCCTTGTACTTACTGCCCCTCACAGGAGCATAAAATGACTAGGAAGCAGCCAGGAATATTAAAGAAAATGTTAATATTTTCTCAGGTGGAAAAACTGAGGCAGCCTCTGGCTTGGTCATCTTCTTGCCTTCAGCACTCATCAGTCTCTGACTTCAGCCAGCTGCAAGTTCATAGCTGAGCAAACAGCAGCCATGTGGGGCCTGCTGGGCAATAACCCCCAGGTTTCCCCATAAGAGGCTCATTTAGTGAATATTTATTACAAACTAGGCTTTTGAAACAAGGACTCAATTTACTGTCACAAAAACTCCATCAAGGTGCTGATACTCTTTTCACTATACCAATACAAACAAAAGCTCCTTCAAAGACCTGCCAAAGCTGTTATGGTTATTAGGAAGTGTGGTGGTTTGAATGAAAATGACCCCCTAAGGGGAGTGGCACTATTCACTATTAGGAGGCACAGCCTTGTTGAAGTAGGTGTGGCCTTGTTGGAGGAATGTGTCACTGTGGGTGTGATCTGTGAGGTCTCTTTTGCGCAAGCTTGGCTCAGTGATACTTAGTCTACTCTTATCTGCATACTGACAACGTAGCAGTTCCTTCTACAGCACCAGGCCTACACAGACGCTGCCATGCTCCTCACCATGATGATAATGAACTAAACCTCTGAAACTGTAAGCCACCACCTCAATTAAATATTTTCCTTTATGAGTTTGCTGTGGTCATGGTGTCTCCTCACAGCAATAGAAACCCTAAGAAAGACAGGTAGGTAGCCAAATTCGTGTTCAAGCTCAGGGCTGTCTGACCTCAAGAATGACACTTGACATTACTACCCTGGAGGACCCTATGACTAGAGTCCTGGGCTAAGAAGGCATGAGGAAGACACTGGACAGCCTGCTCCCCAGCTTAGCTCTCCTGAACTCCTATGAGACAAGAAGTCGCATATCCTGTGGTCACCCCACTGGTCTCAAGCACCCGATTCTTCCTAAGTAGGGGCCCTGGGACTTAAGCTGAATAGAGGACAGGAGCTCCTTAGCCCCATGAACCCTCCTTCCACTTCCCCTCTCCCAACCTCTTACTACCCTGCCATGCTGCTCAAGGGCCTCCAGTGCCTCAGAATCTTCTAGCAGATCAAGCCAAGTCAGCTGTAACAAGAAAAACACACGTCTGGAGACAGAAGACATACAACGCCTTTTTTTTTTTAAACTTAACAAAGGGCTTTTTATTGTCTTTAATTCACTTCCTAAGAAGTTGGTTTTTAAAACACTCTTATGGAGTCCGTTCACTTGGTGCTACATTCAAAACCAATGCCCACCAAAGCTCTCGGCAACAGGTGACAGCGAACATGCCTTTCTGCTGGGGACAGTGAGGCCAGTCACCCAGATCCAAGCTTTTCCCCAAGTGGGTCGGTCGCTTTCACAAAGCTCCCTGACTCCTTGCTATTTATTTAATGACTGCCTCTCATTCACTCTATAAAAGTATTCTTAGAGATATGTTTAGATGATTTGTTTTTAAGCCCTGGGTTATACTGGCTGCCTTAGTGCAGAGGAGCTGGGTTGAAATGGGAGCCCATTGACAATGGGCTACCCTCTGCCCCTAGGCTTAAGTAGATGTAGAAAATATATTACAGATGCATGTGCCAGTACAAGACATGCAAGTGTGTTGTGTACAGCAGATGGGCACACACACATGTGCACATGAAGGCGCAATGTACACCCATTGGCACAGAGATGCACTGGAACTCAGTGCTCCCTCCCAAGCCTCCCTCTTTTCTGGTCTAGCCCGCCTGCCTTCTGAAACCCATGTGGGCAGTTGGGATTTCCTCGTGGGATGCCTTCAGGGGCGGGGGTACCTGAGTCCTGCTCATCTCCCTTTGGAGACCCATCTCTATGAGCATTGTCAGTAAACATTAGAATAGCCAGACGACGCCAGAATCCAGAGAGCTGACACTGGCTTCGGAAGGGCACTGTCCACATATGTTTGCCCCAAATGTGCATCTCTGCCCTGCATGGGCTGACTGATGTTCTTTGCTGAAGCAACTGGCAGAAGGGCCACCTGCCTGATAGGGTGTGCATCCTGTAGGTCCCTCATCTGGCTGGGTCTCCCATCTGGGCAGTTCATCCTCCATCATAGGCATGTGATGGGTAAGCCACTGTAGGGTCAGAGCCTAGATCCCAGATACTTCCACATCTGCAGGGCCACAGTTCTGAGAGTCCGTGGCCCTCAGTGTCACTCCTGATGTCTCTTCTGCAACCTTGGCTCTGAAGATCCGTAGGGACGAAGGGAGGTAGGCAGGGAAGGTGCGCTGCTCCTGGCTCAGGCCTATGCTCTGAGCTGGATTCAGTTCAGCCCTTTTTCCGGCTAGTGCCGAGTATAAAATACAGTCCATGAATGTCAGGTCCACGTGACTGCCAAACAATGTGCCAGGAACTACCCAAAGCTGGAAGGAGATGTTCCCCACAACAGCTGCTCCAACCCTAGCCTTCAGGTAAAAGACAACAAAAGAGGAATCGGAATTCTCCAATCCCAGTCCTCTCCCAGGAACACGTCACTATTTGCAGCATCCGTGCTAGAGATCTGAGCAGAGGAGCACTCAGCACCTTCCACACAGAGGTGAGGCAATCGCCCTTCCTTGTGGTGCGGCAGCTAGGCAGGCCCAACTAGCCCTATAGGAGTTCTCTGAGATGCAGCCCACCAGGCCTTCATCTGCCGTTTTGGTCTCTTGCCTTCTGCCCCGGGCCTCACCAGCCAGTCAGGTAGGGTTTCTAATATTCTGTGGGCTCCAGGCTTCCCCACAAGGTGGATCAGAACAGGCAGAACCGGGAATCCCAAGCCCCAAATGATACACATTCCAATTCTGTCCATGAATGTGCCTGTGCGCAGGTCATGCAGCACAATGGAGGAGGGGGGCCGGGAGAGGGGCCGCAGTCCCCAGACCCTGCCTGCAGGGGCAACTATTGCATGAGGGCGGTGGGCCTCTGGAGGCGCGGAATGAGCATGCTGACGATGGCCCTGGGCACATGCAGGGACTCAGGATGCAGCCTCATCTTCCTGGACTCCGGGAAGCTCCGGGCTCTTGACCCCTTCTCCACATCCTTCTTTTCTGTTAGGAAACACCAGAGGAGTCAGAATGTGTACGCTGCCGGGGATTCTCACACACTTGGCGTAAGAATGGCTATCCTACAGCCCTTCGCACCCCCACTCCACACTAGGCTTCCCTAGGAGCTCTTCCATCCCCCTGACCCCAGCCAGCCTCAACCCACAACCCTTGTGTGGCTCCCCACTGCTCTGGGATGAAATCTAAACCTCTTAGGAGCCTCTCGATCTGACCCAGATGACGTCCTGTTATCCCAGGAGTACAGGCCAGGTCAAAGGTCTTCCACATTGACCTTGACTGGGCCCCAGTGGGCAGAAGGCCTTTCATCCTGCCTTTCTTTGCCTTGTTCACAGGGTGGAGTTACCATCAGTCTTGGAATTCCATTATTCAACAGATTCCTGAATCTTATCATGCATCCCCAACTCCCAATCATTAAAAATATCCGATCAAAGGATAAATCTCATAGAACTGAACTAAAAATACCACAAAATGCAAAAAAAAAGAGTTGGGTCTACCGAGGACCCTAAGGTTCTAGTTGATGTTAAAATATACTTTATCCTCGTTTCTGTTGTGCAGTTCCAGGGAACAAACTGGAAGCTAGACCTGCATGTAAGCGGTACCTGCTTCATTCTACCACCAGGGGGCGCCGAGATACAAGCACTGAGCTGGAGTGGCCCTAAGTACGGTTTACTGCACTGATTCAGGTGGTTGTCCCTACATAATCATGAATGAACTCCCTTTCACGCTCAGATCTGTCCCAGCTTGTCCATCAGGTGTAATTCCAGCATCAGGGCCCCCGATATCAACTTCTTCAAACAGAGTCAGGAAATGTGTCGCTATTTGCTCTCCCAGGCCCACCTCACATTCCTTGGAAGGGTAGGCCCACAGGCATCCTCACAAAGTCCACGCTCACCTCCATGGGAAAATGCCCTTAGCACAGGGCAAGCCAAAAGTACAGTCCTTCTCCCTGGAGCTCCCTTCACAGCCCGGAGAGGTACCCAACTGCCCTAGGACCATGATGCTCTGGGACACAATGCCTCACAGTTCTCTTTGAAGATCTGTGAACAACCTCTAACTGGCAAGTGACTTTGACTACAGCAGAAAACCCGGAAGCCACACTCAGTGTTCAGAAAACTGCTTTTCTGGCCTCTCCCACAAAGTGGTGAACCCATACACATGGTTCAAAGTAGGGACTCCTAACCAAACAGGGGTTCTTCTCTCCTGGCCTTGTCAGTTAGCCTGTCCCCATAGACTTGTTGGACAAGCACTCACAAAGTGCTGGCTCTGGATGACATGGGCCATTCAGGAGAGCATCAAACAGCCAGCCTGGGGCCAGGGAAAGTGGCCATTTTTCCACGGACACCAGCCTTCGGTAGGGAGCAGACCTGATCTGTCTGCAGACTTAACTACGAAGGGCTGAGGGGAGCACAGACTGGAAGCCAGAGAGTTGTGCTGGCCCCGGCAGAAGAGCATGACCACAGAAGGCTTCCAAAAGATGACCTTCCCTTCAGTGTGTGCATGAAGGACACTGGGCCTGGGCAGGGCTGCCAATGGGGTGCTGCTTTGAAATGTGGATATACCCCAGGCTCTAGGGACAGTCTCACACTAGTCAGGGACATGTCTCGGTGCCACATGTCCGCCCAGGGAGCAGCCCACATGTCTTAGCACACTGTACTCACATCAGTAAGTTTCCTGGCGCAGACATGGATCTTTCTTCCCTGCGTGCCTGGGGCTCGAATGGGTTCCCAAAAGAACGCTTTCTCAGCATGGACTTGACCAGGATCTGGGAAGCGGAGCACAAGTCAGTATGGAGAACAGGCCTGGACACCCAGTCCTAGCCTAGGCAAGCAGGTGGCTTCTGGGGGGAGGGCGTGGTCTAACTGATGGGTGGGGGCCTTGAACCATATCTCCAAGTCTTTCACTGTCGTGCCAAGGCACCAACGTGATACCTAGGGAAGTGCAGCAGTTCACCCAACGCATGCATGGAAGGAGCTGCTGCTTCTTGCCATGGCCCTCACCAAGCCTCAGGTCTCTGCCGCAACCGAACAAGGTGACCTTTCTCCATTAGACCGATAGAACAAGGCTTCCACAGCCCCTCAGCTGGCGGACCTGATGCCCCACTGTTCCCTCAAAGACCAAGAGCAGAGCAAGTCCCCAGGCAGTAGTCACATACTGCTGAGACAAGAGAATCCTCCCCCTCCCCCTCTTACCACAGTGGTCCAGCTGGGGATGAGTTTCACTGAGTTCTTCACCTCCTCCTCAGTCACCTCCACCACACTGCAGTGCTCCTCCTCTGAAGGGAGGGGCTCCTCTCCATGCTTAGTCACCCACGGGTGTAACTGTAGAGCCCAGGAGATAGGGAGGGATCCGGGTCATAGTCATACCAACCAGCAAGGGTGCCCAAGCATCCCTAGCATTGACCTTGAAGGACTTTTTGACCCTCAAACCCCAAACCCAACACACACGTCCCAGTGTAGGCCCAGACCCACCTTGATATCTGACACCCCAATTCTTGTTTCAGGGTTTTTGTCTAACATCTTCAGGATCAGGTCCTTTAGTTCCTCGCTGACCTCTGGCCTAGGCAGAGGGAAGGCAAGGGATGAGGATGCTACCATTGACAAGGGCTCCTTTCTTCCCTCCTTGGGACCAGGAATAACCCTAACCACATTCCTCAAATGGAAGGACAGGAGCCCCTCCATCTGCTCAGGCTCCTCCCAGGGATCAATACCCCCACGCTAACTCTGAAGGCTAAAATGGAACCCTCACGGGGCAAGCGCTCTGCTGAAGTTCAGATACCCTCCCCAGGAGTGGGCGGGAGCTTCGATGGTCCCCAGCATGGCCCACTCACTCCTCAGGGAACACCACGGCCTCATTCTTGATCTTCCTGTGAAGGGCCAGGATGTACTCATCAATGAATGGGCACTGCGGGGAGAAGAGACAGATAGGAGGTCGGCCTTGACCCACACTGCAGGGGGCCAGGGGTGGGAGGCAGCTTCCGCCCCCCCCCCCAGCAGATGGGAAGGGCCCCATCTAACTTGTTCAGGGCACACAGCAAGGGCTCACTCAGTAAGCTGAACTGAGCAGCTGAGTCACTAGAGAAGGAGGTTGGCTGCATCTGCCACCAGCTTTAAGTGAAGCTGCCTGCAGCACTCCCCTAGGGTCTGGGGTTTGAGAATCTGTTCACTGAGATCCCCCTGCCTCCTTAAGTGTGGTCACCAGAGCCAAAGATCCTATGGGCAAGAATTCTTGGATGTGTGCTATCCCAGGAGTCTACTCAGTTCTTCCCAGAGGGGAGAACGAGAAACAAAACCCCTCTCCTCCCTCAACCTTCCTGGCCCTGGTGGGCTTTTTCAAGTTATTTTATCTCGGGACACAAAAGAAGGCCCTGCAAGTGTCACCCACTCCTGGCTCCTTAAATCAGTCAGAGTCAGTTCTGCAGGCGCCTCCGGACTCACCTTCCCATAGACAAAGCAATACAAGGTGACCCCAGTGGCCCATACATCCAAGGCCTAGAAAGAAACAAGTTCATACAGTAAACATGGCCAGCACCTCCACCACCTCATCCCCACCCCTGTCCCCACCCAGCTTTACCAGGCCATGGAAGAGCCCTGCAGGGACCCTCCTTCCCTAGGCAGGCATTTGGCAACACTCCCTAGGGCTTGCTGTATGCTGGGTCCTGTGCTGATCACCGGAGGATCAAAAGGATGACTAGAACAGAGCTCAAAACTCCTGGGGCTGTGGACTTTGTAGGGACAAGCCAAAAGAGACACTGCTTCTAACTCAGCAGCGTCCAAGCCATATTTCATCCGTGGGGTCATCTGCCGCCTCCGTGACACAGATGTACTCCCAAAATAGCAGGATATATTGAACTTACGCTCAGTCACTTGCTCTGGTTTCAAGAGGTTCTCACTTCAGCCACTGTGCAACCACTTCCAGTGCCCACCCTATCCCCACGCCCACCTACAACTCCTCTCAGGCCCAGGTGGGGCTCCTCATAGGTTCCTCAGGTGTGCAGCCCCCGACATAGACAACCACCCTCATCATCATCACAATCAGCATCATCATTAGAATCCAACCAGGGAACACTAGTACAAACTACAGGACATCAGGCTGCTTTTCAAAACATCAAGGTCAGAATGACAGAGAGAGAGAGAGAGAGGCCAAGAAGCGGGAGGGTGGGGAGAACACAGGAGAGCGTGTCTGCAAACCAACACTTGGGAGGCAGCTGCTGGAGACTCACTAATTCAAGGTCGTTCTCAGCTGTGCAGCAAGTTCTGGGGCAGCATGAGATATGTGAGCTTTGCCCCCACCCCTCACCCCAGAAAAGGAGGGGGGTGAACTCCTCCAGATCAGAGGACTCTAAGGAGATGTGACAAGTGAGCCTGATGGAGCTCCTCCCACCAAAGACAAACAGACTCCTGACCTTGGTCACTGAACCAAATTATATAAGGGAATGTCCTCCCTCCTAGGAAAGCCACTAAACAGATACACTGTCTCAAAGTGAACTTTTGAATGGCTCGAAAAATATGTAACAGGAATATGCAGAAACATAAAGAATGAAAAAGTTTATGTGGACAAAGCCGATGAATCTGAATTAAAAAGTTACATAAGGGAATGGAGAGATGGCTCAGAGGTTAAGCGCATTGGTCGCTCTTCCAAAAAGGATGTGGGTTCAGTTCCCAGCACTCGTGTGGTGGCCCACAGTTCTCTGTCCCTCCCTTTCCAGGGGATTAAATGCCCTTTCTGGCCTCTGCTGGCACCAGACACACACTGGCATGCATGCAAGTCAAACACAACATAAAATACTGATCTTAGAAGTTACATGGTATTCCTTTATGCTATTCGTAAAACTTTTCAGTGAATTTAGAATTACAAAATTAAAAATCCTTATAGTTTTTTGTTTTAGGGCTGGGAAATGAACCCCAGTGTGCACACACACAGCAAATGTTCTACAACTGAGCTTGTGCCCAGCCCAAATAAGAAGTTTAACACCTATAAACCAGGCACAGTCATGGTTGACGCTGCAGCACATCTAGAAAAACCATGCAACCAAGTTACAAACTCTCACACTTTCTCTCTCTCTCTCTCCCTCTCTCCTTTATTATAAATAAGCTTACATTTTGGTGTTAGACTGCATTCATAACTACCTTGGCCACATAAGAGTCTAAACCCCACCTAACCCTATGTCTCTCAAGCTTCTGCCTCTACCTTAAATTCTCTTTTTTCATGGCTCAGTCTAGACCCTGCTATGTCCAGGACCCGAGGAAGCCTCCACCTTCCTCGGACCATGACTCTCAGCCCTCATCACCATGCAGAAGGATATGAATGTAGCTATTCTGGTTCTGCCTGTCCCACAGTCCAGCACAGAGCCCCACATAGACAAGCAGCAGTAACAGATTCAAGTGAGGTTGTAACCATTTGCTAGGAAATGAAAGGAGCCAAAGCTGGAGTATGTGTTGGGCTCCAGGGAAGGCAAATATGCCACTCTCCAAATGCAAGAAGCGTAGAACCCTCAGCTTGCAAAGTGGCCCCCCACTGCAAGCTGTTCTGCCCCTCTACCTGAACCCCAACCCAGCCCAGGCCCTGAGAGTCACCTTCCCACTGAAGCTCTGGCCAGAATCAGAAATGGCCTCGGGGGCCATGAATGCTGGGGTCCCTGCTGTGCTAGATAGCTGAGCATCATTCCCCTCGAACTGGTTGCTGACCCCAAAGTCCGCAATCTTCACATGCCCATCGTCCCCAAGGAGTAGATTGGATGGCTTGATGTCCCTGTGGACGATCTTCTGGCAGTGCACTGCAAAGAGAAGCGGGTGATATGCAAGCCTTGGGGGTTGCTGCCCAGGGCCCCTCTCTTGCCTTCACCCAGCCTAGGAAGCAAGCTGTTGCATCCCAGCCCACACCCACTCTTGTTAGGAGAGAATCTCAGGAGATGACAGCAGGCCCACCTGCTCCATTATGCAAGTGAAGACATGGAGCGGAATTTTGGGAGTTTTTTTACTCCAAAATCAGTATGCTTTCCACAACAAACAATACGCTTCCTGCTCTTGAAGAAGTCAGAGGAAACTCAGGCTCTGGATGCATGTGGATGTCCAACTAATATACATCTCAATATCAGAAGCTGACACCTGTCTACAACACCCCATCACCAGCAAAACAGAAAACTCCTGTTCCAGCCAGGTAGTGATACATGCCTGTAATCTCACCTGAGACAGGAAGATTGCAAATTCTAAACCAGCTTGGGTTACACAGCAACACCCTGTCTCAAAAAGGAAAAGGAAAGGAAAAAAGAAACTCCATGTTCTTCCCCTATTGTTTCCTGATTCCAAAGACCACCTCAACTCCTCCTCTGGGCCTCAGAGCAAGTAGTCATGGGAGCCCAAGGTGAAAGTAATCCAAGTGAGGCATAATGACACACACTGTCATCCGCCATAATCTGAGGTACTTAAGAGATTACAGTAGATAAGGAGATGGAGGCCAGCCGGGGCTGCATAGTAATCCCTAAATTAAAAAGAAAGAAAAATGTGCTCGAGTGTGTGTGTATGTGTGCGTGCGTGCGTGCGTTGCATCTCAGTGTCTATGTTAATGTACCTGCCTCCATCATCTGGGTCTTTCTGCCCAGCTCCAACTGTCCCTCCACAAGACCAGATTCACAAGGTCTTTGAGGCTCTTCTTCCCCCTGTCCAGCCCCTGGTGCTAACACTTACCCCAGAGATTCCCTACATTAGGACCAGCTGGGCCCTGAGGCCGCTGTAACCTAGAACCCTAGATTAGCATGCTTCTGAAGTGGAGTTAGGAGATGGCAGACAGGCCCTCAGCAGACGAGAAGGACCCAGAAAAGGAAGGGGGTGGAGTCAAGCTCCGGAAGAGCTGTTCCTGCAGCTGACTAGACCAACAGACCAAAGATAAAATGTGCCCATCCCTCCTATACTATAGACCCTTGCTGGAGTCTGTATTAAACACGTGCCTCTGTGTGCCTCAGTTTCCCTACATGTACAAAAATCTGAAAACACTGGAGAGGCTCAGTAGTACAAAGATGCCCATGTTACTATGGGTCACACCTCACTTAGGGAGGGAGAATTTGCTCACAGCAAGTCCAGCTAAGGTGTGAGAGAGATGGGCAGCACCCCCATTTCCCAACTCAGGTCAAAACCCTAGGTTTCTGAGAGCCTGCCTTTTCCTAGACCAATCAGTCACCCCACGCCGGCCACCCCACCTCCTTCACATCCCATCTCTACTGGCCTAATCCTGACCTCACCATCTGTCACTTGAGCTATGGAAATAGCCTGCCCCTGGCCAGCTGGCTGCCTCTCACACCCTATCCAGCCACCACACAGCTGCCAGACAGAGCTTTCTAAGAAGCAAATCCTGTCAGGCATTGCCTCCTCAGAGCCCTCAGGACCTTACAATACAGGCAGGATTTAGTCAGAAAGTCTTCCTCAGAGACATTTCCAGCCCTCAACGTGAGGCCTGAATAGAGTCCCAGCATCACTGTTCACTAGCCACCAGGCCCCGCCTCCTGGGGCGCATCATCCAGACTGACCGCCAATCTTCAAACAGCACTGCCTCATTCCTCTCCCGCCTCTGCCTGACTGACTCTCCCACCATCAACCTTCCAAGCTGGCTGGTGAAATCCCGCTCTTCTTCCTTCAGGACCTGATCTCATGTGGCCTCTTTCGGAAAGCCTCCACAGCACCCGTGCCTCCCACCTGCCGCTCCTGGGCAGAGCTCCCCTGGTCCTAGACCATCATCTGTGTGGCCCAAGTAGGTGCACGTGAGTGAGTGAAGTGAATGAATGAAATAAATGAATGAGAGAATGTACTCGCACAGAAGCTATGCACCCCTGAGCTCTTAGGGCTTCCCCACCCGACCATCGCCACATGCACCACCCCAGGACACGCTCTTCCTTAAGCAGCGGGACACAAATCTCTTCCATCCCACATCTCCTGACGGCCTGCGCAGAGGGGAAGTTTGGATAGAATCCAACAGAAAAGGCCAAGACAGTAGAACACCCAGAGACAAACGGCGGTGAATGCGAGATTCAGCGAAGGACCTAGCGCATGCCCAGTGAAGACTGCTGTGGCCCCACCCACGCCCCCCCCGCCCCCGTCTCCACTAAAGCTGATTGGCAGACCAGCGCTGACGGACAGAAAGGGCTCAATGGCAGTTTAGCGTGGGCACAGCCCGCTCCTATGTCCTCTAGCTCCAGTCCCAGTGGGCAGACAGTCTCACTCACAGTACTCGAGGCCCAGGATGATGTCCCGCAGGTAGAGGCGAGCTTGCTCCTCCGGGAAAGGCTTGTCACAGGGCACTTCCATGACCGGCCTATGGGGAAGAAAGGAGGGGGGCTGTTCAGCAGAATCAGGAGTAGAGATGGCTACAGGGACTGAGGAACAGGGGCCCTACTGGGAGCCTGGTGCCCAAGGGTTTGGAGACCTCAAGATACCAGCTTCTTCCATATGCTAAAATGTTGTGACCTATCTAGCCCCTTTCAATCATATTTTCAAGGTAGCTTTAGCCATATTTCCACTGGTTTGTAGTTCTTGCAAGAATTAAGTTTAACCAAATAATTACAAAGGTGCCATTTAAATCAATAGCTTTAAAACAGTGGACTCAGACCCAAGAGTCATGAAATCAATTAGGTGGGTCTGCTTTTCTTTTTCTATTGAAATAGAATGTTTCAGAATATATAGCATGTAAAAAAAGATCTGCATACCTTTCCAAATTATCAGTCACAGATATGGACAACAATACAAACTATTTTTTAAACCTAGTGTGGTGGTGCACACCTTTAACCCCAGCATTCAGGAGGCAGAGGCAGGAGGCTCTCCATGACTTGGAGGCCAGCCTAGTTCACACAGCAAGTTCTAGGCAGCCAGAACTACATAGTCTCAAAACAAAACAACAACAAAAACAGCCTGGTGTTACAGCAAGTGCCTGTAATCCCAGCACTTTAGAGACCAATACAGGAGGAACACCCATGAGTTCAAGTTCAGTCAAGTCTAAATAGTGACGTCCTGTCTCCAAAAAACCCAAAAATAACCATATACTTGTTGTTTTGAAACAGGGTCTCGTGTAGCCCAGGCTGGCCTGCAATTCACTATGTAGCTAAGAATGACCTTGAACTTCTGATTGTCCTGCCTCCAGCTCTTGACTGTAAGTGTTAGCTGCCACCCTTGATTTTACGTAGTGCTAGGGACTGAACCCCTGGCTTAGTGCATGCTAGGCACTCTGTCAGCTCAGCTGCAGGCTCAGTCCCTACTTTTTGTTTTGAATGCAGGTTTTATATATATATATATATATATATATATATATATATATATATATATATAGTCTTTCAAGAAAGCACTGGCAAAGGGATAGTTCTCAGCCTTCATTCAAGGACTGGAAGTGAGGTGTTCGGGTCCTGTGCCCACTAGTCTATACCAGCTGCTCTGCAAATGTTCTGATAGATCAAACAGGGCAAACAGTGTTAGAACACCAGGCTTCACAACAACGTGCTATATGCCCTTCTCTGATTCTTGGCAGCTCCCCCCAACCCCCCCCGCCCCGTAATCCTGAGTTGGTAGTAAAGCTCAGAGAACCCTTGGTGACTTCACTACAAGCATGAATTATATCCCATATCTACACTTCCCCCGCTTCCATCCAAACACCTTCCTAGTTTTTCAAGGTCTGGCTCTAAGCCCACCCCTCTCCCAACCTGACTCCCCCAGCCTCCACAACCCCCTCCAGCCTTCATAGAACGGTCCCAGGTCTCTTATTTACCCCTGAGGCAAGAGTTCCCGAGGGCAGGCACACAGCTCTGCTTTCTCTTACAGTAGCTGGCCCCTGGGCAGGGAGACAAAGGGGAGGGTAGGGAGACCTGGATTAGAGATGGCCTGCCTGACTGGGACGGGGAACTCACCCCTTTCTCAGGAGGTCAAACACTGAAAGAAAAGAAGAGAAGGGAAGGTGTCGTAAGGCTGCAGGACAGCCAGTGCCAAGGTCCCTCCCTGTTCTAGAGAGAGGCAAGGGAACAGGACAGACGGGAGAGGGCTCGCTGTGGGTCTGCCTGACCTGATCCTCGGGGCTAGGTGAAACTGTCAGCATGGACCCCTTTCCCAGGAAGGACCAGAGGCCTGAGAAGGGGCAGATGTGTTAACACTACTGACTAAAGCCTGATCTCTTGATGCCTAAGCCAGCTCTCCGGCTCCACCCCATTCTGTGACGGCCTGGAACACAGGGTCTTGCTCATGCTGGGCAATGTCTAGAGTTTCACTCCAGCCCTTCTATCCCATCTCTCCAAACCTCCTCCAGAAAAAGCCTAAGTCACAATCAGCATAAGGAACTTAAATAATAACATTCGTGTTAATAAAGATAATTACAAATGTGCACGTTTCTTGACATCAACCCTATGAGATACATATCACTGTTATCTCATTTTATTATTATAACTAGCATATTTTGAAGGACTGGATACTGAGCCCAGTTCCTCAAGCATGCCAGGCAAGTGTTCTACCATTGAGTTACACTCCCAACCCTATCGACCCATTTTATAGGTGAGAAAACTGAGGCAGGGTCCCCAAGCTCACTGACTCAGCCAGCTTCTCATTCCTACTAAGTGAAGAACCATGCTAACTGGGACTGATTCAGAGCAGGGAGGGGGGCCCAGAAATGGTCACTGAATCTGATTAATCTAAGTCTCATCCTGCAGTGTTGCGCAAGGAATCCAGGGCTTGAGACAGGTCAGTGCATGGACATGGCCACCTGACCATTCTATGTGTCCCTGGGGAGCCCTCCCTGGGACCAGCCTTGCTGAGGCACTGTAAGAATGAGCGGGGTCACTCACCCAAATAGAGATTGTCTTCAGCAGGGTCATCCAGGACCTGGGCAGAAGAAGCAAACATGGGCACAGGGCTTGAGGAGGAACGGGGTTGGGAAACCCAGGCCTCCTGTTCTTTCCTGACCCTACTGTGCCCTGCAGCCATGCTGGACACAGAGCAAGAACTGTACAGGTACCAACAACGGGACTCAGTATCACTGACCAACCCCCGCCAGCCTTCCATATAACACTGGGTCCTTCTTCCCCCATGATGGAGAAGGGATTCAGGAACTGCTTCTCATCCTCAGCAAGAACACCCTAGACCACCAGCCTGAACTGCCTCTGGTATCTCATAGGTCCATCCAAGGCTGGTCTGTCCCCAGTGCCTCACCCACTCCTAGGTCCTGGTAGGCTGAGCACCTGCCCCACCCACCCACCAAGCTCCAGTATCCTTGCCATTCCTCCTACCTCGATCAATTTGACTACATTCACATGGTCCAGTTTCTTTAGGATGGCAATCTCCTGGTACACACGCTCCAGGGGCAGCAGTTGCTTGGCTGGTCCTCCCTGGGCAGCTTGAGACCCTCTGGGGGGAGGACGGCCTGTGACCAAAAAGCAATTAAAGGTGCTGGTCTAGGAGAAAGACCCTCACAGGGTTGAGATCCAGCTCACCAAGCCCAGTCCTTTCCTAGACCATTCCTCCTGTTTCTTACCCTCCACCCCTACTCCTAGCCAAAAACAGTTAGGGAGCATTCCCTCCTCCTCTGCCCCCAGCCTACCAGCTCCCAAACACAAGGCATACATACGAGGAAAGCCATACTGCTTCAGTAACTTCTTTTTGGAAAGAACTTTCATTGCCTATGAAAAAAGGAACAGAGATATCACATGTGTGCAGCTGCCAGGAGCTAGAAGGAGCTGGTTACATGGGGACTGTAGTACAGATGGGCACACTGGCAGCTGCCATTGGCACTGAGCATGTGGTTATAGGTATGTGGCTGCTATGCCATAGTCGAGTCTAGGCCATCCCCCTGTTCTCCCTTCAGAGGAAGTCAGCCTCTGCTTGTGTACCCCTAAGGGACAGGAAGCTTATTAGCACACCCCAGGAATAGGAAGCTCCCCAGTAAGAGGTAGCTCTACCCTCTTTCCCCAGCACTTCTCCCTACTACTCAGACATCTGGGGTCTACGGGGCCACACCCGTTCCCAGCCCCAGACTCACATAGTGTCTGTCTTCACTTTCGTTGTAGGCCAGCCTCACCACACCGTAGGCACCCTGCAGACAGTCACTGGTCAGTCCCACAACACATCCACCTTCTCTCTGGGTCTAGCTCAGGAAATGGCAGGCCTGACAGTTTGGGTCCTAGTCTTTGCACTCCAACCCCACCCTATCGCCTACCACCTGGTTCCTGGGTTCACATTCTGAGAGATGAGGAAGGAACCCCTATGCTCTGAGAACCACTCCCTGCCTCACCGCCCCCATGTCGCCTCTTCTTCCCCTAATCTCCATCAAGAACCCTGGAAGTCAGGAGTCAGAAATTACCTCCACCCTCCTCTGGTAATCTCCCAATCAGGCTGGGGTATTCTTGGCTTGGCTCCCCAGTCCCACCAGAGGGAGAAGAAGGATGCTCAGAAAGCATTCTGCAGCCCACCCTCCAAGTCCTGACGGGTCTTACCTTGCCAATCTCGCTCTGCAGCTTGTACTGGTTCAGCTGCACACAGTCCTAGGGGAGAGGGGAACATTGAGGACAGCTCATCCATCTTGGAAGGCTGACTGTTCAGCGCCCAGCCCTACTTCCCAGACTCTCACCAGCCTTTCAAGTTTAGATCAGGGAAGATTGGAGGGAAGCATCCCCACCCCGAGAGATAAGAAACCTGGGGCACTACATGAAAATATGAAGGGTGAAGCCCTAGCTGGGCTGTGCTCCCACCAACCACCCAAGTTCACATTCAGATCCAAGCTCATGAAAGATCAGAAACTGGAAGCCATTGTAGTTTTTAAGTCTTATGGCTCGAGCTTGGGATGATGCAGGGGTAAGGATGTACATGACCTAGAATTTCCAAAGCTCTTAGAAGGCTTCTTAGGAACAGGAGAGGGTCCTGTGCCTGGGTTGAGAGCAGGAAGAAGGCAGGAGGTAGCCACTGCTTCAGATGGCCCTTCCCTGGCTAGGAAGAAGCCTGCTGCTAGGTAGTGAGCTTCTCAGCTCTAAGTATGCAAACCAAAGAAAGCTAGGTATATGGAACAGATGGTGGGCAAGAAAACCCCAAGTTTCCTGGCAAGCCCATGAACAACTCCTACCTAACTCCATTTCACCAACCTCCGTGTCTGAGATGGCCACGCGGTGAGACTCGATGGTAGGTCTCCGCCAGGCCCGAGGAGAGATGTGAGTGGCAGGTCCTGTAGAGTAAGGCCCAACTTGGGCCTCCAGACAGCTTCCAGCTGGCCGTTCCTGCAGGGAGAACTTCCTAGCTGAGAGGCTGGGCCGCACTGGGGTGGGTCTTGAAGCATTGCCAGGGATCACAGAGGCAGCTCTGGCCCGGGCCGGAGGATCCACACCATTCCTGGAAGGCTCTGGGCCCTCATCTGCCTCTTCCAAGTGGGCCACATTGATGGCTGCCACCCGATCGACCAGCTCTGCCCGAGGGTCCTGGCAGCAGACGGCTGGGCCACTCTCCATCACTTCAGTCAGTGGATCTTCTGAATAACCTTGCTGGGAACCTGAGAGAGGAAAGAGTGTCACTCCTAGCCAGGCAGGTGGATTGGGCCGAGACCCTTTTCCTACTATAGCCATGGAGCTATCGACCTCCCTCCTGGCTGCTCCCTTGTCCTGACTTGCTAGCCCATAAACCCAGACATGTCTGGTAGTTCACCTGGTTCTGATGCATGCCAGCCCTCTAGCCCCCGGTGCCCCTGCCTGTGACACAGGTATAGACACTTCTGCCCTGATGGCTTCACAGAGAAGTGCAACAGAACTGACTCTGCAGTCAAGACAGGTAGCTTTGGCAGACCTGGAGGCGTAGCCACACCAAGGCACAGAGTCCCAGGTCAGTTCAGCCCCAGCCATACAGACAGTCCAGTGGCTTGCCAGTTGCCACACTTGCTGGCAAAGCATTACAGCACAGCCCCTAGAGGGAGGCTGGGCATCGGAGCTGTGGCCAGAGACACCTTCTCCAGGAAGGCCTCCTGGATGTCCCAGACCCTCACTCTAGTCCTCTCACTATTTTTAAGAGCATTTCCTGCGGTCTCAGGTCTCTGTCACCTCCTCTCACTATCTTCAAGACCCCAAGGCAAATCTGAGTTCTTGCCCCAGTAGAACTTCCAGCACAGTGGAGGGTACAGTAGGGGCGGGTCTGCCACACAAGACACTAGTGCAATTTCTGTATCCCTCCTGTTTTTTTCTTCCAGCCTGCCCATGTGACAAAATGTCCCTTATGGCTGCTCTGCTGGGGCCAAGATGCTCCCGGGTCTGGCTTCACACATGACCTTGTATCTTCTTCAGCCTCTGGGGGTCTGGCTTCACACATAACCTTGTATCTTCTTCAGCCTCTGGGGGTCTGGCTTTACACATGACCTTGTATCTTCTTCAGCCTCCTGGGTCTGGCTTCACACATAACATCGTAACTACTTCAGCATCCCAGGTCTGGCTTCACACATAACCTTGTATCTTCGTCAGCCTCTGGGGAGGGTCTGGCTTCACACATAACCTTGTATCTTCTTCAGCCTCTGGGGAGGGTCTGGCTTCACACATAACCTTGTATCTTCGTCAGCCTCCCGGGTATGTCCCCAATCAGCTAAAACTTCTAGCAGTAGCCCTGACTTGAGCCTCAAGTCAACCCCCAGGCTCAGGCCCACCCCTCACCTCAGCCATGACCTTTAGCTACAAACTGGCCCTGACTGAACTGACTTACTCTCAGACCAGGACAACCAAGTCTGCCACAGCCCACATTGTGGCTCCACCTCCACCCATTGCTCCTCCTGGGCCTCTCTGCATCTTCACAGAAAAGGAAGTAAGTGGACTCCTAAACCCCTGCCCTTCCGGTCTGTTGGTGACTTCCTCTATCCTGCCTGTAACTCAGAGAACACAGGTCCCATGGGTGCCATTCTCATTCTACCTTTGGCTCCCCATCCTTGACTGTGAATATTGTCAAAAGTGCTAGGGCCGGCTGGAATGCCCTAGCCACTGGTAGGGAAGCACCTCTGCTGCCAACGTACCACAGGTCTGGAGCAAGCCAGGCTTCCTCTTCTGTACTGTCGATGCTATGCCTCCCTAGCTGCCCTGGCTACCACCAGACTTGAAGGTAGACTGTAACAGGGCAAGGGTCAGGGCCTTTGCTTGGGACCGCATGTGCTGAGTGACGGGGAACCAGGAAGCACCAGCGGCAGCAGAGCTGCCGCTGGTACGAACAAAGGAAGAGGGTGGGGGAACTCGTGAGGCTGGAACTCTGAGAGGCCTCCCTGGAACAGGTGAAGAGGGTGAGGGGGGCTTCAAGGCTGAGAAGAGCCTCCTCCTGCACCCACTCTTCCATTCCCCAGAGGGAGGGCCTTGCTGCCAGGTTCTAAGTGCTGGGATTAGTTCTTCAGTCTGCTTTGTCTCCATAAGATCACTTGTGTCTTCAGCAGGGCCTGGCACAGAAGAGCTTGATAAATATTTGTTGAACACAAGTGGTAGTCATAGTGATCTCTACAGCCCTGTTCCCATTACATGGATGGGAAAGCCTCAGTGAGGGAACCCCAATCAGCCTCAGGCAGCAGACACACCAGGGGATGGAAGACAGTCAGAGGTTCCTGCCCTCTGCTCTCAGGGGAGCCCCCAGCAGATAGAAACCACAGGCTGCCCTGACCGTAAGATTTGCATATAATTTCCCTCAGGTGACAGCTCCTATGGGGTCACGCAGCAAGTGGATGCGGAAGCCTTCCTGGGCTAGTCTAAGGACTATTACCTGGCTGGGCACCCAGGCGGGGACGCCCGGCTGCCCACTTCCTGGCTCTTAGAGGTGGAGATGACTTGGGGTATTCCTCATTGGTGAATGGTGGCAAGGCAAGTCTCACACCCATGTGGTTGTGAGGTGTAGAAGCTGGTGCCTGTCGGGACACAGAACAGCGCTTGCCACTCACAAGCTCCAGAGAAGTGAGTTGTGATTGCATGGGATGAGCTGGGGCCCAGATGGATGCGAGGGTGGCAGTGGGAGGAGGTTGTGAGAGGTGACGTCAGACTCTCCATCCATGCCTCCCTCTTGCCTGGATCAAATTCAGGTGACTAAGCAGGGCTTGGCTGGAGGGAAGCAGCAGGGGAGGCCCAAAGTTCCTGCTGAGTGTCCAGGAGACAAGGCCTTGTGCCTGGCCTGTAGCTGTGTGCATGAGGGCCTGCATCTGACCCAGAGAGAACATATGGGAAGAGGCTGGGGGCTGTTCATTCTTGTACTGCAGATCTGCACCTAGGAGTACATCTGTGCAGACAAGAAGTTCTCTCTCTCTCTCTCTCTCTCTCTCTCTCTCTCTCTCTCGGCGCTCCTTTTACTAGTTGATCATGTACACTCCGTCCCTGTAGACTTGCACAGATACGTGAAGCCAGGGCCGGGGGAGCTGGACTCCAGAGGTCAAGTCTGGATTTCCCCACAAGATCACCTGTCCCACCAGCCTGGGACTGGTGATGGTTTGTAAGATTGGCCTGAGGGTCCACTCCTCCTTGGGGCTAACCCAATGGGTCTTCTCAAGCCCCGCCCCCCACAAACTAAAGCCTTGAGAACGTTTTGCAGAAGTCGACTCAGCAGGTAAACAGGGGTCAAGCAGATAAAAAGAAGGATGGACAGACAGGCTGAGACCGAGGCCCAGTCCCAGGGCACAGACCCTTGTTGACAGGGGAGGGAGCCTCTCTACTGGCCTAGAGAACAATCCCAGTCCCAGGCCCTCCCTCATTATGCAAAGTTCAAATCTTGTTCTCCCAGATGGAAACTGTGTGGCCTGGGTTAGAACACTGACCTTTTGTTTTTATTTTTATTTTGTTTTTTTGAGACAGGCTTTATCCGTGTAGGCCTGTCTGTCCTAGAACTCACTCCATAGGCTAGGATGGCCTTGAATTCAAAGATCTGCCTGCCTCTGCCTCCTGAGAGCTGGGATGAAAGGCCTGTAACCACGTGGTCTAGGACACTATGCTTGAAGCATCAGTTTTCTTACAGGTGAATAAGACAGACAGTTACTGTCCTGCCTTCTTCTAGGAGGGAAAGGATGCAGCTGTGACACAGAAGCAGTTTGTGTCCGAGTAATTATGTGGCTAGAATGTGTGTGTATCTGGAAGCAACTCAGAATAAGCCCTACTTTACCAAACACAACCCACTTTAGGTGCCTGGCTCCAGACTGGCCTGGCCCTGGTTTCTCCTCCAAGCTGCACCCCACCCTCATGTGTCTGCCACTCCCATGGACACAAGCCCTTGGCTTCAAAAACCCACTTCATCTGACCTCCTTCTGAGGACATGCCTCATCCAGCTAGGTCCTTCAACAGAGGTCAGAAGAGGAAAGAACAAGGAAACCCTGCTGTCTCTCACACTGATTCAAGCAGCCCTATCTACGGTAACTTCAGAGACCAGTGACTTCAGCTCTCATTCTGAGCTCTGTTAGAATGTTCCAGAGCCAGGCTGAACCAGGGACCAATTACCATCCAGGCAGAAGATGAGCAGCCCTGATCAGCAAAGGACTATTTTGTCGGGGGAGGGGAAAGCAAGAAGGTAGTAACCATGTGGGCTACGCACCAAAGTGGTCCTGACATCTCAGCAATGGCTCACTGTAGCTTGTTTATGCTTCCAGCAAGGGTCTGATGGAGCTGGCAATAGTGCCCTCTGCAGCTCCCGCCCCCACCTAGGATGACTCAGTCCCCTTGAGGGAGACCCAAGAGTCTGGTGCCAAGTCATGCTCAAGGATGCCTGCTGTGAGGATGGCCCTCCCACTACCTCTGGGGATCCCCGAACACCCAGGTGGGCTCGTGCCTCCCCCTCTGCAGCTGTCCTCAGGGGCATCCCTCGACCCACCTGTGGAAACTGACATCTGTGGATCTCCTCTTCTATGGCAGCTCTGAGCCTCCACCCTCTTTCCAGAGAGTTCCTCCCCTCCCTGTCCCCGGGTGGCTCAGCTCCATCAGGGACCCATCCAACTCAGCATCATCCCTGTACTGTTTATCCTCCTCTCCCCCATCACAGAAGTGGGGACACGATTCCTTGAACTCTCATAGAGCCTGAGTCATAACGGCAAGAGTCTCTGGGGGTTTATTTCCTCCTCCTCCCCCTCTCAGCCCCCCACCTCCTGCAGCACCCACTCTCCACTCTGGTTGCATCCCACCACTTCAAGCTTCCCGAGCTGAAGGCTCTGTGTCACCAGGCCTTCGCACAAGCTGTGCCTTCTGCCAGGAACACACCTCCCTTGGCTTCACGGCCTGAAGACCAGATCAGACTTCACCTCTTTGATCTCCCCACTGCTGGCTAGATGAGCTCACTAAGTTGAACCCCTTAAACAGCACAGATTTGGAGATAACACAGTCAGATTCTGACTTCCACTGCCCTTTCACTACTCTCTGGGGTCCCTCTACCCCCGGATCGTATCCCACTCTCCCTTCCACACCAGCTGCTATTGGGAGGATTTCTAGCATGCAAATGTGTTCGGAGTTTGCCCGTAGTTTTTCAGGGGCCTCGGAATCTGGGGAACAGACAGGAACACCGACTCCTGACATGCAAATCCAGACTCATACATTCCTGCCACAACTATTCATTGGCTATCTGCTATAGAGGTACTAGGAGATAAACCAGTGAACCCCAAAGACAAAGTCCCTGCTCTCACCGTTTGCTTTCTGGCAGAGTCAGGAAGCAACAAATAAGAATACTAGTAAAGAATGCATGATAGAGTACGTGGAACACCCTGGGAAGACAGCTATCGCAACAAGACAGCAGGAATAAGACAATGGGGGACATTACTGATTGAGTGCAGGAAGGACATGTTTTCAGATGCAAGATCTAAGCAGCTATGAAGGAGCAAGGCAGTAAACAGTGTGGACATCTGGGGAAGAGTCAGAGGGACTGGCCCATACAAGCAAGCACCATGAGGTGGGAAGGTGCTCTGTGTGAGAGGTCCCTGATGGAAAGGTCCACTTACACTGGCCCTGGGGGGGGGGATTTCTTGGAGGGGGTGATGCTGAAGTTCTTTTTTGACCGCTGAACAGGATTGGAAGCACTCACCCTATGCCTAAGAGAGATCCCTTCCCAAAGTGGGACTCAAGGCTTGGTGTGGGGCTGGACAGGACTTTGTAGACAGAAACCAAAAGGCTCACAACACCAGAGGAGTCTTAAGCAGCAAAGCTATTAAGTTGGATGAGGTTTAAGATGAACCCCACTCCTGCATGGAGAGACCAAAGAGCAAGTAGTGGGATCCCAGAAATGTGTGGTCTAGAACAGTTTGACCTGTGCACTGAGTGTGTTGGGTGGAGGAGGCAAGGTTGTCAGAAGGCCTGGCCTCTTCCTTTTCCCCGGGATTTTCAAGGACACAAGCTGTGTTTCTCTCACATCCTGAACCTGGCCAAGGCAAAGAGGCACTCATTGGAACACAGTCCTGGGACCCAGGGCATGTGACAGAGAGCTCGCCCTGCTCATTCTGCAACACCCTCAACACAAGCACACACCCCTTCCCTGACATATGTAACCCATGTCCTCGTGACCTGTGCTCATCATACATCACTCCATCCTGAAACGCACCCCCCCCACCTCCACAGGCACACTCTTGTGTCCACGTGACGCACGCACAACCGCCTCCAAACACCACACACAGCTCCCCGTGCACATGTGCACCTTCGGAGCACCAATCCTGTGCCCACCAGAATCAGAAGCCGCAGCGCCCGCCTCCGCCACCCTCAACCAGGGAACAACTACGCAGCAGCTGAAGTCGCTCGCCGCATCCGTCCCATTCATTACCCCGCCCCCAGCTCTCCACGGAAGACTCACGGGAGGTCCGTGGGAGGAGCGCTCCGCCGAGATCCACACGTGGGTGCACCCGTCCAGGCCCACTCCGCATAGACACGGCCTCCACCCAGAGCAGAGGGGCCCGGGGCACCGTGAGCGGGGCTCCTATGCAGTCCCGCAGACAGCATCTGCTGAAGGGACGTAGGTGGCCGAGCGCCTGCATAGCTGGCTTAGACAGATGCAGGCTCAGAGAGTCACCCCGCGGACTTGGCCCTGGAGACACAGTGGGGATCGCTGCACGCTAGGTCCAGGCTGCCCACGTAGACGCGGCCTCGCAGACCACCCCTCTACAACACGCTCGCTGCACAGAGAGGCTCAGCCGTTCGCACCCCAGTTCCCCATTCCAAGTCTCTGCCGCCGATCCCTACCTCGGCACCTCGCGACAGTCTTCACGGTGGGCGCCAGGCTCGCTCCCGCGGCGCGCGCCCCGCCCTGCCCTCCTCGCCGGGCTGGGATCACCCCGCTCAACCCGCCGGCGCCGCGGCTCCAGGCAGCGCTTGCTCCCCCGCCCGCTGCCGCGCCGGCCCGCTATCATAGGCTGCGCCGTGCAAGGCCCTGCAGCGCTGTCCAATCAGAGCCCGATCCTCCCGCCAGAGGGTGGAGGGGGCGGGGTCTTGACGGGCTCGGGAGGCGGCGGCTCGGGAGGGGCCCTGCGGCTGGGCCCCGACGCGTCACGCCCCCGGCGCCCGCAGACAGGCCGGCTAAGGGAACCCGAAATCCGTCGGGCCACGTCGTGGGCCCCTCGGCCTGGTCTGAAGCATGCGGTGCTTTTCTTCGAGTCTTCAATCCTGTGTCCTGGCCTGTAGAGACAAGAGCATCCCTCCCTCGGGGGATGAGGCCCGGTGCGTGCCAGGGAGAGGATAGGCGGGAGGCTGAGCAAGAAGGGCCCCGGAGTTGAGTGTTCTGGGGTAGGAAGGACCAGGAGGAGGGAGGTCCGGTAGAGTGCTGGAGTAGGGTGGCACTCAGGTTTGGGGAAGAGCAGGAGACAACAAGCCCCTAACTGGGCTTGACGGAATGCGAAAGAACCCGGGCAAGACCAAGAGGCCTTGGCTGTGGTTGTGACTCTGTCCCTCAGACTCTTGGTTCGATCTTGCTGTTAGTCTCTTGGAGAACCCCACATCACTGTTTGCCTCACACCCAGGCCCATATTGTTGTCTTCAACTTGGACTCCCTGTGTCCCTGTCTCCAGCTGGAGTCCGAAACCGGGAATTTCCTGAAACCTACCTGTATAGCAGGTTTTCTGAACCAACCAGCCTAGCACAAGGCTCTGCCATACTGCCTCTTAAATCCCTGAAGTCTATCTACCTCTCTCCACCTCCTGCCCCTCCCCGAGCTCGACCACTGGTCATGTCTCCCCTTGGCTACTACAGCAGCCTTCCCTCTGGCCTCTTACCCCGTCGGGTCTCACTTGGCCTTTCTGGGCCAACCGGGACAGGTTTTCAGAAACATCAGACAGCTGCCTCCTAGGATCTTCCACTGGTCCCACTACCTTGCCTATAGGTCCCCTCAAGCCCTCCATAGCTCACTCCTCACCACCAGCCTGCCTAACCCCCACTTGTCTTTTGGGGCTCAATGCTTCTGCCACTAGGAAACCTTCCCATGGCCTCCTGGATACCCAGAATGGCCAGCAGCCCTTCTTTGATCTCAAGAGTTCCTACGGAAAGATTCAGGTGAAGAAGTGCTGAGACCGGGAAGCACCAGGATCAACAATTGGAGGATTGGATCTATAGTGCAGGAATTCAGGAAAGGGCTGAGTCAAAGACATTTACTTTTTCTCAGTGTTGGAGATTGAATCCAGGGATCCCTGCATACCAAGCAAGTGTGCTACTGCTGTGCTCACCTCAATATCAAGGAGGCAGTTTTGAGGGTCTTCAAGGGCCCACAGTCATAAGCAGAGCCACGGGAAGGATGAAACAGATCAACTAAAACACGGCCAAGAGCAAAACACTTGTCCCAAGGAGGATCAAAATTCTGACCTGTGCAACAAAAAATCTCACACATAAGCCTTGAGAAACAGTTCCGGGTGGATATGATGGCTCTACTCCACAAAGACCTCCCAGATGAGATTCCCTCCACCCCCTGCACCAGCTAGCTCTGGAGATGGCCTTTGTCCTCGTGGTTCCGAATGGGGGCCAGAGCTCCAGTTATCACATACACATCCCAGATTTTGGAATGGAGAAGAACAACAAAGGATCAGCACTAACTAGTTTTAAAATTATTTATTCTATGTGGATAAATGTTTTGCCTGCATGTGTATGTATGTATGTGCTCCTGTGTGTGCCAGTGTACTGGGAATTGAACTTGGGTCTTCTGCAAGAACAGCTTTTAACCACTGAGGCATCTCTTCAGCTCAATTCTTCCTTAAAGAAAGTGCCACAGAACATTCCCCCATACATTCCACTGCTTCAGATTTTGTCACATGACCAGACCCAGGTGCAAGAGGTAGAACATGGGAATGCAACCTCCATTATAGGCAGCCACGTGCCAACCAAGGAGCAAGCGTTGTAACACCAAGACTGTGTGTGTGTGTGTGTGTGTGTGTGTGTGTGTATCCAGAGACAACGAGTGCTCGTATGTACCAGGCACTGTCCTGGACACTTCACTTATATCTCTCCTACCCCAACCCTAGCAGAGGTTGCAGTACCCCTAAGGCACAGGGGACTCTTGGAGAGAGGCCACTTGCCAAGGACACAGGGTGAGAACTGCTGGAGGCCTTCTTCCACGACACTCCAGGCCTGCCAGGAAGTCAGGAGAGGCTGCACCAGGCACCACTATAAGGAATCTTTGAATAATTGTTCAACGCAAGCCCAAGGGTCCCTGTGGAGTTCACATCAAGGACTCTGCTGGTGACCTTAGCAAGGGCATCTGCAAGGGATGGGGGTGGAGGCTAGTTGCAGACAAGGATGAACTGGTCTTTCTGGAAGGATGGCAGTGAAGAGGGAGTAGGGCTGGTCTGCAGCAGAACCTGAGCCAGAGGGAGGCAAGAGACGAAAACACGCAGGCCACAGGGTGAGAGAGAGGATGCCACCCTGGCTGGAGGTATCTGGGCTGGTTGGATCCTTTTTTTCTGCCACTCAGGAGGAAAGAGACAGGAGGCACAGGCTTTGGGGGCTGGGAAAGAGGAGGGTGGAAGGTTCTTGTCTGGGGAAGGTGGCAGAAAGCCAAGGTCTGAGAGAACAACTGGCCCATGCTGTCCACTCTGCTAGCCACTGGCTTCATACAGCTATTTGGGTGAATTAAAAGTAAGAACTAGATTTGGTGCCGAGTTCCTATGATTCTAGCATTTGAGAAGCTAAAACAAGAGGATCGTGAATTTCAGACCAGCTTGAGCCACATAACAAGGCACTGTTTAAAAAAACATTAAAAAGGCCGGGTGGTGGCTCACGCCTTTAATCTCAGCACTCGGGAGGCAGAGTGAGATCGAGGCCAGCCTGGTCTATAAGAGCTAATTCCAGGACGGGCTCCAAAGCTACAGAGAAACCCTGTCTCAAAAAATAAAACAAAACAAAACAACAACAACAACAACAAACATTAAAAAGTGAAATGACTCCAAGTGTTTATTGGCTACCTTGGCAAGTGGCCACCACACTGAACAGTACAGATCCATCAGTATAAGAAACTGTGCCGTTCAGAAATTGTGCCATTCAAACTGGTCTAGACAGAGCAAGGTAGGGGTACTCAGAGCCCCTGGCTGGCTGTGAGCCCAGGCGAGAAGGCATGTCCACATGGATCCTTCCCCCTCTCCAGCCACAAGCCTCCCTTCCTTTGTGGAAGTGCCCCCAAATCTCATCCCTGGGACAACAAGCCCCTCTCTCAACCTTATTTGCTTCTGGGGTGCTCAACTGCCCTGCAGCCAGGAGAAGAGCTTCCTCAGGATTTGGAAGAGCGCTGGTGCCCTGTCCTGTGCGGAGATGGGGCTCAGGGACTGCCGTGAGCCCCCTGACCCAGCTGGGCTCAGGCACCTCTCGCCAGCCTGCCCACAGGAATCTCAGATGCTCAGCTCAACTGTGTGTCTCACAGGTGAGCACTCTGAACTTTAAAAGGGTTTGAAAGGAAAGCAAAGAAGACAGAAATTTGTCCTTATTTCTTTTTTTTATTGTGCCCCACCCCTTGCCTCCTGAGCCTTCATGTTCCAACCAAGCCGGGCAAGCCGTGGAAGCTGGGCTGGGCCACAGGCAAGGAGCCAGGATTCATTGGGTTTACACCTCCACCCGAGGTAGCTGAGTAAGGTTCTGTGACTGGCAGGGCTGTCCTGGCCTGACTCCCCCAGTATGGAGCATTGTCCCATGGGGGTGACACTGTATGGAGACCATGTGTCCCTGCCTGGGGGTGTAGGTGTGTTCAGATGGTTTCACTTGCAGTACCCAAGCTGTTCCAACCCACAGCGGGGGCGGAGAGTTGTATGTGCAGGGGGCGTGTGTACCTGGGGGCTTGTGAATTCCTGTGTGGCACACTACACACTTGCTGGGGGTGTTTGAGACCCTGCTCAGTGCCTATACCTGCCAGTTGGTGCTGACCCAAGGCTGATTGGGAGCTTAAGAGCCAAGAAAGCTCCAGGAGAGCCATTCTTAAGCCTCAGGCACAAAGTGGCCTGTGTCTCTGTTTTTAGGTGGGATGTGTGCCAGGCGCCTGCACTGTTGCTGAACCTCCAGGGGAATTCCTTTGGAACTTCTTTCAATGGAAAGCATCTTCTGCTGTCCAGTTTGGTAGCCGTAGGCCACATGTGTCCACTTAACTAGGTCAACTGAGGCATATTTTTTATTATATTTTAATTAATTTAAGTTCAAATGGTCACATCTGGCTAGTGGCTTCCACATGGAAGAGCACAAATCTAGGCAGGTGAGGCCCTGGATGGACAGTGAGAGCCTGAGACGTCGTCATAAAGCTAGGGTATAGGTGTGTGCGGAGCCCAACCATATGGACCCAGAGTGGCTGAAATTGGAGGGGGCATCCCTCAGGAGGGGAAGTGTGGAATTAGGCCCAGAGCTCTGAATTGCAGTGTCTTGCCCGTCTCCACTCTTAAATGGCGGGGGGTGGGCAACTTGGTGTCTGTCTGGTAGGAAAGCCCCTGGGAATGGTCTCTGCCCTGGCTCGAAGCCTCCGGCCCTAGCCAGAAGCCACACACTGAGTCAAGTCCAGAACCCAAGGCTGAGGTCAGGAGGTCCTCATGTTCTCCTGCAGGCCCAGAGTGGAGCTGGTGGCCGCTGGGTCACGTTCACCCTGTGTATGCAATGTGGGAATGCAAGTCAGGCCCCAGAAGTCCCGGCCTGCAGCGCCAAGTCCTGCAGGACAGAGCCTGCCAATGCAGACACACAAGCTTGAGGTCTTTGAAGAGTGCTGCTCAAGAAGTTCAGAAGTTCTCTTACCTCCCCAGGCCCCATGTCCTCGGCGTACTTGAACTTCTTCTGCTTGTAGTAGTGCCTCTTGGGCAGGATGTGGAGCAATAAGAGGTCACAAAGAACTGTGGCCTGAGGACAGGGAGAGCAGGGGTGGAGAACGGGAATCTAGGGCAGATATCGACCATCCATATCGACCTTCCGTGTCCCACAGTGGTCCCTGCTGACTGTGGTCCTGGCTGAATCCTGCCACTCCAGACCCCAGTTTCCTAAAGACAGGATAAGGTGCTCCAAACCCCTCCTGGGACCAAGTCAGCCCCACCCCACCTCTCTCTTACCTCTGAGCCTCAGTTTCCCCAGGTACACGGTAAGTCTAGGGTGGTGGGGAAAGCAGCTGTTGCCTCAATAATGATAGGCACCTATGGTCTTATTTTGGGGTTCTGCTACTGAATGTAGAAGAAGAGAGGCTGAAACCTAGCACAGCAAACATGTGCGGCCAACACTTACCACTCCGAAGATGCCAATCCCAGAGCCGATGGTAGTCATAGTAGGGATGATGTCAAACTTCCCGGCCTGGTGGCAGGGCCCAGGGGAGAACCAGGTCAACCGAAGGGACCCAGCTAGAAAAGGTCAAGCCCTGCCCCTCAACTCTAAAGTCTCCCCACTGCCTATGGTCCAGGGCTCTGGTTCCCCCAAGAGCCAGCTCCTGGTCAGTAAACCTGGGCTTTGTCCCTGGCTTTGCTTCCCCGGACCCAAGGAGATAGTAGGGGAGCCATGTCAGTGGCTCGAAGCCGGGACAGAGCCACCCACAATGTCCATGGTCATTTGAAGCAGATCTCTGGACACAAACATCCCATTCCACTTTTTTTTTTAAATATTTATTTATTATGTATACAATATTCTTTCTGTGTGTATGCCTGAAGGCCAGAAGAGGGCACCAGACCTCATTCCAGATGGTTGTGAACCACCATGTGGTTGCTGGGAATTGAACTCAAGACCTTTGGAAGAGCAGGCAATGCTCTTAACTGCTGAGCCATCTCTCCAGCTCCCCCCCCATTCCACTTTGTATCTGAAACAACAGACATCCAAAGCAGGAAGATGCCTTGGTGGCCATCCCTTCACATGGAACACCTACCTTACCATTCACAAGGATGTCAAAACGAATCCCAAACACCTTGAACAGGTGACGACGGTTTGTCCCATTCTGCACAAAATGCCTGGCAAACCTGGGCAGGGGGTGGTAGGAGATGGTGGTAAAGCCATCTTGAGTGCCAGAGTATTAGGAAGAGGCCCTCCAGCATTGCCCAAGGAGAATGACTAAGTCTCCTTCCACTCAGCCCTTTCCTGACTCCCACCAGGCAGACCTCCAAGGACCTGAGACCTAGGGCTGGGAAACGCAAGCCTTTAAGGTCTTGTTTCCTGCTGGCTTCCTATTTGACAACTCACACAGGATGGATGCCATCCAAGGTCCTCTGGTCCCCTCTGGGAACATTTGTCAACCTGTGGCATTCCAGAAATAGGCAGGAGACTGTCAGGTACCTGAAGTTGAAGCCTGGAGACAGATTTTTCTCCCCATACAGCCCATGGAACTGGTAGATGGGTTTGCAGTGCCGCACGTGCCAATCCAGGTCACACTCCCAGTCGATGGTGATGCCAACCACCCCACCCTGCCAAGGACACAAGCACACAAGATCTGGGCTCAGGATTATAAAACTCCTGTCTAGACGGGCAAGATGGCTTCATGAGTTTAAAAGAGCAAACAAGCAAACAACAACAACAACAGAACTGTCTCACAGTTGGTGCCTGCACTCTCTTTGAAAAATTGTTTGATATTATTTATTAATTTTGTGTGTAGATAAATTCACCCTGTGTACAGTATGACTTTGGAGGGCAGAGGACAACTTGCAAGGGTAGACTTTCTCTTTCTACCATGTAGGACCAGGGAGTAAACTCAAATCATTAGGCTATCAAGTGCTTTTAACTGCTGAGCCATCTCTCCAGTTCCTTAGTTTCTTGAGATTGGGCATTACTGTGTAGCCTAGGCTGGCCTTGAACTCCTTATCCTCCTGCATCTGCCTCCTGTGTGCTGGGATCGCAGGTGTGTGCTAGCACACCTGGCTTGTTATATGTGTATTCTGTGTGATTACTTATTGACCTCTCTCCTCTAAGATGAACTGTCAGGTCCAAGAGGACAGAGACATCTGGCTCTCGTCACCGTTTCTCAGTTCCTGGCTCAAGTCACAGTGATGTGAGAGACAAGCAAGCAGCCTTTGAACTAGAGTGACCTGTGCCATCTGGGAAGAAAACACTTCAGAAAGTGAAGTGAGGCAGGGAACAGGACAGGTGGGTGGAGAGGTGATCAGAGAAGTGGACAGGGAGCTGAGCGGCTCAGCATGGAGGCAGGCACAGAGATCCTCACACTCAGTGGGTAAGGGCAGGTGTGGGTTCTAGAAACGGTGCATTGTAAATCCTGATGACCCTATAGGGTATGACGGAGGCGTGAACACCCACAGTTCACCACTGTCTGGCTGCTTCCACCTCCATGTAGCTCTGCAAAGCAAACACCTGCAGATTTCTGCCATACACAAGTGTGTCGTGAGTGGGGCTTGTTGGTGACCTCACAGAAAAGGAGCGGGTTGCCATGCCCGCATAGGCAGCTGCAGGAGCAAGCACAAGAAGGACCCGGCAAGCACAGGATGTAAAGTGCCCCGTGCCAGGCAGAGCTGAAGCGCTAACTTGCAGGTGTGTGCTCGCTTGAGCCTCATAGTACCACCATGGGAAAGGCGCTATCAGTGGAGTTCTCAAATCCGCTGAACTAAGGGACCCATCTGAGGACACATTCTGGCTGGGAGGCAGAGCAGGATTTGGATCCAGAGTCTTGCAAAGGGACTGCGGTCTTGGAATCCAGGGACATGTGAAGCCCTGAGTTCCATCCCCACCACAGGAAAACACGAAGTAGCTAGGTGGATTTTAGGCTATGGTACAGCTTGGGGCTAGGGGATACTACTGAACATGCAGGAGGCCCATCCTCAGCAGAAAAACGAATTAAAAAACAAACTGGGCATGGTAACATACTCCTGTATGTATGTAGGCAGATGCAGGGGGATTAGGAGTTTGGGGCTAATCTAGGCTATAGAGGGAGACCCTGACTCCAAACAACAAAAAGGAAGAGGGGAGAAGAAGGAAGGGAGGGCGGTAGGAAGGAAGGTAGAGGGGAAGGAAGGAGGGAGGGAAGGACCACTAAGCATCCAGATAATGCTGTCTGCCTACATCTCTTTATTTTTAACACCTCCTCCATGGCGGGATCAGACCAGGCCCTGCAGAGGACCCCCCAGGGGCTCTGGTACTACAGCACAGTCCTGTGCACACACACGGCCTGTGCCACGAGGTTTGGGAGGCAGGACGGGGCTGGCAGGCGTGTATTATGACCCTGAGCTGTACTCTCCTTGCTGGCACAGCCCCATCCCATCCTTACATTCACAGCCAGGCTGCGGAAGTCCTGGCCTGACTCTTCCACCACATATCCAAGGCTGAAGACTGGGCACAGTGGATGCAGGGTCTTGTGGTAGAGGCATTTCTTCATGTAGGTGTTATTCACCTCCTCCACCAGGTTGCGCCTGTGTGGAAGGCATGGGTAGCAGCCTTGTGCCAGCTGGGAGGGTGCTCACTCCACTTAGCTCCAGGACCCTCCAGAATTCTAGAATATCCCCCCTCCCAAACCGTCAGCCTCCGGGAGGTCTGCCGAGGCTGCTGCCTCCGGAGTGCAAGCAGCTGGGATGGAGGGAGCTGTACTGAGAGCGGCTGCAGCTGCTTCAAGCCACCTGCACCTCTGCCTTCCTCTCCCACGAACCTGTTGACCTTGAAGCGTGGAAAGCTGATGCTGTTCTTGATGAAGAGGGTGAAGTTCTCAGCCTCACGGAGAAGAGCAGGTCTGGGGGAAACAGCACTCGCTCAGTGCCCCTCCCCAAGAGTGTTTGTATGGCTGAAAGAGCTTGGCAAATAGCAGGGAACACAGGGGCTCCCATGTAGCGTGCATTGATGTGGGGTGGCCACACTCCAGATAGGGCATGGGCTTACAGGCCACATCTTACAGGGAGACTCTTTGGCCTGGGCCACATGGATAGGGTGAGGGATGGGATCAGAAATATAAAGAACCCATTCTTGCCAGATCCAGATGTCTGTGGGTCAGGACCCTATCTCTAGCTCCCTGGAAGGACAGAACATCAGTTACCTTGGGATCTTGTCATCCACCTCCACAGGACACCAGCCAAAGATCTCACAGGTCTTCACCGTGCTATTGAAGGGCACGCATTTGCCTGTGCGAATACCTGCAGCGAGAGCGCAGCCTCTGGGGTCCCACCGCATGGTGAGCTTCTGCAGCATGGAGCCGAGAGCCAGGATGAGAGCAGGATAGACTCTCTCGGTGGGGAACAGTTTGGAGAGATGTGGAGCACAGAGAGGCAGACACAGGCAACGTGGTTGTGGAGGTGACAGGAAGGGGCTGGTCTTACCTTGGGCCTTTCTTTCTGCTTTTCCCGGAGTGCACCCATTGTCCTCCCGGCATATGCCACCTTCTGGGTTCTGGGGGATGGGAGAAGTGCTGGCCCCGGTGTTATTCCCCTGGGAGACTACCTTTCCCAGGAGCACACGCGCGGGGTCGCTTGCAGGAATATTACCCAGGCCCTGTGATGCAGTCCTAGGGAGGACCCTCTCCTGCCCCCACCCCCAGGGCCACAGTGTAGACATGGAGTAAAATCTCAGATTCTGTGACAGACCCCTGCTCCCAGCCTCCTTCTCCCACACTTATCCTAGGTTTCTGTCCAGTCGCTGAGTGCTGGTGTCTGCTGGCAGGGGACTGGAGGTTGGGACGGAGAGGCACAATGCCCAGCAATGGCACTAACAGTGGCTGACGGTTATTTTGTGTGACTCTCTAACATTGCATCATAACCTCTTCAGAAAGCCCATCCCACATCACCACCAAGGCCCAAGGGATTCCAACATGTTATCTCCCCTGTGGGTCCAGGAGAGGGACGGAGTCCTCACCTCTGCACAATAGCCTTGCACCTGCTGAGGGGTCATGATGAAGTTGGTCATGACTACAAAGGAGCTGTCACCCTGGATGTGAAGGGAAGGAAGTGAAGGGCAGGGAGATGACAGGCAGAGTTGGTAGAATAGCCCCAAGCACCTAAACACTGCCCAACGGGGCTCTGAGACCACCTGACGCCCAGCAGACACCATATCCCATGGCATCACTGTGAAGGGAAAGAACTAGTCTCACAGTAAGGGAAACTGAGGCCCGGAGAGCAGGAAGCTAACCTGGCCCTTCAGGGAACCTTGAGCCACGGCTTATAGGAGGGAGGATGGTGCAGGCCTGAGCCAACTCACCTGGGCTGGGAAGACATAGTCAGCCACGTCCCAGACCTGGGGTCCCAGGCCCTGGAGCTGGGTCACAGCCAGGCCCTTGAGCTTCACAGACACACTGCTGATGAGGCCGCCTGAAGTCTGGTATCCCTTTTCATAGACGAACACCCACCTGTCGGATACAGGGAAGACAGGGGAGTTAGGATTCTGTACAGTGTTGGGCAGGTCATCCTGCCCAGGATACAAGTGGTTGTGAGAGTCTCTGTCCTTTCTGGCATCCTCTGGACCACCTCTTGTTCTCTCAGATATGTTTCTGAGCTTTGGTTCCCAAGTAGGTTCCCAAGTAGTTTCCGGGAGGCAGGACAGCCTTGCCTGTTGCCCCCTACTGGCCTGTGTCTAAATTACCACCACTACAACTCTGCCATGGAGGCCAGTCCATGCAGCTACTGACTGACTGTCCCTCCTAATCCTCCCGCCCCCCCAGAGCTGTATGTCAGGACCAACCAGCCAGTTCTTGACCCCAGTGCTCCTTCCCAACACCCCATTTCTTCCCACACAACTTCCAGCAAAGTGTGAAGACTGCCCGGGAGTCTAGCTTTGTCTCCCAGCCAGCCCTGCTCCTCAGTGCTGAGGTTTGGAGTGGGTCCTTCCTCTTCCTTATCTATAAAACAGGAACAACATTAGCACTTGTTTATGTTAAGCGAGTTCATGCAGAGAAGTTGCTTAGGCTGTGTGCTGGCACCTAGCAAAAGCTGCTTAGAAGTCTGTCATTACTGGGTGGAAAGTGGGAAGGAGAACAGTGGGGATGAGAGAGAAGCCAGGATTTGGGGCTAAAGGCCATAACCTTCCCTTCTGCAGCCTCCAGCCCCCTCCCTCGGCTGCTATGTATGTGGCTCAGGTTTAATCCAGGAAGTACAGAGGGACTGACCTCACTCCTAGGGATGGGCATATAGCCAAGGCATGTCAATCAATGTCCTGCCTTTCTAGCAGAAGTAATGAGTCTAATTGCCATTAGAAGAGTGTTGATAGCAAAGCCATATTCTTTTATTCCTGGGATTTACTAGGAAAGAAACTCCCACTATGCTGGGTGGCTAAGCAAGGAGGCTGTGAGGTCAACATTGCCGTTAGCCATTTTTGCCATCTCTAAGGACCAGCCTGAGGATGGAGCCAGGAGATGGAGAGGACCAGATTCCTAACCATGTTGCTGCAGCCCCTTGAGGGGAAGAAAAACAAAATTCTGGGCTTTACTAGAACATGAGCCAATGAAGTCCCTTCCATTGTGAGAACGAGCTTAGGTTTCATGTCTGGTGCTTATGCTGGGAGTTTTGTGTCTCACATCTCTCCTGTGGTAGCCTCTTCTTTTAGAAGAAACTGTTGGAGTAGATTCAAGGTTGTGTTGCCCACTGGCACGTGAACCGCAGCCCTCCCAAGGGAGAAGACCGTGGGTGAATATGCTCTGCTCTCTCCGTCCTCTGCTTTACCTAAACAACGATCACCAAGCCGTCTCCTCTGGGGACAAGGTTCTCCAAGCCTTAGTCCCAGAGTTACTGTCACTCCCCTGTCCTGGGTCACAGGGAAGAAGCCCTGTTGCAACTCTAAGCCTCTCCCCTCCGAAAGCCTGCTTTGGAACCTGTCCCTCTTCCAAGCCAAAGTGTGGTCACTGCTGCCCCCTGCAGCCCATAAACAGCAACAGGCGACGCACAACAAAGGTCTAAGTTCTGAGGCTGCCGTTGGGAACCCCTCAGGGAAAGGGGTTCCCCATCCCCATGGTCCCATTCTGCAGTCACGCCTCTGTCTTGTACCCCAACTTAAAGGGGCTACTATGGAAGAGGGGCTTGTTGCTATGGAGGAGGGGCTTGTTGCACACTCCCCCGAGAAGCCACGGGTTTCCTCTTCACACCTCCATCCTCAGAACCTCGATTTCTCTTTGCCCAATAGCCACGGGTCATACAATAGGTAGAGAAACTGAAGTCCGTGCACACTCCCCTCCGAAAGGTCAGAAGTCAAACAGGGGCGATCCAGGGCTGGAGGCCTTCCTGCAGACCCAGGGTTGTGCAGTGCTGGGTGTGTCTCCCCAGAGTTCCTCTCCTGCCTCAGCTGTGGGTTGGGATCAATACAATTTCTGGGCTGTGTCTGCCCTTGGGGCTTCTGGTCTTGGCAGGTCAAAAGGAAATGTCAAATCTGGTATTTGTGACCTCTGCCCTGGTAATAATAGCTTTGGCATGCCGGCAGCAAGCCTGCCATTCCAAAGCCATGTCTTTTAAAAAATATATTTTATTTTTAACTGTGTATGTATGTGTTGTGGGGTGGTGGAGTTGAACACTTGACTGTAGATAGCCATGAAGACTAAGAGAAGACATTGAATCTTGCGGAGCCAGAATTATAGGAGAGTATGAGCTGCCTGCCTGACCTAGCTGCTGGGAACTGAACTTAGTACACACTCTTAACTACTGAGTATCTTCCCCAAAGCCATGTCTTGACCTGGTCTTATGGTTACTACTCTGGGAAGGCCATCAAAGAGGTCTGAGGTCAAAGACACCAGCATCTTCTGAGGCCCCTTCTCAGACTCTTGCCAGTCTCTTCACCACCTCTGGGACTCCCTTCTCCAGTGGTTCCTGGAAAAGGGATACACAGTGAAGTGGCCATGTTTAAGTACTAGACTTGCCTTTCACCACGTGTATGACTTCAGACTAGAGACTGAACTCTGAGCCCCAACTTCCTCAGTTAAACAGAGGATACCTCACTCAACAAACAAATCCTTAACAAGGTTGTGTACTCAAGACACATAAACATGAAAATCTCTCATCAAATCCTCCCTGTTCCCCTGGGAGGGCAGAGCTCTGGGTGAGCTGTCACAGGTACACTTGTCCCAAGATCCCCCTCCACATCAGTGGTCTGCCTCTACAACCCAGCCCTATACATTCAGTTAGCCACTCAATCAACGCGTGTGCATTAAGCCCATCTTTGGAGTCGGTCATTGTTCTCAACACTAAAACTACAGAAGTGAGCAAACTCCAGGAGCCTGTCCTCAAGAAGTCTGAACAGACTGTTGGCATCTCTGGTTGCTTGGTGTGCTGGTTGATACTGTCACCTTGATTGCATCTGGACTCACCTGGGAGACTCACCTCAGGACATGCCCACAGAGAGTTAACCAAGAGGGGAAGTTAACTCAGAATGAGAAGTGCCTTTCAACAGGCCAGAGATAAAGAGGTCAGAGGAAAAGCAGTGTGGTCTGCCTGCCCTCACTTCCTCCTGGAGTCTGGGCCACTTCTGCAGCTGCTGCTGCCCTGATGGAGCCTTTAACAGACCCCAGCTTCTTTGGTTTTCTAACGTGAGCCAAGGACTAGTGACCCTCCAGGAACCTTCCAGTACCCCAGTACCACATTGGAACCCCTGAAGTATTTAGTTTCATGGACTGGTCACTATCAGACTTACATTCTCTTCAGCATATAGATAGCCGTGGTTACACTACCTGACCTGTATCTAGTGTGTAGTGCCCCCCCCCTTTTTTTGTTGTTTTTTGAGACAGGGTTTCTCTATATAATGGTCCCAGATGTCCTGGAACTCACTCTGTAGACAAGGCTGGCCTCAAACTCAGAGATTCACCTGCTTCTGCCTCCTGAGTCCTAGCATTAAAGACTTGCAGCACCACTGCCCTGCTTAGGGACTCCCCTTCTATGCTACACATACTTTCTGTCAGTGCTGTTCCTATAGAGGACCCTTCCTAGTACAAATCTGGGTACTGAGGAATGGAGCCATTGCTTTGATAAGCCCGATAATGTAAACCTTGGGTCTTTGTGGAAAGTTTAGAGCTGTGGGCTAGAGAAGCCCTTGAATGTTGTAACCAGAGCTTAATAGGCCATTCTGATGGGAATTTAGGAGACAAGAAAGCTAAGAAAAATGCAGACGGTGGGGGCCCAGATCAAGAGGTCTCACTGGAAAAAAAAGCTCTTTCAGGAACTGGGCCATCTGAGTCATTCATGTTATATACTGGTAAAGAATCTGGCCTCATTCTGCCTCTGTCCTGAGAACTTGAATGAGGCAGAATTCAAAAGTAATAAAGCGAATTGTTTGGAAAGGAAGTTGGGTTTGTTGTTTGGGTGGTTTAAGACAAGCTTTTGTACATCCCAGCTTGGCCTCAAACTCACTATGTTGTCTAGGACAACCTTGAGCTTCTGCCTCCACCTGCTAAGTTCTAGGACGCACCTCCTTGTGTATGTGTCTGGGGACCCAACACAGGGTGTTGTGCATGCAAATGAACTACATCCCCAGCCCTGGCAGTAAACAGTTCAAGGGAGGTTTTACCCAGCAGGGGACATCCACCCTGAATGTGGGCAGCACCAGTCCGCAAACTGAATACCAAGGAGAAAGCAAGTGGAATCCGTATTCTCTGCTTCCTGACCGTGGAGCCAGGGAGACCGGCTACCCCACACTCCTGCTGCCGGCACCACATCATGATAGATGTGTCCTCAAACCACGAGCCAAAATAATCTCTTCTACCTTTATCTGCTTTGTCACAGCTACAAGAGAGGTGACCAATATATTTGGGGACCCACATCTGCCTTCCACACCAGACATCTTGAAGGTATCTCCTATTCTATAAGACTGTAGTTCCGCAAAACTTTGAACATGGGATTTCCCTTGACCTGATTCCACTACTAGATATAAGCCTTGGAGAAAAAAAAAATGTGTCCACCAAAGTACTGGTACACAAACACTCAGGGGAGCAATGCTTCTAGGAGCCAAAAAGTAGAAACAGCCTAAAATGTCCAATCACAGATACTCTAATAAAATATGATGAATCAACACATGGCTTATCATTTAGTCATAAAAGCATTGGGTTACACATTACAACAAACACAGCATGGAAAAGAAGCCAGATATGTGCTGGGCGGTGGTGGCGCACGCCTTTAATCACAGCACTTAGGAGGCAGAGGCAGGTGGATCTCTGTGAGTTCAAGACCAGCCTGGTCTATGAGAGATAGTTCCAGGACAGCGAGGACTGTTACACAGAGAAACCTTGTCCTGAAAAACCATAAAAAGGAAAAAAAAAAAAAAAAAAACCAGATACAAAAAAGGCTCATGGTGTATGGTACTATTTATAGGAAATACCCAGAACAGGCAAGGCAAGTTGTGAGGAGGAGAAAGGGGACTGATTGCTAAGGGATACAATGTTTCTTTTTAGAGTGATGGAAATGTAATTAGAAGTGATAATTATGCAATCTTGTGAATAATAATGACCACAAACTCGTGAGGTTTTGTTTGTTTTGAGACAGTATCATCTTGTACTCCAGACTGGCTTGAAACTCACCATGTAGCCAAGTTAACCTGGAATTCATGAGATGATTGCCTCAGACTACTGAGTGCTAGGATTATAGGTAAATAATCCACCTAACATGCCTGATCCAGTCAGAATTGTGTGTGTGTGTGTGTGTGTGTGTGTAGCTCAGTGGTAGAGTGTTCTTAGCATGCTCAAGGCCTTGGGTCTAATCTCTAGCATCAAATAAATGAAAGACAAGTTAATTGAAAGAGTAGATATTAAGGTATTTGAAGTCAGCCTCATGTAAGTTCCAGTCACCAGTGAAAAAATTAAACAGAAGCCAGGCATGGTAGTATACACTTTTAATCCAAGCACTCGGGAGGCAGATGCAGGTGGATGTCTGTGAGTTTGGGGCCAGCTTGGTCTATATAATGAGTTCCAGAAGAGTCAGGGATGTGTAGAGAGACCTTGTCTCAGAAAACTAGCAAATAAAAACTTGACCAATTCTTTTTTTTTTTTTTCAACTGGGTTTCCTGTCTCTCTCTGGCCCACTTGAAATCACACAACAGAGTTGTGTCCCCTCTGCTTTCCAGTAAGAGGTTTAGACCAGTCTGTCTCATAGATCGACCCCTCCAATTGGAGCATTTCATCTATGATTTCACCTTAATGTGGGTCATCAGAGGCTCTGCCTTCTGAAATTTCTTACTTCCTTCCCCCTTGCCTCAGATTTATAGGAAGAGCATGACCAATAGAGACCACAGCCTAAGCTGCCCTTCCCTAAGCCCATTCCAGGTCTTGGCATCTCAGCCTGTCTGTCTGACTGACTGACTGACTTCCTAAGTCTCAAGGCTGCTTTCATTATCTGTCCCTCTCCACTGCCATGCTGCCCATTTCCAACGTGGGCTTCACTGTCTGGTGCCCAGAGACTGAATCTCTTGGTCGCCTCTTCCCGCCCACCCCCAGCCTCCCATCTTCCCTGCAGCACCTACCGGACCAGACAATCAGACAAACATCTAGGAAAGAGGAAGATCCTTAGAGCAAAGCCCTTCCCTTCACAAAGAAGAGCATGGTCCTCTCCAGCTGCTGTCCTATGTTAACAATTGGGAAACTGGGGGTCTTATCTGTCGGGGTCAGTGTAGCACCAGGCAGGAGCCAGATGAGGGCGACAGAGACAGACCAGCCACAGCCAGAGCTGGTAAGAGCTCCAGTGGGCAGGGAAGCCTGGGTTTGGGGACCTGGAGACCTTGCCTTGGGCTCTGCTGTATGAATCGGGCATTTTAGTGAGACTAGTTACAGCCGTCATCTCTGTTACCCTCACCCCTCACACCAACAAGGGATACATCCCCTTGAAAATGATGGATCATCTTGGGCCAGAAGGAAGAAAAGAAGGAGAGGTGAGGTTCCTGTCACTGGAGGTACATATCACAGCTGGGGGGCAGTTGGGACTCATCTTACAGCAGGGCTGGGCTAGGTTGACTGCCCCTTCTATTCTGACAGCTAGGAACTGTTCACAGCTACGGCTCTGAAAACACAGCAGAGAATCATTGGGCCCTGAGAAGGGATAAACCTTTTTGGCCTCCCTAGGTGAGGCTGAGCCTGAGTAGCGACTTCTCTTTCCTGGAGGAAGTAGAAATAAGTTAATGGTGGACTTTGAGGCTCCTTTTGTGCTCAACACGGGGCCAGTGGTGCCCATTAGGAAGCACCTTAGAAACTTTGTTGGGGTGGGAAGGGAGAGAGCAGAGCAAAGCCCCAGGGCTAAGGCTGATTTGCCCTGTGACCTGGAAACTCCTGGGCTCCTCTCCGGGCCTTAGCTTTCCTCTCAAGCTTGACCAAATTGATTTGTGAGCAAGAAGGGGACAGAGCCCGAAAATCAACAGAAGGGTCCTGGCCTTGGCTACATCTGGCCAGCTCTGAATCTTAGGGGACCAATAGGCAGAGTAAAAGCTGTTCTGGGTGCTAGATACTCCCAAGGGCCCAACATTACACGGGTAACTCTGCAGGCCCTTAGTCTCAGTCCCCCAAGCGGGAATGTACAGAGTCCTCAGAACCACACAGCATAGCCAGGGCGGGGTGCCGGGTGTCGGCAGGCTCTCATCAGAGTCCAACCCTTTCAGTGACCCCAGGGCCTCTAGGGGCTCTTTTCGGTATGACTGTGAGTAAACATGATGCCCTATACATGTGACGCTTCAGGCACCTAGCTACCTCACACCCAGGGCAGACAGGGACACAGCCATATGCATGCACATCCAGAAACAGGTGCAAAAAGTCATTGGTACATGCCTAGACATATAGGACATGGGTAGGATACAAGTGCATCCGCATGACACCGTGACATCAGCCCACACAACACACATGTATGTACATGCAAGATCTGCCAGGTCTGTTAGCTTCCAAGACAACCAGACTGAATTTTAAAATGTGGCCTTTGCATGGTTCCCAGGCTAACCAGTTGGCTGACCCTGTGCCCAGGAAGGAGATGCCACACTTGAGAACGGAGGCTACCTCCTGCTTCAAGCATCCATTTAGTTGCTGAGTGTTCAGAATCCAAGGGTCTTTCAGGTCCCAGATTCCTGGATACCCCAGCTTGTCCCTCATTCAGACTGGAGAGACGGGAGCAGAGCCTATCTTTTGGCTAGTAAAATGGTTGTTGCCTTGTCTCCCTAGCTGCATGTGGGAAGCTGGAGGTGAAAGGGGCTCTTGCAGTACGCACCACTCGCTCACTGACTGGAAAGGACCCTTCCCTATGTCTCTTCCTCAGGACCCACAATGGCATTGCCTCTTGTTCACCATGCACCCAGAGCAGTGTGTATCACCCGCCTCAGTGTCTCCGTCTTGACAGTAGGTTAAAGGGCCTATTCTTTCCTGATAGCATGGAGGCTCATCAAGAGGACTTTCCAGGAGAGACAAGGGGCTAGTCAGTACCCCAGAGCTCAGAGGATTGGCACATGTAGAGGACTGGTGCCCAAAGGGGGTGAAGAGGGCACTTAGACTCACCCAATGACGTAGACCAGAACCACCAACTGGATCAGACGGAAAATGACTCCCACCTTCTTGTTTCGCACCAGCACCATCCGGGGAGTGTCATACTCAAAGAAGAAGGCTGACAGCTCGTCCTGCAGCCGCCGTGCCATGGTGGGCCAGGAGGGGCCCACACGGCCTCTGTGGTCAAGGGCAGGCCAGCATTTGCCTCCACAGCTATAGCAGTGCAGTGACTGGAGACTTCTCAGTCCCTTAAGAACAGAGCAGGGCAGGTGGGGCCGGAGGCCAGGAGGCAGGGGTTAGTTGGTGGGTCTGGGTTGGGAGGGAAAACCCTGGGTGATCAGAACAGCTTTTGGTTGCTGGCAGGCAGTGGAGTACTGGCCAGTGGTGCCCGTGAAATAAATTCCCAAAGATAGACAGAGGCGGAGCCAGTGGGGCCACCCAGGCCCAGCCCCACTGCCCCTCTAGGCTCCGCCTGGGCCCCCTCTGAGCCTCCGGAAACAGGAGCTACTGGCCGGAAACCACCATGGCTACCAGTCACAGGGGAGAGATAAAGCCACAGGCTACCCCCACTTTGAGAACTTGACAGGACAGAACTGGGGAGTCTGGCCAGGACCTGGGATGAAAGTCCTCAGAACCCCACCTCCATCCTCCCAGCTATAGTCAGAGTAAGCAGCTCAATCCTAGGGAATCTGTAGGGATGGGCAGAGGTTGATATCAGGTCCTGTAGCCTAGAACCGCCCTTGGACGCCCGGTTTATATCCATTAACTTCAGCATCAGGCTGGCTTCTCCATCTTCAGCCTTTCTCTCCCTCTATCCAACCTGCTTGACTGTACCTCCTGATACCACTCCCACCCGGTCCCTGCCACCAGAAGGGGCATGGAGGTAGATATCTAGATAAGACTAGGGTCACACAGCTATATGGAGTATTAAGACAGCTGGGAAAGCCTAATATTAGGCAGCTTTGCTACTTGTTGAGGGCTTGGGGATAATGTAACACTTTCCTCACAGAATGAAGTCCTTAGGGGATAGGTCCCAGCAACTCCAGAGACAGAATTTGAAACCACTGTTGAGTTTGGGGTGAGGGTCCATCCAGTGCAACTCTCGCCTTCCTCAATAGTAACCCAGACCCTGAGCATAGGGGTCCCAAAACCCAAGGCCTGAGGTTAGCTCACATTATACCCCTAGGGTCAGAGGGGAGCAATCTCACTCTGGGCCTACAAAAGAACCTCTTGAAAAACAGACCTCCTTGGTAATCTTCACTGGCCTACACCCCAGGCCAAGCTGACCCATCCTAAGTACTGATTAACAATCTTCTTCCTCAGCCGGGCGGTGGTGGCGCACGCCTTTAATCCCAGCACTCGGGAGGCAGAGGCAGGCGGATCTCTGGGAGTTCGAGGCCAGCCTGGTCTACAAGAGCTAGTTCCAGGACAGGAACCAAAGCTACAGAGAAACCCTGTCTCGAAAAACCAAAAAAAAAAAAAAAAAAAAAAGAAAGAAAGAAAAGAAAAAAAAAGAAAAAAAAAGAAAACTGTCCATTTCGCCTGGTGGTGGTGGCGCACACCTTTAATCCCAGCCCTCGGGAGGCAGAGGCAGGTGGATCTTTGTGAGTTCAAGACCAGCCTGGTCTACAAGAGCTAGTTCCAGGACAGGCTCCAAAACCACAGAGAAACCCTGTCTCGAAAAACCAAAAAAAAAAAAAAAAAAAGAAAGAAAGAAAGAAAAGAAAAGAAAAGAAAAAAAAAGAAAACTGTCCATTTCGCCTGGTGGTGGTGGCGCACACCTTTAATCCCAGCCCTCGGGAGGCAGAGGCAGGTGGATCTTTGTGAGTTCAAGACCAGCCTGGTCTACAAGAGCTAGTTCCAGGACAGGCTCCAAAACCACAGAGAAACCCTGTCTCGAAAAAAAAAAAAAAAAAAAAAAACCAATCTTCTTCCTCATAAGCTACTTGCAGGAAGCAAACAGCCCTGAGCAGGGCTCCAAGCCCCTGTGCAAGCAGGGCTGCTTTCTGGGTGTCTTGTCCCAGCACCCAGGACCAATCCCTCACTCTTGAATAGAACACACACACACACACACACACACACACACACACCATTGACATTCCAGTAGGAACTCTTACAACTGTCTGACGCCACTGTCAGGGTGGTGAGAGCCACATCCTTTGTTTTTCTGTTTTGGGTTTTTTTGTTTTGTTTTGTTTTTTTTCCTAAGGAGCCAGAGCCACAGCAGGCTCCTTGACCTTGTCTTGACCCCAAACAAAAAGGCCTGCCCCTCTCCCAGCTGATTTCGTGTCCAGCTGTTGGAAGAGGAGCCCCAGGAGAAGGGCCACTTGTGGTAGGAGTGGGTGGGGGCTGAAATGGAGCCACACCTGTACCCTCCTCCATGGCGCTCACACCATATTCTAGAGAGGGACCAGCTCCAAATGAGGGAGAAGAGAAAGGATGGACAGAAGACAGGAAGAGGAAGGAAGTCATTGTCCTGTTGTCATTGGCTGCTTCATGCCACCGCCACCTTCTCCCTCCTCATCTTCCTCACCTCACTTCTTCCTCCCTTCTCTCTCTCCTTCTCTTTCTCCTCATTCTCCTTTCTCTTCCTCTTCTTCTTCCACTTCCTTTTCTTCCTCTCCCTTCTCACCCCATGCCCAGTATAGCTTGTTGGACAGACTGTTAGGGCTGCATCTGCTACAGCCTGGGCATGAGCCCTGGCTCTCTGGAAATATGACAGAGAGGACCATTTGAAGGTATTAGAAGACCCAAGGTGGGGTCAGTGACACAATTTACTTTTTTCTTCTTTACTTTTCTTTTTAAAAAATGTTTTTGGATAGAGTTACTCTATGCAATGGCTTTGGCTGTCCTGGAACTTGCATTGTAGACCAGGCTGGCCTCAAACTCACAAGCATCTGCCTGCCTCTGCCTCCTGGGTGCTGGGATTAAAGTTGTAAGCCACCACGGCCCAGCATAACCTTCTTTTCTTGATAATAACCCTACAAAAGTGAACTAACCACATGAGACTATAGGGAGGGCTCAGGAGTGCATGCATGAAGACATGAGTTCGAATCCCACCACTTGTGGGGGCTCAGCAGCTGCATCTGTAATCCCAGGGCTGGGCAGGTGGAGATAGGCAGACCCCTAGCCCTAAAGTTCATTGACCAGCCATCAAAGCTCAATCTGTGTGCTCTAGGTTCAATGAAAAAACCCTGTTTCAAAAAATAAGATGGAGAGCCACCGAGGAAGACATTTGATGTTGACCTGCGGCCTCCACATGCACACACACACATCTGCACACACGCACATGCACACACGGCAAATGTCTCTTGCACTGACTCACTCTTAGGGAACAGACACTTGTGGCCCTAGCCTTTGTAGGCACAGGTAGGTAGAACAGATGTCAGAATGCCACTCAATGGAGTTTACCTGACTTTTCTTCACCATGGCTCTGTAAAGCAGATAGTAGAAGGCCCATTATACAGATGCAGGATCCAAGGTTCTGGAAGTTGAACACCTGGTCAAAGGTCATGGAACAAGTAGTTCTTGAGTTTGCTTGTGGCTGGAAGAGAGGCTCCCCAAAGTCTAAAGGCTTGGCCCAGGTCCCACCCAAAGACTCCAGCACTTCTGCCAGTCCTGCCTTATAAGCCAAAAGGATGTGTGGCCAGCTCTGGTTCTGGGCCGGGCCTTCTAGGGAGACATGGCCCTGCTGCCAAGGACTCGGCCCCAGGACAACCTCCCCTGCTTGGCTAAATTTAGCACTCTGTGGGTATGGAGGGGGCCAGTGCCCATCCTGGAGTCACTGCCCAAGCCTGGAGGGCAGCCTGAGTCCTCAACAGGGTGGGTGGCATCGATTCCAACTTGTCTCCTTACACACTCAGGGTACCAAAGTCTTATCCCTGGCAATCTGACTCTCACACTGTATGGGTCTGCCCTGCTGTCCTCAGAGAGTCACCCCAACATCCAACAGCCCCTCCAATGCTATTGGAACAGAGCTCTTGACCTAGCAGTCAAGGGGAGGTCTATGGCGAAGGTTGGGTATCAGCCATGGCCCCAAGGGCTGGCTTTTCCTCACTGTCTAAATTTTTCAGACCTCTTCCCTCCCACTGTGGGCCATGACCAGGCTGACTTCTGCCCTTCGGTGTCCAAGGCATCACGGTCTGCTAGTCCACTGCCATTCTTTTCGGGTCTTTCCTCTCAGACTTCTGTCCGGCAGTAAGGGGCTTCTGGCTGATGTAGGTCCCTCTCTTCAACACTAAGCATTCATTCAAGAGGCTTGTTTTTGTGTTTTTTGTTTTTTTTGACACTTCTCAAGGCTGTGACAGAGACAGCCATAGGTAGCACAGGTCCACTTATCTCTTCTCATTACCTATTTATCTAAGATATAAATAAATATTTATTATGTCTTCTTATTCTTATTTATTTAAGATATAGTTTTTATAAATCTCAGACTGACCTTGAACTTGCCGCGCAATGGGAATGACTTTGAACTTTGGATCCTCCTGCCTCCACTTCTGAAGTGCTGGGATTCTGGACAAATACCACCAAGGCCAGTTTATGTGGAGACGGAGATCACAAACCCAGGGTGTTGTGCATGCCAGGCAACACCTCTGGCTTCTTTTTCTTTTCTTTTCTTTTCTTCTTTCTTTCTTTCTTTCCCTTTCTTTCTTTCCTTCCTTCCTTCTTTCCTTCCTTTCTTTTTAAATAAAACCAAGTTGAGGTGAAATTCAATTTTTTTTTGTTTCCACTTTTGACAGTTTGATGAGTCCTGACAAATACATGTAGTTACTTTCTGACCCATCATTCTAGAAGAGGGCCTCCTGATTTCTCCCACTTCGGTTTTTTGAGACAGGGTTTCTCTGTGTTGTCCTGGCTGTCCTGGAAGTCGCCCCGCAGACCAGGCTGGCCTCAAACTCAGAGATCTTCCTGCTTCTGCCTCCTCAGTGCTGGGACTAACAGTGTGCACCACTGGTTCCTCTTTGCCCTTTGCAGTTTCTCTTTCCCCAGCACCTATATCCAGCAATCACTGATCTGCGGTCCTTTAGATTTGTCCTGCCTTCTGTGGAAGTCCATGGAGGTGCAAGCACATAGGCTGAGCTTTTAGTGTCTTGCCTCTTTCATCCAAACACAAAGATAATTTCTTTATTTATTTGAGACAGGATTTTACTTTGTAGTCCAGGCTGGCCCAGACCTTGCTGTGATGCTCCTGCCCCAGACTCTCTAGTGCTGAGATTTTTAGAAGGGCACCACCATGGCTGACTTATCACAATGGCTTTAAGCTATGTTGTTCTATATGTGTGTGGTCATGTATACCTTTGCTGCTGAAGATTTTCTGTTGTGCAGACATATCACGGATGGTCTGTCCATCTATAGAAGGACTCCGTAGTCTGTAGCACCCAGCCTTTTCGGCTCAGGTTTCTGATGTCCACATTCCCTTCCCTACTGTCTTTCATTTTCCTCTTCCACATCACATAACACAGCTCCATCCTGCTCCCTCCCCCTCATAGAGGGGGCCTGGAGAGCACAAAGTCCTGGTTCCCAGAGAAGCAAGGGGACCCAGGGGCATCTTGGCAGCTGCCACCTTGGAGCCAGAGAGGAGTATGCTGGGATTGCCTGGGAATTCCCTCCTGGGTGAGGTGAGGAAACCTCTCTGTTTAGCTTGGCTGCCCAGCCTTGGGTTGTAGACTCCATGCTGTGTGCTGGACAGAGATGGATTTGGGTAAGCCCTGGTGGGGGTAGAGGCCACCATGCCCTAGGGATTGTGGGAGACGCTGGAGCCACACACCTCTTCTGTGAGTTCTCTTGGGGTTTCGGCTATCTCATTCCCACATTCAGAAAGACAGCGCCTTCAACGGGTTCCTCATCTGTTAGCTGGAGCCTCTGCCCTCAGCTTCTCCATGGCATGGGGCTTGTTTAAGAGCCTAGGAGAGGGTTGCTGGGTTTTATATTTGAGAGGCCTTACAGATGTCTGTGTGGTCAAGAATACTTCCAACTATTCTGCTCGAAAGTTAAACCCTTGTGAGTTCCTCAGGGTGTGAGCTGTGAGCTGTCTCCTCTGTCACAACTAGCTTCACGGATGTGACTTGGATCAGCACTGGACCCACATGTAGAGAATCCCTGAACTAGGCACCGGAATTCCGGGTTTCTTCCTTCCCCAACACTAGGTTCTCAAACTCCTCTACCTCTGCTTTCTATTCCCATCCCAGTAGTACCTTGGGCTTTTGTTTGTTTGTGCTTGGTTTTTTGTTTTTGTTTTTGAGACAGGATTTTTCTGTAGTTTTGGAGCCTGTCCTGGAACTAGCTCTTGTAGACCAGGCTGGCCTCAAACTGTCAGAAATCTGCCTGCCTCTGCTTCCTGAGTGCTGGGATTAAAGGTGTGTGCCACCACTGCCCAGCCTTAAGTCCTTTTCTTTTTTTTTTTTTCTTTCTTTCTTTCTTTCTTTCTTTTTTGTGTGTATACCTTGGGCTTTTTAAAATTTGCTTTATTCTTACTGGCTGGAGCCCAGCCCAGTTCAGTGAGTAATTTGGGGGTCCCAGGTTTTCACTTTGCAATGGTTCTGTAAATGATACAGTCAGTCCTGCCTATAACAGTTGTTCCCTGTACAACAGGGCCCAGGTATCTGGGTCTCCATCCTAGGACAGCCAGATAGAGGATGAAGGCTAAACCTTCATGGTGAGCCTTCTCTTTAGAGACATGGCCAGTCCCTTCCTATAGCTGCCTCCCAGGATCAGCTGCAGAAGCTGGCTCATATTAGGCACCGCTACAGAGACACCCCAGGGTGGTGGGGGTTGAGGAAAGTGGTAGGGAAGGGGTAGAAACCGTTGAGGTGAGATAGATTGTTGGAGGCCTGAGGGGATAAAAACATAGCAGGCAAGAAAGTCCAGGGAGAGTAACAGGACAGGCATTTGCCAGGGATTCTGAGGTACATGGGCTCCTGAAATGCAGGCTCCAGGTCCAGCTCTGTCTCATCCTACCCCAGCTCCTCTTCCCCGGAGGTGACATATTAATCATAAAATGCATGATTAAACTGTTGAACTGCCAACCAGCAGAGCAATGAGCAGGCTCAGGCTCACCCCATTTCTGCCATTGGGGTGTGGTTCTGGTCGTGTGATTCTTAGTGTTTCTCAAAGCCCCATCTTCGAGTACGAGATGAACCCTGGCAATGTAGGGATCCCAGACATGGACTTTGCTGGATTCTAGGTGGATGGGTCCCTGGTCGCCACAGAGATAGGAGCCCACCGTTCAGACAAGATGCCGACAGCTCCAATCCCCCAGACACACGTTTTATTTCTCTACCAGGAAGCATGTCGGCAGGTGGGCACAGGGCTCCGTTCAGGTCAAGCCATCCCTCCAACTCTGTTTCTTTCTGAGGCCCCTCCAGAAACCCGCCAGAGGGGAGGGAGGACGTGCGAGAGAGTAGGCTACCAAACACGGAGTTCATCTGTCTGCAAGGCAGGCCGAGGGGGCTTTTGTTACTGGAAGTCAGGACAGTGATGTGAATCTTGATTGACATAAAATAATCACATTGTTCACACTCAAGGAAGAGCTACCTCACGCAGACAGGCACTTACTCTGTTTTCTGTGACACCTAGCTAGTTTTTGTCAAAGGAGCAACAGCAGAGTTGAGAGGAACAACAACGACAGCAACAACAAAAACCAAGTAACACCAAAATCAGTTCATCTGATAGATCCCCATGAGATGCTTTCTTTCAGTGGGGAGGTAGGGCTAGGCAGTCCCTCTTGGAGCATCCATCCTAGTGACGACTTTTGACTCAAAGATGTACGGTGGGAAGAGAGGGGCAAAGAGTAATGCCAGGGGTCCAGGAGACTCAGAACCACCCAGCCCTGCAGTGAGCGGCATGGCCTCACACCAGGCTGTGTGGCAGGACAAGCTGACATAGACCCAGGGATGTCTGGAGTCTCAGGCACCAAGGACATGGACAGTGAGAGGTGGGAATAGGGTTGAGCCCAGTCAGTCAGCCCAGGCTGGTCCAGCCCCTCCTCCTGCTTCTTGTGTTCCTATCTATCTGTGATGCTTCAACTCCCTGGGGCCGGCGCATATATAAACAGACACAGGCTCCCGCTCTCAGGAGTGGACTTGGTGGAGGCAGAGCCAAGTGGAAGGGGCTGCCCCTTCTTGTGAGCACAGCTGGGCCCAAATGGTCCCCTCTGACTTCTCCTTCCCACAGCTGATCAGGTTCCAGACCCAAACTAAGCAAGGGGTCAGAGTCTGTAAGAAGGCCCTCATGAGCCCTCCATCAGGGCAGAGGCACTAGTGACCAAGCGAACTAAGTGAGCAAAGGCCCAGCCTCCAAGCAGGGGAAAGGTTGCAGAGCTGCGGGGGAGTGTGTGGTGGCCCTGCAGCCAGCTCTGGCTTCTTAGCCGCCCCTCCTGGGCTCAATTTCCGGGCCAGAGCTGGAGGGAGGGATGGAAATGGAGGCAGGAACTTGGGATTGGGCCTAGAGGTGGTCGTTCTTTCAGGCCTGTCATGTCCAGCAGGGTCCAGTAGACAGGTGGCTGAGTGTGGTGGCAGGGGTGGGAACCGGGATGAACGCCTGGACGCTATCAGTCCGATGGCCATACTGAAGACTCCTCTCTGATTCCAGGACTTACTTCAGGTCTTTTTTTTCTGGAGGAAAAAAAAATATGAGAAATCATATTAAGATGCGGAGTGAGATATGAAGGGTGCCCTTTCAGCCCCCCCCCTTCAGCCTGTCGCCCTCCATTTCTCCAGGGCCAGCCCCCACTTGTCATGGCCTGGAACCTTCCATACCTGGTCTATTCCTAGCCTCACTGAGCCCCAACCCCAGGAATCCAGCAATATTCTCAGAGAAAACCCTCATATTTCTTTGTTTGGAAAATGTTCCCATCACTGTTCCGTCCATAAGCAGGGGATCTTCCTTGCCTCCTCCCCATCCCACATGGTCTGATTTCAACTGAACACGCTCAAGCTGCCTTTTACCTTTGCGGCCCATACAAGGACTAAGGGGCCAACTCCAGTCCGCCTTGCCTGAATACCTCCCATCTACTGCTGGCATCATACAAAACCCCCAATCTGGCCCCGTAATCCTTCGCGTCATCCTCCGTGTAGCTCCACTGTCCTTAGATGAATTCTGGGTCCACCTTGTACCTTGGACTCTCCCAGATCCATCCCCTCTCAGCTTCTCCATCCCAGCCTGCAGCTTCCTGACAGTCACTCAGTCACACCTGAATAGCGCCAAGGGTGGAGAGAGAGGACCCCCCAGTCCCAAGGCTGACCCTAGATCCACAATTCTCCTCAGGACATATCCTCGTAAATCACAGAGAAACCACAAGCGTCAGGCCTCAGTAAAACTTCCCTAAAAGGCCACTCAGCTGGCTTGGGAACGTAAAGGGTCCCTTCTCTCACCCCCGCCCTGCCCAGCGTTAGGAGGCCCAAGGGATTGTGGCCGCTTGCCGGCTCAAGGCAGAGCCGGCTGGACTTCAGCAAGCACATCACTCCCCAGGGGCAGTCACAGGTGCCCAGCCCAGGTCCCTCCTGAAGACTCGTGGTCACTCAAATAAAACTTCTTCGAGACCATGGTGGTCACCATTTCAGGTCAAAAAGGTCAGTAAAGGTGTGGCTTGGGTCAGTTCGTCCTGGGCCAAGATTTCTTCCTCAGGCCGGCTTCGCATCTCTTTTGCTCTATTCTAGTATCGCCTCAGAAGGTTTCTAGTTGTCATGGCCCCCTGCCCCATGCCCACACACCTTTTATGGTCCCCACTTCTTGAGAATAACCAGGGCCTTATCTTGGCATGCCAGCTTTTCCGTGTTCTCTGGGTTTCCCCTTTATACTTCAGGTACCAGCTCCCGTATAGACACCTCAGCCCCTACCCTGCCAGATTCTACTTTGTCTATCTAATCTACTCTAATCTAGACTCTTCCAGCAATTACCCTTAGCTCCAACTGGGCGGCATTCTAATCTCCCCATCTAGCCTCCACCCTCCCATCGGGCCCAGGAATCCAGGGTGGAATTGTATCCCAGACACAGGGTTCCCCCAAGGGAATGAGAAATTTTAGCCATAGGGAGACATTTTTCATTTTTAAATTTCCACAAGAAAACATGCTGAACTCCTTGGCTGCTGTGGTCACCAGGGATGAGCAATGTCTCCCAAAGAAGACAAAACAGCCTCCAGACGCTCATGTTTCTAGGGGGCAGGCTTCACAAGTGAGGTGGTGAGGTTGAGCTGAGTATGGAGGGAGGGGTTTCCTGGGAGACCCTCCTGTGCTGTCTGCCCAGAGTTGGAATTCTTTCTCTCCCCCCACCCCCCGCTTTATTTTTGGCTTCTCGAGACAGGTTTCTCTGTGCAGTCCTGGCTGTCCTAGAACTTTCTCTGCAGACAAGGTTGGTCTCGAACCCACAGCTCTGTCTCCCTTTAGAATCTTTCAGAGAAAACCAAGATAAAACATTATGTAAATATTGTAGGACAGAGACAAGCTTTCATTACACTGCCCAAATGGGTCTTGAACTCCTGTTCAAGTAATGCTCCGGTTCAGTCTGGGTACACCTGAGTACAGTTGGTGCCACGTCTAGCTGATGTGTTCTAGCTGGCACATATGGTTTGGGGAGTTCTGGGATTGAAGGAGTATGCCACCACTGCCCAGCCAGAGCTGCTTATGACATTCTAGTGTCATACCCATTATATCCATTTCTTTTCTAGCTCCTGTAGACCAGGTTGGCCTCGAACTCACAGAGATCCGCCTGCCTCTGCCTCCCAAGTGCTGGGATTAAAGGCATACACCACCACCGCCTGGCCATTCATACCCATTTCTTCAAGGCCTTTCCCAGGTCCACCCAGGACGAGCCCAAAAGAACCATATATGGAGGGGCAGAAAGGCCTGGTCCGGCTGCCCTCAGCCCCACTCATGGGCTCTTTGAGTCTAGCCATTCCTTGTACAGACCTGGGAGGCCAGCATCTCCAGAGAAGGAAAGACTCATTGAGGTCCTTTTAAAAAGACAATTGTTTTTAGTACCCAGTAGATTTAGTTAGCATGGGGGTGTGGGGGCCTTTATGGAATGTCAGGCATGGAAATTATTTATAGCCTCCACTATTTCCTGGATCAGGGGTCACATTCCAGCTAGAAGTGGCCCCCAAAGTCCCTGTTGCCCAAAGAAAGTCTTAGCTGGTTGCTGGGCCCAACCTCTCCACAGCAGTGTAGATTCCTCTCCGCACCCAGCCCTGCTACTGTCCATCGTTCCTGGATGACTACAGACCTTCCCTTGTTCCCACCCATAAGGTGACACCAAGAAGCCAACCCAGTATGGCATGGGCTCCTGGAAGTGGTCAGTGGTTGCCTACTCCAGACCTGCACAATTGTCAGAATACCTGGATAAAGACAAGCCAGTACAGGGAGGTCAGAGGCCAAGGCCAGGACTACCACAGCGTCTTATCCACCTCTGTGCGTGTAAGGCAGCAGGGGTGGAGGTGGAGTGGGGGGGTTTTTGGCAAGTGAGGCAGCAGTGGTGTGGCCCTGAGCAGTGTTCCCAATAGGCCCAGTCAAGGTTCCTACAGTGCAAGACACCTCTCAGCAACATCTTGGGTCACAGCCACCAGGATCCTTTATGTCCTCCACGTCACGATCCAAAAATAGCTCTCCTACCATGCAGCATGAGGGGGGAGCAGAGGCAGGTTGGAGGAAGCTGGTGAGGACATGGAAGGGGCCGTGCTTCCCACTTACCATCCATGTGATTCCTGGACAGATACTTGAGGGCCTCATCAAGCAGGATGACAGGCAGAGACATCTGGAGCACCACTCCCCACTGCCGACCACTCAGTGGGGTCACCTGGAAAATGAGCTGGTGGGGGCAGGGAGTCCTGGTTACAGGCTGCCAGCTGTGAATCTGTGTCGCCCACCCAGACTCCAGTGGGCTCTGTGGGCATGCCCTTCCGTCACATCTTCACCTGTGAGGTTTCTCCAAGGATGTGCTATTCCTTGCTCGCCCAATCCTTCCCTGGCCCTGCCTTCTACTCAGGCCAGGCGAAGGTGGGGACCTATCTGGGGGATGATGGCTTGCCACATTTCTCCCTGCTGTCTCTCCTGTCTTTCAGGTGGCTTCCATTATAGACAGGCCTAGGAAGGAGGAGACCCCTAGTGTCCAAGGAAAGAGAAGGCATGGGGGCAACTCACAGGCAGGGGAGGCACCAGAAGGATGAGGAAGTGCAGGGCCATGGACATGACCACAGCCCCCAGCAGCCAAGGGTTCAGCCATGGCGGCATGCGCAGCAGTGACTGGTTCTCGGAGACGCTGCCAAAGGCACACAGGGACTCACTCAGGACAGGATATCAGGCCACGGTGGGCCCGCCCACTTCAGCCCACTCCACCTAGATTGTAGAGCCAGGGTGGATATTCTCTGCACACCCCATTCACCCTAGAGGCCCCTCTCAGGGCTTGGGCCTACTTTCTCTGTCCCTCAGGTTCAATCCTAGACCTCCATTTCATCGTAATCCAGACCTTTCTCTCCTGAATCCCAATTCTGGTCCTACTGACTCTCAGAACCCATCATGGGCCTCTATGATCCATAGACGGCAATCATTTCCTTTTTAAATTTTTTATTTAAATAACTTTTTAAAATTTATTTTATATATCAACCGGTTTCCCATCCTTCCTCTCCTCCCATCTCATTCCCTTTCCCATTTTTACCCCCTCCCCATCTTCTCCTCCACCTCCATACAGAAAGGGGCAGGCCTCCCATGGGCTTGCACAAAGCCTGGCACATCAAGTTGAGGCAGGACTGAGCTCCTCCCCTAACCCAGCATGGGGAACAGGCTACCGAAAGCCTGCTTAGCGCCAAGGAGAGGTCCTGCTCCCACTGTGAGAAGCCTTACTAAGAGATTAAGCTACACACTGTCACACACATGCAGAGGGCCTAGGTCGGTCCCATGCAAACTCTCTAACTGTTGGCCCAGTGGTCATGAGCTCCCACGAGCTCAGGAGATCTCAGTCTTCAATTTCCTTGGACCCCAATCCCAGTACCTTTGATCTTAGACCTCAGTCTGTCTTGGACCCCTCTGACCCTTAATCCCAGCCCAGGATCCCTCTGCCAAGCTCACCTGTTGAGGGCGTTGCACATTTCAATGGTCACAAGCACAGATAAGGCCATGGTTGTGGGGAAGCGGGACTCAAAGACCTCACAGTCGATGCCAGCAAAGAGTGGGTTGTCTTCAGAGCACTTCAGGAAGTTCCTCTGAGGACAAGGTGAGAGGGCCCGGGAGAATGACTGTTACTGAGGTGCTGGATGGAGAGGGGATCCTTGCCCCAACTTTGGACACACCTGAGGATGACCAGTGAGCACAGCACTGCAAGGGATGGGTCAGAGAGGGACTGTCCTGGGGTGTTGTTTGTGGGTCATGGGCGTAACTGACATAAGGCTGGGGAAGACACTGGAGCCCATGGGGTTAGGGGAGGGTTCAGGCTGGGATTCCTGGGTCTCTGAAGTGCAAGAATTTGAGTGGGGGAATCCAAAGGGACCCCATAAATATACAAAAGCACATGAAGATTGATCAACACAATTTTGCTTAAATAGAACTGACCTCAGAAGTAGACAAAACCCACATGTGCCCTCCTCAATGTCATCATGCAAGGTTCCATTCCTACTTCACTCCCTGCTCCCTGCTTTCTACTTAAGACATAGAGAATGAATTGTCAGGGCTCAGCCTTAACACACGATTCCTCTGTAATTAGCAAGCTGTTAGCGTCATAGGGAAGCCTCCCTGCTCCACTCCCTCCAAGGGAGCTTTCTTTCTGCTCACTGGCCTTGCTCAGCGTCTCCTGCAGTAAGATGTCAAACTGAGGATGTCTGGGAGAACCGACTTGGTCTTTCCCACACCACTGGGATGAGAACAACAATTCATAACTGTTAGTCTGCCTGGGTCTCCCACACATAATTCCATTCTTTTTTTTTTTTTTTTCGAGACAAGGTTTCTCTGTAGCTAGGGAGCCTGCCCTGGAACTAGCTCTTATAGACCAGGCTGGCCTCGAACTCACAAAGATCCGCCTGCCTCTGCCTCCCGAGTGCTGGGATTAAAGGCGTGCGCCACCACCGCCCAGCCCCATAATTCCATTCTTATAAGTCTCCTCTGAGCCTGAAGATCTTTAAGGCCAGGGCTTAGTACTAGGCATTGTGCTGTAGAGATAAATCCTCCAAGAGAGGTCTGTCCAGGGACAGATGTTCTGACCTAGCAGTAAATACAGCATTGTTGGCTCTGTGCATGAGCTTCCGCTGTCACACAGGAGAAAAACTATTGACAACTATGGCTTAGCTAGATCTCTCCTAAGAGCTGAGATTACATGCATGTGCCCCCCCGCCCCCCAGTTTACAGAGCGCTGAGAACCAAGCCCAGAGGATCACACATGCTATGCCACACTCTACCAATTGAGCTACATCCTCAGGCCAATCCCAGCTTCAGAAACTGAGTCAGACCCTTTATGGGGTCACATGACTGAGTATGGGTGTGATGGGTAATTTTTACTGCCAACTTGACGAAACTTAGAATCTCCTGGAGGGAGCTTGTAGACTGGGTTGGCCTGTAGATATGTCTGTGGGACACTGCCTCTATGTTAATCAATGTGGGAGCCCCAGCCTGAAACTAGGCAATAGTATTCCCTGGATCTGGGTCCCAGACCATACAAAAGCAGGGAGAGTGAGTGGGTCCAGCTCATTAGCTCATCACTTCATGGTCCTCTTTAATGGCGAAATGATATGTATACCAAAGAAACCAGTGTTGTTGTTGGTTCTGATCTTTAAATATATAATACATATGTATAATTTTATGTGTTTGGGTGTTTTGCCTGCGTGCATGTCTGTGTACCATGTGTGCTTGATCCCTCAGAGGCCATCAGATCCCCTGGAACTGGACTTACAGATAGCTGTGAGCTGTCACACATTTGCTGAGACTCTGACTCAGGCCTCTTCGAGAGCAGTCAGTGTTTTTAACTGCTATGCCATCTCTCCAGTCTGTTTCTGCTTTTGTTTGACACAGGGTCTCACTATGTATCTCTGGCTGGCAGCTTGTTTTGTAGACCAGACTAGCCTTGAACTCCCAGGAATCCACCTGCCTCTGCCTCCTGGGTGCTGAGATTAAGGTCCCAGCTAGCAGAATTGCTTTAAAATGTATTTCCTCATGATTTACTATTAATAAATAATTGATTTGTGCATGTATTTTAATACCTATATACTTGGAGTCATAAAAATTTCCTGCATGACAGGGAGTTACAAATAGAAAAAGTTTGAGAAGTCATGAAACTGGAGGCTGGAGCACTTGCTCTTCAGAGACCCAGGTTCAACTCTGAGCATCCACATGATAGGTTACAACTGTAACTACAATTCCAGGAATCTGACTCCCTCTTCTGGCCTTCGCAGGCACCAGGGACACATGTGGCATGCAGACATACAAGCAAGCAAAACACACCTAGATATAAAACGAAAAACAACCAGTGCTGGGCGATGATAGTGGCACTTGTCTTTAATCCCAGCATTTGGGAGGCATAGGCAGGCTGATCTCTGGGAGTTCGAGGCTGACCTGGTCTATAGAGCAAGTTTTAGGACAGCCAGAGCTACAAAGAGAAACCCTGTCTTGACAAACCAACCCTTTCCCACCCCCAAAAGAATTAAAAACCAACAAAGACTTTTTAAAAAGTCTTGAATCAGAGTGTTCTCTTTTTGGAGCTTCCTCAAGGATCCCTCCCCTGAAATCTGACAATTTGAGGCTGGAAAGATGACAGAGGCAGGGAGATCCCTGGAGTTTAGGGGCCAGCTAGCTTAGCCGAATCATCTATGGATCTATGAGCTCCAGGTTCAGTGAGAGACCTTGTCTCAAAAAAACAAGGTTGAGAATAATCAAGGAAGACACCCAACGTCAACTTCTGGCCTCTGCACACACATGCACATGGACCCACACAAACACAGAAATATCAGACAGAGACACAGAGAGGGAGAGAGACACCAGCATGGCCTCTGCACACACGTGCACGTGTGCCCACACAAACACATAAATACCAGAGACAGAGACAGAGAGGGAGAGAGACGCCAGCGACTCTAGCCCAAAGTCCCGCCTAAACCTCCCACGGAAGCACTTCCCACCCTGAATAGGATTCCCTATTTCCACGGCCCCTCCCCCAGACTGCCAGCTCTTTGTAGAGACCCCCTGACCAGCACTCCTATAGCCTCAGTAATTTGTGCCCAGGCCACAGTGAACGTTTGATGGGTATTTTCTGACCAAGGAGCTGAGAGAGAGAAGGAATGACCTCAGGACAGTTAAGAAGAACATATCACACCAGGCTGACTGGGGACTGATGGCTTAAGATGTCTAATGTGACTCCTAGGTGTCAGCTTGAGTGACCAGGAAGGTGCTGTATCTGGGATGAGGTCAGTGTGGAAGGAGCCAGCCTTGGTGTGGGCCTTACGGCTTGCACAGGGCCTATGAAAACTGCAGAGGAGGTAAACAGCATGCATGGAGTGGAATCTCAGAAGACAGGAAGAAATCCCTGGAGATCTGGGAATCCTTGGTTCAAAGCAGTTGGTTCTCAACCAAAGTTTCTATGTATCAGAGATTTACATTATGACTCATAACAGTAGCAAAATTACAGTTACGAAGTAGCAACAAAAATTATTTTATGCCTGGAGGGGTCACCATAACTTGAGGAACAGTATTAATGGGCTGCAGCATTAAGAAGGTTGAGAACCACTGGTCTAAAGGATGGAAGCAGATAGTGATTGGGCGGAGGTACGGTTCCACGCTCTAGTCCAAAGCTACCATGGTAGCCAGAGGTGCTGAGGTGATCAGCCAGGAGCTGATCCCTGGCTGAGGACAGGAGGGGACGGATATTAGCCTTCGAAGGAGGATGGGTTATGCTCTGGATTGTGGTGAAGGGGAAGAGATGGTCTCTGAGTCTGAGGACTGCTGGGTACCAGAACATGGTCCTAGGGTTACCTCCTCTGCAATAATGCAGGTGGCATCCATCAAGAAAGGGCCCCACCTTCTTCAAATACCTTTGTCCACTGTTCTGTGATGTCTGCTTCAAGCAAAGGACCAGAAGGACAGACAGCAGCTGAGAGGGTGTCTGGCTTGTTTCTAGAGTTGAACTACACTAAGGATGTTCCACACTGTGCTGTGTGGTGTTTCCTTAAGCTGGGGGCTGTATTGACCCTGTGGGCTTCCAGGTCCAACCAAGTTACTTCCCTGAAGGATAGTATCCACACTCAAGGATGGGAAAGGACAGCTGCAGGCTGGTCATGGAGGCTGAGTCTCTCTCCAGAACTCCCTCAACCACGTAATCTGTAAGCCCACTTGCCTAGCCCCTACTCACTCACCAGCTGATAGAAGGTGACTTGCGGTCCCTCAGCATCGTACAGGAACCACCAGGTGGCGGCAGCCACCGTAGCCAGGCCTACATACACTGTGGAGGAGACATTGCAATCGGCAGCTGACATTCTTTGCATCCATGCCCACTTCCCAACCACTCCTTGAATTTTCCTCTTCCTCCATATGCCATCTTCCCTGTGCCAACGGTGGCCCTGAGTAGTACTCTCATCCGCCATACTCTTGGACATAGTGACTGATCTAATTTGCACTAATAAACAGGTCTAGGACTTTTATAAAAATAAACCCCAAATCTCCCTTGGCTGGGGAGATGACTCAGTGGACAGAATCATGAAGATCTGAATTTGGATGCCTATCTCCCATGTAAAGGCTGAATGTGGCCGTGTGTGCCTATAATTCCAGCACATTGGGTTTGTAAGATACAGATGGGAGGATCACTGGAGCTTGCTGGCCAGTCAGTCTACCCAGCCCATCCCCACCAAAAGCAAGCTCCAGGTTAGTCAGAGGTCCTATCTGAATCAGGCAGAGTGACAGACTAGCCATGCCCTGTGCCTAGTCTTCTCAGTCACACAAGCCCACAGAATCTGTTAGCAGAAGCTGGTTGAGTTGCACTATTTGAGGTCTGCAAACCTAGGATGCTCCTGCGGTCTGGGGCCCAGCTCACCTCCAATAGCCAAATACCGGAAAAAAAGCCAGCCACTGATGAGAGCCTCACGGGGGTTCCGAGGCAACTTCTCCATGATGTCCAGATCTGGTGGGTTGAAGCCAAGTGCTGTGGCTGGGAGGCCATCTGTCACCAGGTTCACCCAGAGCAGTTGCACAGGGATCAGGGCTTCAGGCAGGCCCAGAATTGCTGTGAGAAAGATGCTAAAACCAGAGTCATGGGCTCTAGCCCGAGCAGACCAGCTACCACCAGAGGGGCTGGCTCTACCTCTCACCCCAGGGTGAAGGAAGGGCCCTCCACATCTTCCTCTGCAGCACAAGGGGGAGAGCATACTGGGTACATTTGCCCTTTGTGTCTAACAAAGGACATTTGGTGTGTGCACACATACCACATGCCCAAGCATCAGACGTGCGTAAACACCTGCCACCTGCCACACAATCACATAAACAAGGAAACACAAGCAATCACCCATGTGCTAGCCCCAAAGTACAAAGGTGCGGAATCCACATGCATTGAGTACACACAAGCTCCTAGAATCCAACAGGCATCTCTCCCATGCAAACAGAAATGTGAACATAAGCACACTCTGGTATACATTCTGTTTGTGTTTATACCCAATGGCGCTTAAGAGCACAATGCATTCCTAAGCACAGACCTCTCACCTGAACACACTATACATACACACACAAATCAATGCATGCATACGTGTAGACACCCTGTTGCCCTGTGGCGAAGCTGCTTCTCCATTCTTATGGGTCTCAAGGTTGAGAAGTGATGAAGAAGGAAGCCCATGGCTGGAGGGATGGTAGAGGATGCTGGGGTGTACCACAGTCGGGAGGTAGCCTTCTCAGGGACATAGAGTTGTTTGGAACAGGGGTTTGGGAGGAGGGAGCATGGAGCCTCACCAGACAACCTCGCCAACATTAGAGGAGATGAGGTAGCGGATGAATTGCTTCATGTTGTTGTAGATGGCCCGGCCCTCCTCCACTGCGGCCACAATGGAGGCAAAGTTGTCATCGGATAATACCATCTCTGCTGCTGACTTGGCCACGGCAGTGCCTGAGCCCATGGCGATGCCGATCTCTGCCTTCTTCAGGGCTGGTGCGTCATTTACCCCATCGCCAGTCTGTGGGCCAGGCCAGGTAGGACACACATGATAAACTTGTCTATTTCCCCTTATCCCAAGCAATTCTACTGTTAGGGGATGTCCCCAAGGACTCAGACAGATGGACAGAAGAAATGGTGGAGTCAAGAACCAGCCTGTAGTCCGAGTCACTCATAAGACAGAAGTAGGGAGATCACAAGGGGCAGGAGATGTGACTCAGAGAGAAAGTGAGGGTTCTGGTTTCTATCTGTAGCAGCCCCCCATCTTCACTTGAGCGTGTGCACTTGCATGCATGTGTGTGTGCGCACATGTGTGTGTGTGTGAACATGCGTGTGTAAGAAAGCAAGCAAGGAAGGGAAACCTAAGCATGATCTTACCAATTAGTTAGAAGATGACATTAGAGAAGACATGGGATGCGGGCGAGGGTGAAATTGGATGAGACCAAGCCTAAGTCCAGAGAAGATGAGGAGGCAGGGATAGGGATGAGGTGGGCCAACACAGAGGACAGGCATGAAATTCAAGTTGGATACAGAGTAGACCATCAAACTGAGATTAGGGGGAAGGAGCTGAAATCAATTCAGAGATGAAGTCATGGTTGTGGACCAGGTCAAGGGTCAGATACATACTAGAGTCAAGGTGAAGGACAGAATCTAGACAGGACTAGGGCTGTCTAGAGGTCAGAGTCAAGGTTATTTGTTCTCATGATCCAGTGACATCATAGTCAAGTTTGGAGTTGCAAGATCAGAATGAGAGACCAGGTTAAAATTGAAATCAGCAAAAAGTTGAACATTGAACAGTGTCAATGAATCAGAATCAAAGTCTTTGATCAGTTCTGTACCAGGCCAAAACTTAAGTCCACATCAGGATTAAGCTTAATGGAAACAAGGGGCTAGGGTTAACCTCGATGGTAAAGCACGTGAATTGGAGATCAAGGTCAGCGGAAAAGCCAAAGGTGAGGAGGGCAAGAGCTAGGGGACAGCTGTAACCAATCTGAGCAGCTCCCTGCCCCCTACCCCCTGCCCCCTACCCCATAGCCTCACCATGGCAGTGATCTCATTAAAGGACTGCAGGTTCTCTACGATGCGGGACTTATGTGCGGGCTCCACCCGGGCAAAGCAGCGAGCAGTGCGGCAAGCATGGCGCTGCTCTTCTGGGCTGAGGTCATCAAATTCGCGGCCCGTGTAGGCCTTGCCCAATACATCCTCTGTGTCCCCAAAGATGCCAAGTTGGCGGCAGATGGCCACAGCTGTGCCCTTGTTGTCTCCTGTGATCATGACGACTCGAATGCCCGCCCGGGAGCAGCGTGTGATACAGGCAGCCACCTCTGGTCTCGGTGGGTCTAACATACCCACGCAGCCCACGAAGGTCAGGTCTGTCTGTGGGGAGAGGGCAGAGGCAAGCACAGCCTGAGTCTATCCTTGACCTGGTTGGTGCCCAGCCACCACAAGAAGAGCCTGGCTCTCAGCACCCACCTCGTACTGTACAAACTGGCTGCAGTCATCCAACTGCATGTCCTCCTTCCTCGGGGGCGTGTCCCTGGTAGCCAATGCTAAGCAGCGCAATGTGTCAGAGCCTGAGCCCCAATCCCGGATCTTGGCAAGAATATGTTCTCTGGAGGTGGCGTTCAGGGGTGCTGTTCGGCTCCCCACTCTGACTGAGGTACAGCGCTCAATTACACTCTCAGGAGCTCCCTGCAGGAGGGAAGGGGAGAAGTCAACTCTATCAGCCAGGACCCTGGCCCTCCTTGCTGTTCAGCAGAGAAAACTGCAAGCCATTATGGAGAAAGGCCAACCAAGGGCTCATACAGAGGGTGAGAGCCATTCTTTGTAAGAGGGGGAGCCTGTTGGGCCTCACTATGAGAAAACTTAAAGGGGTGGGCAGGTGAGATCACAGCCACCCAGTGGGTGGCCTCTGCCTCTACCAGGCCACAACTGAGAAGGCTTGCTGCAACATTTGAAGGTCTGGTGAGGGTCTGCATCTCCCATGGGAACCTGTGTGCCTACCTGTTTGCTGGGTATCACTGGAATTCCCATTTTACGGGGGCTCCATAGCAGCAAATAGGCACGCCAAGTCCCGCCAGGGCGTAGAAAGACAGGCATGGAGTACGGCAGGTGTGACCCTGGCAGTGTGGTTTTGGTTGGGGGCAAAGGGTAACTGACTCCTCAGATTCATCAGGGTCTCCCCTGGGCCTAGGACTGGTTTCTGGCTAGCCCATCAGTGGCATCTTCCTCTCCCTTACCCTAAAACCCAGGGGCTATCTTCTGTAAATGGCCAGGGTTCCCAGGATGGAAGCCCTGCCATTTCACAGGCACTAGGACCTGCACTGTAGGATGAAGCCAGGAATGGGATTCTTCTGTTGGTTTGAAAGCAACCTACAGAGCTGGGATGGGAGCTGCTCCTTTCCCTTCCCGGGTGTCAGCTTCCAAAAAAAAAAAAAATAGGAGCATCCACCAAATTGTCCCAGTGATCAGAGGCAAAAGAGCTTCTGAGAGCTTCTAGCCCAACTCTATCATTCCTATGGGGGTACCTGAGACCATGGAGGAACACTGATGACCCTGGAGTCCTGAGGCAAGACAGTAACCCTCAGGCCAGAACTAGGGGCCCTGGTCCCTTAGTCACTAGATGCTGCTCTCAGTTCCCTATTGCATGTTGACCAACCCCACCACAGAGCCATCACTTTGACTATGGGTCTCACAGTTCCCTGGCCCCCACAGCTGCAGTCTGTGGGGCTTTTATTTGTTTGGGGTTTTGTTCATCTGTTTTTTTCTCTTCCCTTTCTCTCTTTCTTTCTCTCTCTCTCTCTCTCTCTCTCTCTCTCTCTCTCTCTTTCTTTCTCTCTCTCTCTTTCTTTCTCTCTCTCCCTCTCTACCTTTCTCCCTCCCTCTCTCCCTCCGTTCCTCCCTCCCTCGCTATCTTCCTCCCCCTCCCTCTTTCCTTGTTTTTCTTTCTGTTTTTAGATAGGGTCTCACGTAGTCCAGACTCATGAACTCAAGCTCACTTATGCAGCAGACCCTCCTATCTCTACTTCTCAAGTGCTGAGATTATACGCATATGCAACCATTCCTGGTTTATGTCATTCTAGAGAATAAACTTACGGCCTCTTGCATGCTAGGCAAACACTCTACCACCTGAGCTATACTCCCTCTGGTGTTTTAGAGACTGGAGACCAGATTCTCTGCCTCCTACCCTTTGCTCTCCCTCCCCCAGATCCCAGAAGTAATCCCAGGCCACACAGGCAGGCCCCCACCTTCACAAACATTTTGCTGCCCTGGGCCTTGGAGTCAGGACGGGTAGGTGTGCAGTACACAGACATGGACTTCCGGTCCCTGGAGAACTCAAGGGTGAACTCCTTCCGCATGAGTTGCTTGATGACCTGCAGGGTCCAGGCAGGTCAGGGCATGAAGGACAGAGTTGGCAACTCTTGCCTGCTTCTCACTAGCCACTCAGGAGAAGATTCTTGTTCCTGTGGCCTACTATCTATACTCCTCTGACTCCGGCATTCAAGGTTCCCACCTTCTCCCAAAATGTGTTCATTTCCCAACTGGAAGCCTGGGCCTACATTTAGCCTTTCCCCTTCTCTGCTCCACAGACTTGTTTTGGAAGGTTTTTGAGGTCCTCCATTATTCCTCAAAGCCCCCGCCCCCACCCCGTGCCTATGCTTTTGTCTATCATATCCACAGATGCTCTAGAACTCCTGGCTCTGCAGTCAAGGCCAAGCCCCGTTCTACTCACTGAGTTGCAGGCTCCAGCACGCTCCACCCGAGACAGTGCTGTCAGGTCTGTGTCAAACACATTCATCTTCTCTACGAGGCAAGTCAGGGCTGTCTCTGTGGCTTCTCCTACCTTCTCGTACACACCTTTGGCCTGGAGGGTCAGAGCACGCACAGGGAGTGAAGGTCTCCTGCTGTCTTTACTTATTCATTTTGAGATAGGGTCTTGCCCTGAGCTCAGGAGGGCCTCAGTTCACAACTGACCCTCTTGCCTCAACCTCCTAAGTGCTGGAATTATATGAGTACTTCAGCACACAGGGCTTCCAGGCTCTTCTTGCTGAGCCTCAAGCCTGCTTCTTCACCATGCAGGGCTCCCTGGCTCCTGTGTTATTATCTGTCTGTGCTGGTATACACAGACAGCATCTTTTGGAGAGGCAATGTGACCACACCCCAATTCCCTGCTCAGAACCCTTCAGTGGCTCCTTGATTGCCCTTGGCTTGGCATGGGAGCTGACTTGGCCTGGCTAACCGTTCCTGGAAGGCTGGAGTATCCTTCTGTATGTTCAGTTCCTCTGCTCCAGCCACACAAATGGCATTCATGTGACCATGCTCGTGGAGTGTGACCCTCTGAAGCACTGAGGAACACCAACCCCAAACAATGAGACTCTGGGCAAAGGAAAAGGATCTGCCTGAGAAATGGAACCTAGTAAGGTCATGAACAGGAGTAGGGTCTCACCTCATTGTAGTCCAGTGCTGAATCATTGCAAAGGGCACAGATGGTCGCTAGCTCTACAAGTCCATCAAACTGCCCACAGCGCACAGGCTGCTCCCCTTGTCGCCTGCAGAGAGAAAGGTCAGCACAGGGCCTGGTCGCGCCCCTGAGAGGTGACCCACATTGACCCCTTCCCCAGGAAACCAATCCCATAGACCCTTCTGGGGTCCTACGGAGCTCCACCCACTTCATCCCACCACACCCTCGCTCACACACTCACACTTCGCCCTCTGGGGTATACGTGGTACCCGAGATGGTGAATTCATGCAAACGACAGGAGCCTGCCTCTGCTTCAGCTACCACGAACATCTGTAAGCACAAGAGTGGGCTCAGGATGCTTGGAGGGCTTCCTTTCTCTCCGCCATCAGCTTAAAAAAAGTCAGCTGCAGGAAGATGTTTGAGACACCCTCCACAAGAGTCATTGAAGGGCCTTCCTCCTCCACTAGAGCAAAGACGTGAGCCCAGGCTAGGCCCAGGCTAGGCACCCTAAGACTCTGCTCTGCCTAGTGGCATCTGGCTCTCACTGGCCATTGCTCAGGACTCCTGAGGGTTTTGTGGCCAATTTTTCAGTACCTGAGATGGCTGTGAACATGACAGGGCAGGACATCTGGGCCCTTGACTTCTTTCAAGCATCTAAACCTCAGTTTCTCTGCTGGTAATATAGAGAGAAAGTGGGTTCAAGGTCCAACTGCAAGGGACGAATTCTCTAACTTCAAGGAAGAAACCCGCATCTTGCTGTGAGGCAGTTTCCTCCAACCCACAGGTGACCCTAGAGAATGAGCCTCTCTGGGCCCGCTGGATAATCCAGCCCTTACCTGAACTCTCCTCCTCCAGAGCAGCCCATTTCCTAGCCCATCAGCCAGCTGAGAGAGACTTCTTACAGCCCATTCTCAAGCCAGGGGCCAGCCTAGCATCCCAACGGTAGTCCGAATACCCCTTCCTTCTTGTCCTCTCTGCTCTGGGGCTTCCCACAAGCATAGTCCATTACCCAGCATGCTCAGCCACTGCCACTTCCCCACACCATGCTTCTCGAATCCTTAGTTTAGTCAAGGAACACTGGACAGATAAAATCCCGCTAGGGATTCCACCAAGTCAGAAGATGCGGGATGCAGAGCTTGCCCAGGCCTGTTGCCTGCGACTTCTCTGCTGAGCCAGAAGGGGTCTCTGTCCCTTGGAATCCCAGCCAGAATCCCTGGAACATGTGGACAGTGGACCCAGGATGTGGGATCAGGTGCCCCGGGATGAATAATTGCTGCCCTAGTCCTTCCCAGGTCACTGGAGCCAGCATATCTGGTGACAGGCGTCAGGTGAACAGCCAAGAAAGAGCAGGACAGAACTGGGTCTAATGACATGGCGCCTGCACTTGACCCTCTCTTGGATCCTTCAAGGCAGTTACCTGGCAGGGCTCATGCCTAGATTTCAGATGAGGACACTAAGGTCCACAGACTGGCAATGACCTGCCCGGGGCACTGCAGTGATACTGGGCCCCAGTGATGTGTCTCGACAAGCACTGATGCAGCCCTCAGTCTGCTGCTCCCCACCGCACACTGGGAGACAGCGCGCAGGCTCTCCATCCCTTACCAAAAAGGAGGTCAGGGAGCCAACCCCGCTGCCCAGTCACCTGACACCAGTGGGGCCCAACCCAGCTACCACTCACCCTGCAGACAGACATCTGATTAGTGGTGAGTGTCCCTGTCTTGTCAGAGCAGATGACTGAGGTGCAGCCCAGGGTCTCCACAGAGGGCAGACTGCGCACGATGGCATTCTTACGTGCCATACGCCTTGTGCCCAGTGCCAGGCATGTAGTGATGACTGCTGGGAGGCCCTCGGGGATAGCGGCCACAGCCAGGGCCACGGCAATCTTGAAGTAGTAGACTGCACCGCGGAGCCAGGATCCACCATGGGCTGGGTCAGCAAAGTGGCCGATGTTGATGACCCACACAGCCACACAGATCACAGAGATGGCATGCGACAGCTGCCTCCCGAATTCGTCCAGCTTGCGCTGCAGTGGTGTCCTCTCAGGCTCCACAGCTGCCATTTGGCTCCGAATCTTGCCCAGCTCTGTGTTCAGGCCTGTGGCCACAGCCACACCCAGAGCTTTGCCTGATGCAATATTGGTGCCCTGGTCAGAGAAAGACAAGGAAGTGCTGCTCAGCCTCCGGCTAGCGGCGAGAATCCCTGAGTCCAAGCCAGAATAGGCTCTTCTGTGCGGCCAGTGTTTCCAGACTTACATAGTTTGGTATTTATTATATTGCTGTTCTATGAAGGCATGGATTTGGGGGGTCGCTACATGTCTCGTGCCTATCGTAGTGCCTGGCACAGAAGAGGCTTCAGGACTGATGTCAGCTGCATGTTTCAAGGCCAACCCATAAACCCCATCAAAACAGGACTCATAAACAGCTACTGTGGCCACACAGGAAGGAGCATGGCTGACAATGACCCCAGGCAAGTAGTTTCTAAATATTTACCAAAGAATCCAAACCTTAGACTTGACACTCCCATTCCCAAGGCCCCGGGCAAAAGACCCAACTCTAATGTAGAGGACAGGTGGCCTCGTACCCCAGTGTCCTGTCCTGCAACATGCTCCCACAGAGGCCCAAGATGCAGTCACTTTAGGGGCTAACTGCCTGGTGCCCCTTCAGATGGATGTAGAAGGGAGATGGCAAGAACACAGGAGCTGGTGGCAACTCCGCCTCTCCTTCACTCAGAGCAATGTGGCTTTGTCCCACTAGCTGCACCCCCACGTAAACTAAGTCAGAGACCACAGCAAGCCATCCTCCCCCCATGTCTCCCTCCTCATCCAAAACAGCTTATCTGCCCATGCACTCAGGCAGGGCCCTCTGCAGGAGCTCCGAGACCCATGGCCTTCTCCATTCCTGTTCATTTCCAGGGAAGCTCTTCAGCCACCTCTGACTGGGTTGCTGGGGCACGGTCTAGCTCAGTTGCTGCTCACCTCAGCACTTGTCACCCTTTCCTTCCATTGAGTGACTTAATGCAAGCCCTGTCTCTAGTTGGAAGCACAGCATCCTAGCAGGAAAGAGAAATCCTCATCCGTCTGAACTCACACCTCAACTCTGCCTCTCCTTCACTGTGACCTTGGGCCTGTTTCCTAACATGCATAACAAGACATAAACAGCTTTACTTCAATGGCTTTTTGTGGGGGTTAAAAAAATTCTAAAGGGCTTAGGCCAATGCAAAGCAAGCAGGCCTCAGTAAACACAAACTATTATGATTACTAAAAGTTTGCATGTATTATTGGTAACCAAGAGATCCATCCTAAAAGACTTTGAAAAAGAAAAAAAAGTTCTAGGAGTTGTAGCCCATGCCTTTAATCCCAGCACTCAGGAGGCAGAGGCAGGTGACTCTCTGGAGTTAGTCTACACAGGAAATTCCAGGCGAACCAGACCTACATAGCAAGATCCTGTCTCAAGAAACTAAATAAAAATAAATTTTAAAAAATGGCAGACAGGGGCTGGAGAGATGGCTCAGTGGTTTGCCTGCTCTTCCAAAGGTTCTGAGCTCAATTCCCAGCAACCACATGGTGGCTCACAACCATCTGTAATGAGGCGTGGTGCCCTCTTCTGGCCTGCAGACATACACGCAGACAGAATATTGTATACATAATAAATATTTTTAAAAAAAATGGCAGACAGTCAGGCAGTGGTGGCGCACACCTTTAATCCCAGCACTTGGGAGGCAGAGGCAGATGGATCTCATGAGTTTGAGGCCAACCCAGTCTACAGAGCAAGTTCCAGGACAGCCAGAACTGTTACACAGAGAAATCCTGTCTCAAAAAACAAAACAAAACAAAAAGACAGACAAAAAAAATTTTATTACATTTTTGTGGTGGTGGAGGTGGTAGAAGTGGTGATGGTGGTGATGGTGGTGATGGGGTGGTGGTGGTGGTAGAGGTGGTGGAGGTGGTGGAGGTGGTGGAGGTGGTGATGGTGGTGGTGGTGGTGGTAGAGGTGGTAGTGGTGGAGGTGGTGGTGGTGGTGGTGGTGGAGGTGGTGGAGGTGGTGATGGTGGTGGTGGTGGTGGTAGAGGTGGTGGTGGTGGTAGAGGTGGTGGTGGTGGAGGTGGTGGAGGTGGTGGTGGTGGTAGAGGTGGTGGAGGTGGTGGTGGTGGTAGAGGTGGTGGTGGTGGTAGAGGTGGTGGTAGAGGTGGTGGAGGTGGTGATGGTGGTGGTGGTAGAGGTGGTGGTGATGGTGGTGATGGTGGTGGTGGTGGTGGTGGTGGTGGTAGAGGTGGTGGAGGTGGTGATGGTGGTGGTGATGGTGGTGGTGGTGGTAGAGGTGGTGGTGGTGGAGGTGGTGGTGGTGGTGGTAGAGGTGGTGGAGGTGGTGGTGGGGATGGTGGTGGTGGTGGTAGAGGTGGTGGTGGTGGTGGTGGAGGTGGTGGAGGTGGTGATGGTGGTGGTGGTGGTGGTAGAGGTGGTGGTGGTGGAGGTGGTGGAGGTGGTGGTGGTGGAGGTGGTGGTGGTGGTAGAGGTGGTGGTGGTGGAGGTGGTGATGGTGGTGGTGATGGTGGTGGTGGTGGTAGAGGTGGTGGTGGTGGAGGTGGTGGTGGTGGAGGTGGTGGAGGTGGTGGTGGTGAGCATGTGTATGCCACCATGTGAATGTGGAGGTTGGAGGACAGCCTATGGGAATTAGTTCTATCCTATCAGCCTGTGAGCACTAGGGATCAAACTCAGGCCTTCAGACTTGGTGGGAAGTACCTTTATCGGCAGAGCCATCCCACCTATGCTCCTATGGGACTAGTATTACTTATCCAGGATGAGCCCCGAGCATCCCAAAAACTTACAGAAAACAGCATGTTCTTCTTGTCCTGGTTCACAGCTCTGGGGTCTGGGATGACATCTGTGTGCTTGGTCACAGACACGGATTCCCCTGGTTACGGGATGAGATATGAGAAGCCGCACCTGGAGACATGCCCATCACCTAGACCCACCCCCACTCTCTCCAAGCCCTTGGCCTCACCTGTCAGGATGGACTGGTCCACGCGAAGTGTGGTGGACTTGATCTCAATGAGGCGGAGGTCAGCAGGCACCTTGTCTCCCACTACACAGGGAGATTGGCCTGGGTGAGAGTGGTCTGGGGCCCTCACCCCAGCAAAGCCAGAAAGACTCCCAGAGGCAAAGCTAAGACCAGAGGCAGGGTCCGGAGCCATTATCCTTCGGGCAGATTCCAGCCACTCTGGCCACCGTCTCTGGATAAGTCCAACAGGGTTTTGGGAGGTTCTAGCAGTCACTCCTCCATAGTGCAAGACAGAAGCAAAGAGAGAAACAAGGCTCCCTGCTGTCACATAGTGACAGGAGAAGGACCTGGACATACCCACCTGCCACTTCCACGATGTCCCCAGGGACGATGTCCCGGGCTCGGATCCTCTGCACACCCTTGCGGTCAGAGCGGATCACCTTCCCCATCTCAGGCTCATACTCCTTCAAGGCCTCAATGGCACTCTCTGCATTGCGTTCCTGCAGAACATAAGTGGGCAGGGGGTCTCCCTCTGCTGGCCCAGGAGGACTCCCCCTTGAGAGTAAAACCTTTGGGCCTAGGAGGGACCTGAAAGCAGAAAGCACACCTAGCAGGTGGGAGACCCCGGGGACCAGCCCACTTCCAACACCTCCCACCTGCCACACGCCCACGATCGCGTTGGCCACGAGGATCAGCATGATGACTAGGGGCTCCACAAAGGCTGTCGTGGTCTCTTCACCCTCCTCGAACCAAGCCAGGACCTGCAGGGACAGAACTGGTCAGCCTGGCTGTGCTGGGACCCCCAAGATGAGCTCCTTGCCTTTTATACCCTGAATACCGTCTGTTCCCCTGGGGAATCCTGGGCTTACAGAGAGGGCCTTGGTGGAGGAAGGATGCCGACCTTACAGATGTGTGGCCATAGCTCTCATCGCACCTAAACCAGCCTCCAAGGGGACAGAGGCAGCTGGAGACCTCTCTCTGCCTTCCCTGCTTTGCACAGTGGTCCTCCAGGAGGAACAGAAGTTCTCAGGCCAGCCCAGACATCCTGAGCAGAAATGGCTAACAAGCCTTCCTCATTATGGTAAGTGCCCATGTTGAGGGTCCGCCAGTCAGGGGACACATTCCCACTGCAGAGTCTAACCAAGCCTTAATGGGACTCAGGTCAAGTCCTTTGTCCCAACTGGGGACTCGTCAGCTCCCTCCTAAGTCCTCAGTGCTCCCATCTGTTATTTGAAGGGTCAAGGTATCCCTTCAGCTTTGCCATTTTAGACATCTGCACATCTGTCGTTTTCGTTTGTTTGTTTTTCTTTTCTTTTGTAAGACTTCAAGTTTTCACAAGGACAGTGACCAGGAGAGCCAACCACCACTGGGCAGAAAAAGCCAGTCCCAGCCAGTACCATGGGGCTTTCTACACGCTGAGTCACCAAGATAAGTCTCCTCCACAGGAACAGGAATCATACCTGCCTGTCTTGTATTAGCTTTGTGTTCGCTCCTCAGACATGGAAGACAGTCATTGCCTCCCTCCCACTTCCCACTCTGGGCCCAGGACCTGTGGTCCAGAAGAGGTCCAGACAACAAGAAGGAGGAAGGTACAAAGAAAGCGAAGGCAAAACAGAAACTGAAGTCTGTTTGAGGCCCCAAAGGAGGGACCAAGGGCCTTCAACTGAAGGGAATTTGGCCCCTAAACAGACACCTAGCAATGTTTGAAGACACATTCGATTGTTACTGGGAGATGCTGCTGGCACCTGACAGGGAAGCCAAGGATATTCAACACATCACACCCCGCCCCATCCAGAACCATCTGGTTCACATGTCAAGAGTGCTGATCCCGGCTAGGGCAGGGACAGGACAGGCAGGTTAAGGGTTTGGAAAGCCCCCTGAACCAGGGCATAAATGGGTTAGAGGAATTCAGGTGGTTCAGTGTAGGACAGCTGAAGACTGAGGAATGTCCCTGACTGGGAGGAGAGCAGCCAAGGACTCTGAGCACTGGCAAGACCTGGCTCACAGGGTGGAGGGTAGGGCTTACTTACAAAGGAGACCAAGGCTGCCAGCAGCAGGATGCGCACCAAGAGGTCCTCAAACTGCTCCAGCACCAGTTCCCACAGGGACTTTCCTGGAACAGGAGAGTGTGTGAGGCCCAGGTCCCTGGTCACCCCCCCTCCTCTACCCCATCACCGTTACCCCCTCTACTCAGAACTAGGGACTTTTAGGGACCCTCTCTCTATTGATCAGAGGGAAAGTCCAAAGTCCCAAAGGGTTCATCTGAGCGTTCAACAAGATATCTGTCTGGGATGGGGTATTGCAGCCTGAAGGTGTCTGACACGAGGGAAGAGAGATATTGCAGCCTGCAGCCTCCCCCAACCCAGGATGGCTCACCTTCCTCAGTAGGGAGCTCTGCAGGATGTAGGCAGCCACGGGAACAGGAAGAGACAGGAGAAAACTGGTTACTAGTAGGTCCTTCTGGAGGTCTGGAAGCTCCCCCTGTAGTGTGCACTGGGTCCACCACGGTGTCCCAGGTGACCTCCCGGCTCTGAGGTCACAGACTCAATCTTCAAGCTCAACAGCTACCTTTTACCCCACTCCACGCTGTTAAGGAATCTAGTGTGACCTGGCTCACCTTAATGAGACCAGAGGGGAAGAGGAGCTTCCATACCTGCCCCCTTTCACAGAAGTGAAATCCAGGCCGCTGCCAGCCCTGGCTGGAGCCTCCCTGCTTTAGCAAGTTCTCAGTGCTCCTTGTAATCTCCAGGAAAAGGCCAGCTGGGTGTCCCACCCCACCAGCCTCCTTGGATACTCCAAGCATTTCTAGACATCAAGCCTATGTTCAGGTTCTTCTTGGGGTCCCTCTTGGAACCCCACTCCAGACACATGCAAGGAAGATGGCCCTCATGTGTCCAGTCCCATACAACACTGTGAAGAACACTTTCTCTATACACCAGCAGCACCTGCCTCAGTTTACCCATCAAACTTCTTTTAAAAAGTTCATTTTTATTTTATTTTCATTTTTTTATGTGTAAGAATGTTTTGCCTACACTTATGTATGTGTACCATGTCCATAGCTGGTGCCCAGGGAGGCCAGAAGAGGGCATCGGATCCCTTGGAACTAGAGTTACAGACAGTTGTGTGCTGGGAACTGAACCAGGCTCCTCTGCAAGAGCAGACACTGCTTTTACCTGCCGAACCATCTTTCCAGCCAAACTTCTTTACCACCTTCAATTCTTGAATTAATTTCACACCAGCTGTAAAATTACTGGGGGGCTGCCCTGGGTAGCGGGATCTTTAAGTTTCCCAGCAGCCTCTGAGAGAAGCATGTGGCATGCCCGGCCAGTTCCACACCCGTAAGGACTGCGGATCAGTGAAGAAGCAGCTGCCACAAAGTTCAACAACTGATCGGTGTCTGTGAGGAGCTGAACCCCAGAGCTGGGGCTCTGGTAGGCTCCCCTCTTTGGCACAGCCCTTCCCCTGCGGAAGATGACCGAAGGCCCCACGTGGCCGGGTCTTTCTGAACTCCGCCTCCTTCTGTCCTCAAAGGTAGCTCAAAAGCCAGCAGCCTCGCACTCAGAACCCATTCGCAGTACAGATTCGGAACCTCTCCCCCTCCGCTTCCATCCCTGACCATGGTCCAGTTCCTCACATCTGTCCACCTGTTCTTAGTCCACAGATATTTTTTCCTGTGGGAACTCTTTCCCCAGACCATGTGCTGGGAAGGTTTAGGGTCTGCACCTGTCAGCTGCACCATGGACAGCAGCGAGCAGTTGCTGGCCCTCAGGGCTCCAAGAGGGAAACATAGACCTAAAAATACATTTCTAGCATTTTCTCTAAAGTCCTATTTTAGGCAATGGCTGACATTTTCCACGGAAAAAGTAATCTCCAGTGTCCTGCATTGAGATTAAAATCAAACAGACTTTCCCTTCTGATCTATTTAACTGAAGCGAACAGGAAAGGTGCGGGGAGGTCCGGGCCCCATTTCTGGGCCAGTTCTCCAATGGAGCAGAGTCCCTTAGAGGTCATATTAGCCATGCCCCTGCCTCAAACAAAGCAGTGCCCGCCCACAGCCCATGTAAGTGCTCTACCCAGGAGTCTCTCACCTTGCTCATGGCCAAGAGAAGGGCTGCCAGCCTCACCTGACTCCCTCATGCTGTTTCTCTGCTCTTGGCTCTGAGGCAAGTGTCCCCACCCGCACCCCAGGCTCCATGGCCCCTGGTGATACAGGATTAGACCTGGGTTAGCATACATGTCACAGGCACACATACCAGTTCTAGCCTTCAGGCTGCAGCCTTGCCTGACCTAGGGGTGTCTTTCTAGTTCCCCTTTTCTACTTGTCTACCTGGATCTCCCCGTCTCCGACTCCCTGACCCACAGTGACCCACTCCTTAAACGCTACCACATTTCCCCAGATACTGCTGCTTCTCCCAGCTTGAGGCCACACTGTAACCGTGCATTTCTCAGCCCATGAGAGTTTCCAAATAAAGGAAGTGTGTTAGCTCCCAGTTGGCAGACTAGGTTTTTGGTGCAAGGCTCCCTGGAAGGTCACTGTCCCACAGACTGCTCTGTGACGATGGATGGAGTTCCTGTTCCATCTGGTATAGCAGTCACTAGCTAGATGTGGACACTGAACCCTGGGAAAGTGGTTCATGTGCCTGAGGATGACATTTCTAATTCTATTGACCTCATTCACTTAAGCACAAGCAGCCACATGCGGCATCTAGCTGTCTGCCACCATGGACGGCAAGGGCAGGGATAGAGACCCTCCACTATAGCGCTGCTAACCCGTGCATGTACTAGCTGCTCTCCTACCCCTGTGTGCACGCTGTTCTCCAGGATTCTCACTCAGCTTGAGGAGACACAATCAGTATTCCCATTTTACAGCACCTGAGCCAGATAGGCTGAGTTACAACATCGTGACCACACAACCGGGAAGAATCAGGGAGCATCTCTGCACCCAGACTCTCTGATCCTTGACCTCTGCTCTGGGCCTCCTGTGCTAAGCCCTAGATAGCTCTGCCTTCCTTCCCCTGGCCCCTTAACTTCCCAGTCAAGGCCACCCAAAAGATCTTGGGGTCCTACATATTTACCTGTATGCCCATTCCTTTGTAGTGAGCCCAGATCCACCTGCCCAAATTACCAATCCCAGAGGATCTGCTGTGCTCACACGTGGGGTTTTGGGGACCACTACATCCTGCCCATTCAAGTCTGGTCTGCTTCAAATGCTGATTCCACTAAAATCCTGAAGGACCTGATTCTCTCTTTCACCTGAGCAACTCACAGGGTCACAGAGGAAAGCCAGGTCTGGAAGAGCCCCTAGTGAGGGGAAAGATAAGAAGCAGACTGTCCTACCTGTCCCCAGATGATTCTAAGGACTGGGTTGGTGCCAGGCCTACCTTGATACAGACATCCTATTTGCTAAATGCCTGGCTCCTGTCCACTACAGTGTTGACAGCTACACAGGGCAAAGGCAGTAACCTGGTAGGATCCTATCCCCACTGGCCTGGTATGTTCTCAGAGACTCAGAACATAAATCTGGTCCTGAGGGCCTGAGTTTACAACCTGCTCTAATTCTTGCTATGCCAGGGCCACTGGGGGGCCCAGGGGCCGTGTCTGTTTCCTCATCTGCTGTGGTGATAGGGATGCCCCTTGATGCTGACTGAAGGCCTAGTGATTGGCAGAAAGCTTCTGAGAGGGACAGCACAGTCTCCAGGCATCAGCACCACGACACAGATGGACCATCAGGTCCACAACAGGACTTGGTCAATGCAGCGTCTCCAGCACCCAGAACAGCGCCTGGCCCAGGGCGTGGAGCCCCACCTCTGCTCAAGAGCAGCAAAGCCCAGAAAAAGTCAACCTCTGAGGCTTTCCCTGATCTTCCCAGCCTGCCCTTCCAGAGTTACCCCCTATCTTACGTGCAGGCATCTCTACAGTCAAGCATGAAGGCCGCACCTTCTATGTTCCCCCATATACCTGTCTAATCACCTCATCAAGACTCCAAGAAGCCAGGGGGGCCTCTCATCCCAATCTCGTCACTTCACCACACTTTGACCAGGAATTAGTCCCGGGCCTCACCCCACCAGCCGGGAGCACCAAGGCAGGGCAGCCATCCCTGGAGTCACACTGTGCCTCACCCCCCACCCCCAGGGTCACTGTTTATGCAGTTGCCCATACCCTGGAGCTATGGTGTGGAGGGTACAGAGCCAAGCATACCGCTGGGCTGCCCCACCCCCACCTTGGGCTCCATGCACCACCTGCTCCTCTAATTTCCCCCTCCAACTCCTTCCTTCTTTCAACATTGAAAACTGGAATTTCGGCTTCTAAATGTCAGCTCCAGCTGGGAGAGGCGGGCACTCACCAAGGTCTTCCTCCAAGGCAAATTTACAGAGCAATTAAATTGTCACTTGGAGAGTCAGGGAGAGGCTCTGGCTAGGCAGGGCCCGCCCAGCCCACCTGGCTCTGCCCTGTCTCCAGGGTCCACCTAGAGTGGCTAGCCTGGCCCGGCTCCGAGGGGGACCACTCAGGGGACCAGGGAGAAGCGGCTCCCATGCTGCAGAGGGACGCACCAGCCTACCCTGGATGGGGAAAGGCTTGTCAACACTTGTGTGTCTTGCCACAGGGTACACTGAGATCCAGTTGGGGCAGGACTGACACTGTTGCTGGGCAGACCTCAGTAAGGACCAGGAAACGTGACAACCGAGGCAAAGCCCTGAATGGCAACAGGTAACCCAGTACCCAGCTGAGGCAGTTTCAGATCCTGGGGTGGGGGTCCTGTCCCTACCATGCTGAAGACGCGGGAAGCCAAAAGGGGCAAGTATACCAGAGACCACACCTGCCTGTCCTCATGGTTTCTGGGACTCATGCATATGGGGTTTCCCTGTTTAGTACCAACTGGGGCCTGGGCTGAAGGCAAGAAACAAGATCACAGCCCAGGCACTGTTGAGTCCTCCTGGGATTTTGCCTGATCCAGCATCCTTGGCTTTCCACGGTTCTCCAGGATGGATGTTTGTGTCCGGATGAGCCTAGCACAGTCTAGCTTCTGGGCTTGGTCTATGCTGTTTAGGGATCTACAGATGTCAGATGGCTTCTGAGTAACCAAAGGTGACGAACCTAACTTGAAAACAGAAAAAAATGCAAGGAAAGCTATAAGAGGAACCTTCCCATGATGAGCCCCGGGCAAATGTGGGCCTTGACACCACTGACTCAGCGGTGGAAGTAGGCAGGTTGGCTGCTTCAGCCCCACGGACAAGGACTTAAGCACAGCCCCTACACGTGCAAACACTCCTGTTTTGCTCACCAGTTCCACCAGGAGCTTGTTCTGAAATGCCATCACGGTGGTGACGTTATGTGGGGATGGGGGCTCCTAGTAAGGCTGTGTGCGATGCTGAGGGCCACGAACCACGCAGCCACGGGAAGTGGGGTGAGGGAACTGCAGCCTGTCATGATGAAACCCTGTGAGGCCACGAGGCTGCTCGGGAGACGCACCCAAGAGCTCTAGCCAAGAGGACCGCCACATTCAGGCTGTCCCTCCTGTAAAGACAGCCCTGGGCTCTAGGTCTCCACACATACCCGGTGTGTATCCAGGAAGGAGACTGGGAATGGAGTAAACTTTTTGTACTCTTTGCAGATACGTTGTATAACTTTTTATTTAAAAAATAGATTTAGAATTAGGGGTGGAGCTCAGTGGTTAGAAAGCTAGCTTGGCCTGTGGAAGGCCCTGGGTCAATCCTGAGCACAATTAAAACAAAAACAAAAACAAAAACTCAAGTTCAACATGGCGGCACAGGCCTATAATCCCAGCCCGCTGGAGGCTGCAGCAGAAGGACCATAAGTTCCAGGCTAGCGGGGCTGGTGGTGTCTTCATGTCTGTCCGGACCTCCTGGCTGGTCTGTTCAGTAGCTGTGTGAGGTTTCTACCCAGCCCTGAGGTTTTCTATCGGGGAAGGGAGTGGGGAGTTGGGAGGGTGAGATTCTCCAGCGCCCCACCATGTCTCCACCCCAGGCAGAATTTGCAAACTTTGAGGAGTTAAGCAAATGACTTCCTTGTGGTTTCCAGCGCTAACGACTTTGAGGTGCATAGCTGACTAGGGTGGGGGACACTAGTCCCTGGGGTGTCCCCTTTGCCTGAAAACCCTGCCCGTCCTACCACCCAGCCCCACCTCCTGGTTACAGGGCAGGATGACTCTAGGTAAGTGACCTCACTGAGCATGCACAAACAAGCCTGACTTGGGTCCTACTGTGCCTTCACAATTCAGAAGCCGAGGCAGAGTATCCAAGTGGCCTGCTTAGGACAGAACAGAGTTCGGGTGCTCAGCCCTATCTACTCTGCTCCACAGGCCAAGCAGAGACTGGATAACACCCAAGCTTCCCCCCACAGGCAGAGAGCAGGAGGCAGGGAGAGGCAGCTGGTTCCCCTCTGCTCACCTGACAACTTCCAGAGCCCTGGACAGCTTCCTGAGGAGCAAGCCAGTGATGGGAGGGACCCGGAGGACCAAGGAATGAAGCAAGAATGGCTGCTACCCAGACAACCCCAACACCTAGCAGAGGCACCAGCACCAGGCGACAGAACGTGGGTCTGTCTGATAGAGTCAGGGAAAGCTGAGGCATGGAGAGGCCCCACGACCAACTCCACCACTGACTGTGACCTTGGCAAGTCACTTGAGCTTCTAGTGTCTCATTCACCTCCTCAGTGAAACGGGGTGGCCAGGTCTTAGTTCAGCATCGTTTAGGAGAAGAAATGAGTTAACTGAGGAAAAGTGCTGAGCACGGGGCCTGGCATGAAGCAGTTGCTAATGAAGTAGGAGCTTTTACTAATACCATCAAACAGACATCTGAAACACCCCCGCCGACCTTCCTACCATGTCAAGCCAATATCCTCTCCCACCATCACTCTCGGACACCCTGAGACTCCATCGTAGGACAAAACTGCCTGGTGGAAGGGGGCTGGGGCGTCCTCACTCCCAGCTACCTCCTCTGCTGGACCGACGAAGGCGTGAGCCAGAAAAGACAGCGAACTAGGCCAGAGCCCTCAAGGGACAAAGTCTGTGTGACCTGGGACAGAACTAAAGGCTGAGTCTCCAGCTTCATATGAGACCAGAATTCCTAAGCTGGGGACCACAGTCACATCAAATAGACTGTAGACCCCAGAGTTACCTTCCACTCCTTCATGTCAGGGGAAGACCCTGCTTCCCTGCCTTCCTTCAGCAAAGGACACCCTCAATGCCAAGTCATTAATGGGGGATATTAAATAATATTTATCTCCTAGTTCCTCCCACAGTTCAACTAAATATAGCAACTAATTTTTTTGAAAAAGGATTTCTGCTCCAGAAAGATAATATTTACATAAGAGGTGGTTTTCATAAACCAATACAAACCCCAAAGCACCCTTTCTGACAGCTCTTCCTAATTTCCCAGCCTTCCCTGAGCAGCAGAGGGACACCCAGGCCAGGCCATGGTTCCCTCAACTCTCTCTCTCTCTCTCTCTCTCTCTCTCTCTCTCCCTCTCCCTCTCCCTCTCCCTCTCTCTCTCTCTCTCTCTCTCTCTCTCTCTCTCTCTCTCTCTCCTCTCTCTCTCTCTCATAGGTGGTGTGTATCTAAGCCAGGAGTGACAGGTCCTGCAGGGAACCACTATATGTCTACCCCCAGAGGCTCTTAGCAATGTGTGGGCAACATCTAGATGCAGTCTACTGGCACTGGCAAGACTTTTGGCAGGAAGGAGAACCCCATGCTCCCTTGAGAGAGGTGAGGAAGCCATACCTCTCACAGTAAACTGCAAAGGTACATGGGCTCCCTCCATGCCCAGAGATGGGCAGGTACCGCTCCAGACCACCAGCTGGGGAAAAGACTCCTCTGGGAGCTCCTCCAGACCTCCACTTGCCCCTCCAGGAAGGCAGGTCTTTGCCCCAGCAGTTCAAACCCACATCAACCCCCGCCAGCCACATCCGCTTGGGGTTGCAGAAAGAGGAAGACCTGGGGCTGGGAGTAAGAGCACCAAAGCTGACAGCTGACAAGATGCACCTTCTCGGGAGTCTTACTGAACCTTCCCAGGAGACATGGGAGCCAGCTGAAAGGCTGGGCCCTGGAGACCCAGCCTAGGGTGTCTTAGAGTCTGCACCTGCACAGTGCCAAAGGATTGCACAGCAGCGCGGGCGCGGGCTTTCAACGAGGCCTTCAGATAGGATAGGCTAAGGCTTGCAGGGGTGCATAATGACGGGGAGTGGGGGGCCGGATCCTCTCCTCCCCACGAAGGAGGCCGTGAGGTCCCGCCAGGTGCCCCACTAGCATCTGCGGAGGTTTACGGAGCCCCAGCTTCCTGCCGAGAGCAAGGATGGGGGGGGGCAACCGCTCCCCACCGCGAGGGGTAGAGACTCGCGCTCACCGTTGGGGCCGTAGCGCTCCCGCGCGTCGGTCACCTGCTCCGGGCTCAAGCCGCCCTCGGCTAACACCGAGAAGCGGCGCAGCACGTCGGCAGCCGGGAGCAGGTGCGCTTCCTCCATGCTGCCCGCCCAGCCGTCCGCGACGTCCAGGCCACCTTTCCTCGGGGCTACTGAGCGGGGTGCTGAGGGCTTGGGCCGGGGCGGGCACCTGGCGAGGCCATGACCGCGCTGGGACCTTCCCCGACGGCAGTGACTGAGGCGGCCCGGCCCGCGCCAGGATGCTGCGCCCCAGGCTCCGTCCCCTGGGCGGGGCGGCGCGGGACCCGCCCCCGCACCCACACCCCTTCCGGCTCTCCCCGCCGCCCCGCCCCACCCCTCCGGGCTGCGGGGACGGAATCCCCGCCAGTCCTACTGAACCCGGCACTGAGACTGCGGGAGCCTCGAACCCGGTCTGCCACGTCGCCGCCTCTCGGTGCCCTAGGGGCTGAGCGGGGCTGTGCAAACTGCAGCTGTCTGCAGGGTGGCCTCTCTTCCCAGCTCCACCTCAGCGCAACGACCCTGGGTCTGGCGGGAAGCAGACGCTGTGCACTCGTGGGTCTCCTGCAGAGGAAGCCACTTGATGCTCTCCTCGGGTGCTGAATGTGTGCGCTTTATTCTTTCCCAAAGGTCCTGCGATGAGCGCTCATTGCTCATGCACTCGCATCTCTAAGACCCTAAGAGTGGTCCAGTGGAGAAGAAAGGTAAAGAGCACCAGGATGTTACCTACCACTCAAGCATTCCCTCGCCGGTGAATGGGGGATCCAGAGAGATTCTCCCTGGAGCAGGAGCGAGGCAGAGGGGTTCCCTGCTTAGGATGCCCAGCAGGAGTGACCTTGGTTGAGGGAGGGACAAAGACAGAGGAAATCTCCCTGTCAGCACTGCCAGGGAGTGCCAACCGGGTGCAGGCCCAGGGAGGTGGGGAAGGCAGAGACCACTCACCTGCCAAGAGAACAGGGTGACCTCATCACCGCCCTTCTGCTCTTGCACTCAGTGCTGTCGCTGAATCACCAAGGCTGCCAGGATGGTGCTACTTGGCACCTAAGCCCTAAGGCACCCATGCAGCCTGAAGCCTCTGACCTGCCTGAACTGGACACCCAGAGCCAGGATTTCTCATCTTCTACTTCCAACCCTCTATGCCTTCAGGATATTGAATGGTGAGCCCAGGGACAGGTTGAGCCTTTTAGTGGCTTTTGAAGGGTTGTCCAGACTTTGTGACGTCAGCTGGGTCTCAGCTGGCATAGAGATGAAGGAATGCTGTTTTTATGGCTGTATCTCCTTCCAACTGACATTTTATTTGTTTACTTTGGATTTTTTTTTTGAGACAGGGTCTTGTGATGTAGTACAGGCTGTCTTCAAATTCTTGGCAATCCTCCTGCCTCAGCTTCCAGAATGCTAGGATTACAAGTATGTGCTACTTGTAATAGAGCCTGAGCTCCTATTCTGACATTTTATGTTTCAGCTCCAGCATCCCTAGGTATCTTCTTCCATCCCTTCTCCTCTGACCAGGACAGTACACAGTCTCTCCGTTTGTAAGTTGCTAGGAAGCTTGTTAGGACTTTGCTGCAGACAGAACCAGCCAAGGATAGTTCCCCACTAGAAACCTTGCCCCCTTAGACACGGAGCTGTAGGCATTTGAGCAGCAGACATCCCTACTTCCTCCCAAGCACACACCTCCTCCGCCAGCCTCACAGACATTAACCCCAAGTCCCTCCCACTGCCCCCATCCACAGCTGTGAGTTGATGTTTGCTAGAAGGCAGGGCCTGCAGGCCTGGTTGTTTGCTCTGGCAGCCCTACCCCTTTCTCCAGGCCACTCCACCCTGTCTTCAAACCGCATGGGCCGAGCAAAACTGTGGTTCCTACCTCCCAGGTGAATACACCTGTCAGGGTGCTCCACCTGCTCAGCTGTCCTCATCAGGACTTCTGAGCACCTCTCCAAAGTTCCCTTAAGTCCCACCGAGCCATTACATAGTCCAGCTCTTTGTCCGACACTTCTGTGTTTCCAATCTAGGGTGACATACATGGTCACTAGCAGGCTGTCCAAAGGGCAGTCCTGTTCTCCCCACTTCCCGGCAGCTGTCATGGCCTCACAGCTCCAGGCCTAGCTAGCCCCAGATTTTTCTAACTCTCCCACAGGGCAGCTAGTGGCAATTTGCCAGCAGGCTGGCTGCCTCACGTGAGAGGCCAGGACAGTCAGGCGGAGGCAGGTGTTCCCTGGGAGGGTTTGGACAAATGAAGAGGGTGTTGCAAGCAGTCACAAGCTGTTGGAATTAAACGTGAGAAACATCAGCCGTGTGTCACGGATAGAGATCCAGTTCCAGCACAGCTGCATCATGGGAGCATCATGGGAGCAGAAGATGGATATCTGGAGGATAGATCCTGAAGGCTTTAAGCAATGAGAGATAGGATCAGATTTGCCTTCTAGAAAAGTCTTCCATGGAGCTAATGTGGGGAATTGACGAATGGAGCAAAGGAAAGTGGAGTCACCCGAGTTTCTGCTTCAGCTTGCTGGGTAGGGGTCGGGTCAGGCCTAGGAGGTACAGAGAGGAGTCACTGAAGTAGGTGTTAGAGGGCTGAGGAGACAAGGGGAGGTGTCGAAGAACATGTCTCTATTCGGGACTGAAGAGAAATCCTGGGAAGCAGCTTCAGCCACCTGTATACCACCCTGTCCACACACACAAACCACCTGAATACCACCCCGTCCACACACACAAGCTACCTGTATACCACCCCGTCCACACACACAAGCCACCTGTATACCACCCCGTCCACACACACAAGCCACCTGTATACCACCCCGTCTACACACACAAGCCACCTGTATACCACCCCGTCCACACACACAAGCCATCTGTATACCACCCCGTCCACACACACAAGCCACCTGTGTACCACCCTGTCCATACACACAAGCCACCTGTATACCACCCCGTCCACACACACAAGCCATCTGTATACCACCCCGTCCACACACACAAGCCACCTGTATACCACCCCGTCCACACACACAAGCCATCTGTATACCACCCCGTCCACACACACAAGCCACCTGTATACCACCCCGTCTACACACACAAGCCACCTGTATACCCCCACAAGCCTCCTGTATACCCCCACAAGCCTCCTGTATACTGCACACATAAGCCACCTGTATAATACCCCCCAAGCCACCCTTATACTCCACACACACTCAAGTCACCTGTATGCCCTACCACACACACACACACACCAAGGAGAAGAGAAGCCCAGACCCAACAGTACAAACAGGGTGAACAGGCCAGAGGTCCTACTGGGAGGGGACCAGACCAGAAGGGGACCAGTGTTCAGACCAGACAGGCCTATTTTTGAACAAATTTCTGGAAATTTATAGTCCTTTTCTAGTTTGGTTTTTTTTTTTTTTTTTTTTTTAAAAAGATTTATTTATGTATTATGTATATAGTGTTCTGCCTGCATGTATGCCTGCAGGCCAGAAGAGGGCACTAGATCTCATTATAGATGGTTGTGAGCCACCATGTGGTTGCTAGGAATTGAACTCAGAACCTCTGGAAGAGCAGGCAGTGTTCTTAACCTCTGAGCCATCTCTCCAGTCCCTGGTTTGGTTTTTGAGTCAAGGAGCTATGTGTGACTAGATATAAGTTCAACTTCAAATCTGAGTTCTGCCTTTTCTAGGATGTGTGGCCTTGGGCAAGGTGCTTCACACTTCTGAGCCACACTTTGCTCGTGGGTAACTGTCAGGGTAAACCAACTGCCACAAAAGTCAGCCCAAAGTAACTACATTGAGGCTAGTGTGTAGTGGTATTTCATTTGTATTTTAATAAAGCTTGCACGAAGGTCAGAGAGTAAAACAGTCCCACTGGCCAGCCTTACAGACCAGGCAGTGATGACACACACCTATAATCCCAGTAGCCACACTAGTTTGCCATAGAAACTAGTTTGCCAGGTGGTTGTGGTGCACGCCTTTAAGACGGGAGGAGACAGCTCTTAGACATAGTCTCATTCTGAGATTCCTGGAAGCCGGGTCGCCATTTCAGACTGAGGTAGAGGTAAGAGCCAGTGACTGGCTGCTTTGATTTTCTGATCTTCAGGTTGAACCCCAATATTTGTCCCTGAGTTTTTATTAATCATGCTACAGCTGAAGCTTACTGTGTAGACAGTGCAGCCTATTGAACACGTGGCCGGGTGGTGACACCGAGACCCAAGCTCTTTCCTGTTTGTGGTTCTGCTTTTTTCGCTGTGGTGGCAAGGTCAGCACACTAGCTTGGCTTGGAGGAAGAGCATGGCTCCAGTCATGGGAGGCTTTCATGAGCCAATCCTGGTACCAATGTCATTTCCTCTTATAGTCTGTAGGCTGCAGTTTGTCACATGGCCCTTGACACCTGTCTGCAAGGGGAGCTGGGAAATGTAGTCCATGCTTAGAAAGAAGGAGGAGGGAGGAGGAAAAGATACAGTGTTCTTACCCAAGCATGGATGTAATGGCCCACTCCCAAGGTCCAGGAAATGGACCATAATAAGCGTTCTGTCTTCCTCAGTTTTCATTCTAGGATTCTTCCCTTTCCTGTTCTACTCTCTGACTGCTCCAGAAATGATCCCGTTTCTGAGATCCAGAGGCTAGTGTCTGAATGTCCTAGAAAATGAGACAGCCTGTAGTTACCTGGCCACAGGATTGACTCAGAATTAGCCCCGACTAGAACCCAGACAACCAAATATATTGACTTGGATTTTTTGTTGAAATACTGGGGAAAAAATTTTTACTACAGCAGCTATTGATGGCCGGCAGCCATCTTGTCACCCCAAGGGTAGCATTTGGATATCAGTGGGGAACGGCAGAGCAGACAGACTCATAAACCCAGCACTCCACCTGAGGCAAGAGGGTTGTGGGTTTGAGATCAGCTAAGTTGTGCAAAGTGGGGTGAAGGGAAGGCAGGAGAAAAGGAGGCGGAAGAGGGGCCAGGGCAGCGAGGAGATGGCGTATTTCTAGGCTGAGCTGTACTTCAGCGGTAGAGCACTTGTCTGGCAAAGCCTGGCTTTGATCCCCAGTGCTGCAGAGAGTTTATTTACTAAGAGGTGGGTCTCTGATGGAGCCCTAAGAGCACCTTCATCTGCCAGAGATAAGGAGTCAATAAAATCCCAGCTGGGGGGCAGGTCTCTCAGGGCTTCTGTTATTTGGAAGTAGAAAGCTGGGCCTTAGGTAGCATTAGGGCTAACTGTTGAATTGGGAACCTGGGGGTGTTTAGCAGAGACCTACTGTGGTTCATTAACCGAAATTATGATGGGAATTGCAGAGGGACCTGTGGTGGCCATTAGTGCACAGCTCCCATGGAGATGGAAACCCTGCTTCCCAGAGAGAAAGGGCTTCCACACAAACCCTGTGGCTGGTACTAGAACCACACTCTAACCCCCTTGGTTTCCCTTAGAGGAATTCATTAGCCTTGCTTTCCCCCATAGCCCCAGATCCATGGCCCGGGATGGGAGGAGCTTCCATAGCAGACAGGGCTATGTCTGTTACCAGAACAACTGAGGAGCACTTGTACCATGAGCCAGGATCTTAGATCTGCCCCCTCCCACCCAGGTGGGGTAACACACTCCTTCAATCCCTTCACTCAGGAAGCTGGGGCAGGAGGTTCTTAGGTTCAAGACCAGCCTACTGCTATGTCTTTTTTGTTTGTTTGTTTTGTTTTTTTTGAGACAGGGTTTCTCTGTGGTTTTGGAGCCTGTCTTGGAACTAGCTCTTGTAGACCAGGCTGGTCTTGAACTCACAGAGATCCGCCTGCCTCTGCCTCCCGAGTGCTGGGATTAAAGGCATGCGCCACCACCGCCCGGCTGCTATGTCTTATAAAACCAAGCCAAACCAAAATACCCTCAGATTTGTAGGTTTGAGAACCTTACCTTCTTTTGGGGGCTCAGAAATGTCTGGCTACAGACACCTCAGGGATCCTCAGTCCCCTACTAAGTGCTGTTCTGAGTCTCTGATGAATCTATTGTCTTTTTTTTTTTTTTTTTTTGGAGACAGAGTTTTTCTGTCTATCCTGGAACTCTCTCTGTAGACCAGGCTAGCCTCAAACTCACAGATCCACCTGCCTCTGCTTCTCTAGTGCTGGGATTAAAGGTGTGCACCACCACCATCCAGCTGAGTCTATTGTCTTGGGCTCCCAGTCCTCCGCTTGGATCGCCACCTTTGGGGGACAAATGGGAAGCCCTTTGCTTCCAGCCATTCAGAGTGGGAGATCCCTAAGTCATCTGGTACTCTACCCTATCCTGGGTGTATTGTTTGAATGTTCAGAGTTAGGGACCCTGTACCAGCCCCTGGCATGTCCCATCAGTCCTCCTGGGATCGGCCCCTTGGTCTGGAGCCACCTTCATACCCTCTTTTTCTGTCTCTGAGATGGATTTCCAAGGAGTCCCCCATATCACCTATCCCCTCTTCTAGGCCCACTGCCTGCCTCCATGAGGGAGCCCCTGAATTCACGCCTGGTTCTCTCCTCCCTGGATTCTTGCTCATTCTGTCCCTCTGCTAGATAACACTGCTCTCCTTCCAGCTGTCTCATTTCTGGGAGTTCCTGGGGCCACTGGAGCCCCCACAGCCCCACATGACCCCTGCCAGCACCCTGACTGTTGTTTGTCCCAGATTCTCCACCTGTGGACACTCTTGAGAGTGGCCACCTGAGCTGACCCGTAGAGGGTGCCAGGAGGTCTCCAGAAGACAGGCACAGAATGGCTGTCCGCTGTGGACACTCATGATGCCTGTTCTAGAAGGAGCACATGTCACCTATTGGGCCACAGAAATGGGGCTTGTCATCAGAGGACAGAGAGAAGCACTCAGGGTCCCCAGGCCAGCCCAGGGCACTGTTGGCATTTTGTGCCAAATGGACTTGTTGGCATTTTGTGCTTCTTTCCCTTGCATCTAGGCCAGCCCTGCAGTGGGACATCAGGCCGTGCTAACTCCTTAAGACAACTTCCTGTCCTCACCCCCTTATCTCCCCAGCCAGACCGAGGAGAGGAAGTCGTCCTCTCCCTCCAGAGGCCCCCCCCCCCCACCTCAGGAAGAGTAGCATGTCATGAGAGGGAGGGCCTACTTTTAAGGCCCGCCTCTTCCTGTGTCTGCTGCTGGCCTAGAGTCCTCTTCCTAAGCAGCTGTGCAGCCAGCCTCTCCCTTGCTTAGAGCCTTCCATGACCCTCTGTGGTCTTCTCCAGTAAGATCAACCCCACTGTTGAAGGCCAACTGGCCAGGCGTATCTTGTGACCCTGCACTTCCACCGCCTCAGATGGTTCAGACTCATCATGGAGGGACACACCAACTGGAGGCTGCCAGTGGGAACACGGCAAACACAGATGTACTGGGCACTGGTTAAAATGGAACCCAGGGGGTGGCGATGATGCTGTTAGAAATTTGGAGGGCAAAGAGGACATCTCATTACTCAGCACCCGAACCACCTTCTGTTCAACTCTCAGTGATATCGGCTAAATGCAGTTCTTGGGGCAGGAAAAGCAGATGAGCTATCAATACGGGAGAAAGAGAATGAATGAGCGTTGTGTCTGTCACTGTTCCTATCGTGGAGATATAGCTTATGTCACAACCATATCACATAGTCAGGGGTTTAAGTCCCAGAGCGGAGCTGGAATTGGTTCAGGTCCACAACAGCTCTCGGGCTTCCCTCCTTTACTTACCACAGTCTCTGTCACAAAGTCAGTCTCTTGGCCAGTTGTGTGCTTCAGCTACCAGCACCTAGGCAATGAGAGGAGTGGGCTGACTGGGAGGAAGGGGGCACATCGGGCCAGCCTCCTGCACAGCCTAGGCAGGAGACCTAGTCAACAAAGAACCCTGATTTGCCTTGGAAATTGTTGTCCAGCCAAGCTTGTAGTCCTTGAGCCCGCCATGGCTTTAAAAGTAGGATTTATCCCCACGGAACAGAGAAGAGGCCACTGTGGGGAGTTTTAAAGCCAGGTGCTATATGCATGGTTGGGTCGAGGCTTAGGGTGGTCCTTACCCTGGGTTCTTCCAGGCTAGAGCTGAGTTCAGGTGGTCAAGTCCCCAGGCCAGTGTGGATTGCCCTGGCTATAGAGTCTGGGGAAGCCCCCTCCACTCTAGACCTGTAGCCAGATGGTAGGTGGAATAGACCCATGTCTAATTCTAAGATCGCTAGTGGACTGCAGTCATGTGGCCCCCCAGGAAAAAGCGGCGCCTTTGGCTTTCAGAATGGAGCAGTGGAAAAAACTCACATCTCTGTTTGTGGGCACTCAACTTCCTCTGCCTCACTCTTGCTTGTGGTCACACTTTCCATGACAATGCTGGGCCATTCACTGCCTGGAGGGACCAGCTGTCCTGACTTTCCCCCCTGTGCCCTTTGGGGCCTTCTAGTCCAGCTATGCCAGGTCTCCACCCCGGCGTTCCCTGTGTGGGCAGCCAGCCCAGTTCCCTGGGGATATCCTGTCATTGTGGCCCAGTGCCTAGGCTCTGTTTCTGCCAGGTTACCCCCAGTACCCTGGGTCCTTTCCAGGTCCCCAGGTAGAGCCTGGGAGCTCAGAGATGTGGGCAAAATTGACAAAGGCAGCCAGGTCCTCAGGGTGGCAGGGCCAAGCTCTGTGTCTAAGACACTTGATGCCTGGATTCTGGCCGCCTCAGAGCAGGTACACGGAGGACTCTCTGACCTGACCCAGAGATGGCTCAGTGGGTGACCTCAGAATGTCCTTTACCTCTTTGGGGGACTTTCCCTGATGCTGCAACTTGCAACTTTCAGCTAACCCAGCCCTGGCCTGGAGACTAGGGAAATCTGTTACCACTGAGGGGCGACTCCCAGAGTGGTTAGCCACCGTGAGTGTCACTGGACTCTGGGGTGGAAGGGAATTTCTGTGGGGCTGTGTTCCCTGGCTTCCAACAATGCACTCCATGAAAATGCTAGAATTTGCAAGTTGAGTTCTATTTGCTTCACATTTCCTGAAGCCACATCCCTCATTTGCATATTCAAACCTGCACAGACCCTCCTGGTTGATCATTCACAACTGTGGCTGCGTGGTGGGGTGGGGATGCCTCTAGGAGGGCTCTCGATGGGAAAGAACGACTCCTTGTTGTGAGGTACGGTCTTCTTAGCCAGGCTGGCCTGAAACCTGCCATTCTCCTGCCTCAGAAGAGCTGAGATCACATGCCTGTGCCATCATCCAAAGTGTTTAAATGTATCCTTCAAAGGACAACTTCCCTATGCCAGATGAGGCAAGGCCACACCCTGCTGAACAGTAGAGCAGGGAGCTCACGAAGCCTCCCGCGGCTGCAGTGCTGTGGATGGAGAAATGGCTGGCTATGTTCGCAAGAGCCCTGGCCCCTGTGGCGCTGGGCTGTAAACCCAATCTGCCCCAAACACCCTTCTCTAAAGCCCTGAGATACAGCCTGGGAAAGTGCTGAGACTGGGCTCCCACCAATGTCCTTGGCACTCTCTCTGAGGTCGCCATGAATCCTACCAGTCACCCTTGACTAGAGGGAGGTGCTCCACCTGCAAAGGTCATCGCAGAAGCTCTACAGTGTGGCCTTGAACAGAGGCTTTGTGTCCCCCCAACCCCAGTTTTCTCCATGTGAAGTGAGAAGGGCAGAAATTCCCTGTCATTGTCACCCCAACGGAGGGGATGCCCACAGAGGGGACCAGACTGTCGCTCCTGAGCTGTGAACCCCCCTGGCCCCAAGTCTATTCTCAAGCACCCAGCTTGGCTCTGGCCTCTGTTCGCCAGACTGTCTGTGATCTGAGCAGGAAGCTGGCCCAGGGTAATACCCACCCAGATCCTGGAGGCAAGGAGCCAGCAAGCAGGAACAAAGAACTTTCCATGGCTCCCGAGCTAATGAGGAACTGACACTCTTGGGCCTCGACTGGCCGTTCACCCTCCTCTCCTTCCCCCACATTTCCATCATTGCTGATATTTATGTTGGAATCGTGCCCAGGACTTCAGGAACCTGCAGGAACCAGCGGGAAAACAATACAGAGCTGGCGGGTGGGTTACTAAAGGTGGCGGCAGGTTTGCGCGCTCTAAAATACATTGCAAGGCAGCAAGTATCAAAACCGAATGGTTGCCTCAATCAGTTCAGTAGATCTCTGTCAATTGCAAGACATTGGGAACATACAAATACGAAAACAAGGAAGCTCTTCCTTCAGGAGGGCCACAGTTGTGAGGGGATCCCTGGACAGCATGCCCCCCAGTGAGAGTTAGGAGCATGCTTGATGGGAGACAGACCTGGGGTGAACCCATGTGCCTGTGTTACCTCAGGAAAGTTCCTAGACATCTTGGAGTCTCAGTTTTATCATCTGTAAAATGGGAGTATTAACAGGCACCACCTCAGTGGAGTGTTTAATTGAGGAAATGAGGGGCATTGCTAGTTGGCCACCCAGCAGGGATCTCCCCATTGCTGATAACAAGCACACCTTTTGCTAACGGCCGGAATTTGCTTCAGGTAGCAAAACTACCCAGGCGGAGTGCATGAATCATGAGGTCTGAGCCAAGTGTCCTTCCTCAGTGCCAAACACTGGTTTTCCCAGGTTCCCAGCAGCCCAGGCTGACCATGTTACTAAACTCTAGCCAGTGAAGTATAATAGGAAATTTGCTGGGATGTTTTGTTGCTTTTTGTATTTTTTAAAATAAAATACTGAGAATGTGAGACCTTTGATTTTGATGCTTCCTGCCTGTGACAAGCTATGATGTTTGGGTGGCGGCAGCTGTTTTGTGTCCATGAGGCATCCAGTGTGAGGCCGTAAAACTTAGACTGACACTGGTTGAGGAAGGAGGCGATGAGGCGGGGACCTCCTGAAATGGCCGCCCTCCAGCCTTCTTATTCTGTCTGCTGGTTCTCAGAGTCACCAGGATCTGCAGGGTCTGTTCCTCGGCGCTGTAGGCTTGGCCCACAGTCTATGCCGGATACTGCCAGCTGTGACGCCACATTCCTCTCTGTGCTCTCTGGGACGAAGAGGCAGACAGGACACACAAGCGTGAAGGTCATGGTTTCCCTGCCGTTGAGGGTGATAGGGCTGTGGACCAAGTGTCTCTCGGGACCTCAGGGTAGAGAGATGGGGCATCACTACAGGAGTCACTGGGGACACCTGATATGGCAGGAATGGTGAGAGGCTGGCCCAGCTGACAGGGGTGGCACCTATCACCGCGGTTCTCAGATGGTCTCAAGGATCATTTTGCCCACTGTGATTTTATTGTCATTTCATTTGGTTTCTTTCTTTTTTTTAAATTCTTCATCTACCTTTTTTAAAAGATTTATTTATTTATTATGTATACAGTGTTCTGCCCAAATGACTGCCTACAGGTCAGAAGAGGGCACCAGATCTCATTGTAGATGGTTGTGAGTCATATGTGAGTGCTAGAAATTGAACTAGGGACCTCTGGAAGAGCAGCCAATGTTCTTAACCTCTGAGACATCTCTCCAGCCCTCATTTGGTTTCTTTTCTTTTTTTTTTAATATTTATTTATTTATTATGTATACAATATTCTGTGTGTATGCCTGCAGGCCAGAAGAAGGCACCAGACCCCATTACAGATGGTTGTGAGCCACCATATGGTTGCTGGGAATTGAACTCAGGACCTTTGAAAGAGCAGGCAATGCTCTTAACCTCTGAGCCATCTCTCCAGCCCCCTCATTTGGTTTCTTAACACAAGATTTCACCATCCAGTCCCGCTGCCCTCAGATTCACACTCTTCCTGCTCCAGCACCCCCAAACACTGGGCTTCTATCCTGATTGTCGCCTAATGCCCAACTCTGGAGCCCTGTAAGGAGAACAGTGGTCTTGTGTAAGTTGGAATTTTAGAGGGGCACATAACCCCAGCTGGAGGGGAGCCACAGGCAGGAGTGGCCCCACCAGAAGTTTCCACTAGAGGGTGGCCCTGCAAGGAGAAGACCGAGGAGGAGCAGCACAGCCATCTTAGAACCTGGGTGTGCCACACAGCCTCTGCGTGAGAGCAGACATGTGACTTCCGGTGATAAAGTATAGCAGTTCACAGGCCCAGAGAGCCTGGGGGGCCAGGGCCTGCCAGGCTATATACTGAGCATCACTGGAGAGAGGAGAGCCTAGAGCTGAGCCTGGAGGACCAAGCCCATGAGCAGTCGCCATGGGACCCTCGCTCCTCCCCGCACACCTGTCTGTGCATCTCCCTCAGTTGGTTCTGCATTCTGTGTTTGCCTGCTTACCCTCCCCGCTTCTCTCTCTCTCTTATTTGTTTTTTTATAGTGCTGGGGGTTAATTCAGAGCCTCACAGACGCTATGTAAATACTCTACTGCTGAACCACATCCCAGCCCAGATGAAGCAAAATGGTGTGTGTATGTGTGTGTGCCCGTGCGTGTGTGTGTGAAATCCTACTGCTGAACCACATCCCAGCCCAGATGAAGCAAGATGATGTGAAAGTGTGCGTGCGTGTGTGTGTGTGCGTGTGTGTGCGCACGCGTGTGTGTGTGTGTGAAATCCATGTGATATTGCCTCAAACATCAGCCCTAGGGATTCACGGTATTATGCTAGCCATAGACTAAGTGTGGACACTGTGGGTCCTGCCTGGACAGCCCAGCCATGGCCACAGCACTGTGAGCTGTTTACTAGAGTGTTAATTCTTTGTTGTTGCTTCATTTTGCTTTGAGGCAGGGTATACAGGCTGGTTTTATGTCAACTTGACACAAGCTAGAGTCATCTGAGAAGAGGGAACCTCAGTTGAGAAAATGTCTCCATTAGATGGGGTTTTAGGCAAGCCTGTAGGGCATTTTCTTAATTAGTGATTGGTGGGAAAGAGCCCAGCTTATTATGAGTGGGCACACTCCTGGACTGGTGGTCCTTGGTGCTATAAGAAAGCAGGCTGAGCAAGAAGCCAGTAAGCAGCGCTCTTCCATAACCTCTGCAACAGCTCTGCCTCCACAGCCTTGAGTTCCTGCCCTCCCTGGTTTCGATGATGAGCTGTTACACGGGAGAGTAAGGGAAAGGAACCTTTCCTCTCTCTCCAAGTTGCATTTGGCCATGGTGTTTCATCACAGGAACAGAAACCCTGATTAAGACACGGGTTCTCACTAGTAGCCCTGGTTGACCTGGAACTCACCGTGTAGAGAATGCTAGCCTTGAACACACCCAAATCCACCTGCTCTGCCCTGCCCTGCCTGTGGCCCTCTGGAGTGTGCACCTGCCGGATGCAGGTCTAGGGGACGGCTTCTTGAGCGTTCAGCATGGCTGGACAAGTACGTGGGGGTCTGAGGGGCTTTAAAACATCATCTTGGTAGTGTCCTAAGTTAGGCCTGTGTTCACAGTCATCCCCCTGCCCAAGTCTGTGGCTCCACCCCTACTCCTTGCCTGGCTCCTCATGGATGCTCCCCAGCAGGAGACCTGGAGGGTTGCATCCGAAAGATGGCATTGTGAGGGAAGGGAAGGTGCCCGCCATCCCACGACTGTGATCTGCACTGGGATGCGAGGCTCAGATCCTCAGAAGGAGCTGGGAAGCTCCAGCCACAGACCAGACACCTACCTGCTCTCAGCGCAATGCGCCCTGCCTGTCTAGGGCCACCTTCTTTTTGAAGATTCTGCCTGTACCTTGGGAGCTGAGAGCTCTTGTCCGAGCATTCAAATCTTTCACACTGACTGGGGACAAACACACTGGCATGTGACAAACAGATGCACAGACAGCCCTTGGCCCTTGTCTGGGCAGCTCATTTACCCAGAGCCACCATTCTCCCCGGCAGGCTTCAGGAGCAGGTTTTGCTCAGGCAGGGGCCCCAATCCCTGCTGCAGTTACACCTCAGGCCACAAAAAATTCTGACAATACTACCCATCTCTAGCCCTCAGTTTTCCAGTCTTGCGTTATGGCACTCGGGGGGGGGGGGGCACAGACAGAGCCAAGGGCCTTGTGCTGCATTCCAAGTCGATGAAGCTTCTGTTTTTGGGGGAGAATCTTTGTTCATGGGAGGCTTCCTCAGGGAATCAGCCCACAGCTGTGGCTGAGGGGTCTGAGCCAGACACTGGGGCAGGGGCAGGGTCTCACCTCCCTATACTTACCGAGCAGACAGCCTATCTGATGACCGAGTCCTGAGCAGTGCCTGTCCCTTGGGGCCTCAGGGACCAGCGTCAGTGCCATAGGGGCTAGATGAGGTAGGCCCACCACCACTGTGAGTCTTGCTTAGTTTAGGCCCCAGGAAAGAACACGCACTGGCTCCTAGCCTCCACCTGGCTGCCAGGGCTCACCTCCCTGGCTCCTTCGCATCTTAGTGTTTGAACAGGCTACTTAGGAGTCCGTGACAGGCCAGCAACAAGCAACATCCTGGCAGTGTTCCAGAGAAAAGGGGGCTCCCTAGGTCCACCTGCGGATAGAAACCCCGTTCAAATGGCTGACACACCAAACGGAGATCATTGGTTCATTGCACTGAAGAATTTGGGGCATAGATTGCCTCAGTAATGGCTGGATGAAGAATTCTCAAAGAACGACTTCAAGAATCTCAATCTCCCCCCCTCCCCCGGCTTCATCTTCAGGAGGGCTCTACCCTCACGCTGGAAAATGGTTGCCAGCAACTTCACTTCCTGTCTCACTCATGTGATCACTGCAGAGAGAGATTCTCTTTGCCAACTTTTAACCATGTGCCACTAGGCTTTCCAGGTATGGGACTGTGCCCTTTCCTGCTCCAGCTGGTACGGGGGGCGCTGTTCTCTGAAACCACGGGTAGGGCGCCCCAATAGACAGCCAAGGTTTAAGGAGTAGTGGACCTGCAGGAACATAGTGGTTGCCACTGCTGGCTGGGGATGTCAGGTCAAGAAAAGGGTTGAGCTCTTTCTGGGCATCTGTGACAGCCCAGAGAGGAGGTGAGGAGGTACCTGAGTGCCCAGCCAAGGCCCCATCAACAGCTACAAGTGGCTTTAACAGCCAGGAGACCCAACTTAGTGTCACAGCAGCGGGGCTGTGCAGGGCCTGAGTACTTAAGTCCTAGGCAGCCTGCAGATCCTTTAAGCAACACTGTTTACCCTTATTCTTAGAAGCAGGAAGCAGGAGCTTCCTGAAAGCAAGTCGATGTCATCCACAAGCCCCCAGGTGACTCAGGTTCCTGCCACTTCCAAAGGAGTATGGCTAACACCTCCTGCAAAGAAGCGTCATCAGTGTGCAGCGTGCCTCCCGGGTCCCCCTCTCTATTCTCACTACACTTTTTTTTTTTTTTTTTTTTTTTTTGGTTTTTTGAGACAGGGTTTCTCTGTGGTTTTGGAGCCTGTCCTGGAACTAGCTCTTGTAGACCAGGCTGGTCTCGAACTCACAGAGATCCACTTGCCTCTGCCTCCCGAGTGCTGGGATTACAGGCGTGCGCCACCACCACCCGGCCCTCACTACACTTTTATCCTCCGTGTGAGTCACCATCCATTCATACAAGGCTGTCCTTGAATACCGGGCCTTGGTACTGGTAGTGTCATGAGCCTCATTCACTGAATCTTCCTGGTTCTGATCCCTCCTGTGTGCTCATCCCTCCCATGTGCTCAGTCCTCCCGTGTGCTCATCCCTCCTGTGTGTTCATCCCTCCCGTGTGCTCATCCCTCCCGTGTGTTCATCCCTCCCGTGTGCTCATCCCTCCCATGTACTCATTCCTCCCGTGTGCTCATCCCTCCCGTGTGTTCATCCCTCCCGTGTGCTCAGTCCTCCCATGTGCTCATCCCTCCTGTGTGCTCATTCCTCCCATGTGCTCATCCCTCCCGTGTGCTCAGTCCTCCCGCATGCTCATCCCTCCCGTGTGCTCATTCCTCCCGTGTGCTCATCCCTCCCGTGTGCTCATCCCTCCCAGGTGCTCATCCCTCTCTTGCTCTCATTCCTCCCAGATCATTCAGGATGTGCCAGTGTTCTCTAGGGTTCAAACATCTTCCTGGTGTCTCTGAGGGCTTTAAACTCAATAGCACAAAGCAGTTCCTAGAACGACCACAGTTTCATCTGGACACTGATGCTTGCTTCTTTCTCAGGGCATCAGCCAAGGCCAGAGTCTAAAAGAGGAAGGATAATGACTGTCCTCAAAAGGATAATTCAAAAAGAAATACTGGGGTGGGGGCCTGGAGAGATAGCTCAGTGGGTAGAACACTGGCTGCTCTTTCAGAGGACCCAGATTCAATTCCTAGCACCCACATAGAAGCACATAATTCCAGGTGATCCAACACCATCTTCTGGCCTTCAAAGGCATTGCATGCATGTGGTGCACAGACATGCACAGGCAAAATACACATATAAAATAAAAATAAACTCTTTTTTAGAGAAAGAATGCATCCGAGACACTAAAGGACCGAGAGCTGGGAGGCCTGGGTGCTGCCCTTGGCTCTGGCTCTACTTTGCTGGATAACCTTGGGGAATGTGGTGGACTTCTGACCTTGGGCTACCCCACAGCCCTCTAGCTCAGTGTTGGCAGATTCTTTCTCAAAGGTTAAACCGAACTCAGCACTGGCTTCCCTACACTGGTCTCAACAGCCTTACTGCTGTTGACAGCCGTGTCCCCGGGGCCCTGTTTACTTTGCTCCCTCTGTGTGATTTTTCTACAAGTGGCTGTTGAGAACACAATTCCAGTTTTCCTCAAGGAGGTACAAAGAGCCCATATCCCAGCCAACCAGTGGATGGGATTCTCTAGCTCGGGTCAGAAGCTAGCAACACACTTTGGGCTCTCACAGCTCCTGGGACTTGAGCTGCTAAGGGGTGAAGCAGAGAGCAAGGGCTGCCAAGGTTCCAAGTTGAAAAAAATGGGCTTTCCTTCTAAGATATCCAGGGGCTGTAGAATGAGTGAGACCCATACGTTGTTCCAAAAATCTTCCTCATGGACTTGATTCTTCCCAGAGAGGTACCCTTGGAAGCCCTTGCCCTGGCAGCCCAGACGCAAAGGGTCTGGGACTCCCAGCAACAAGTGTTTCCTGCCCCAACCGGCTGTACGCCAAGTACAGCACGGCCATGTGCAGGTCAAAGCAATAGTGTGGCCTTCGCCCTTAGTTCCGCTCCTGCAGTGGGAACAAAGTCAGGGTTTAAAGCACCCTGTGAATCTAGAGCTGCACCAGTTTCTCACAAATGCATGAATCTCAGAAGTAAGAAATCTGTGTCCAGCAACGGTCTGAGGGCTGGCAGAGAGGATGGGAGCGCCGCCCGCGGAGCCGGAGGTCGAGTCCCGGCTGTGTGTGTGTGTGTGTGTGTGTGTGTGTGTGTCTGTGCGTGCTTGTGACGTCATTAATCGGGAAAAAAAAAAGAAATCTGTGTTCGAACAGTCAGATAGTCACCAAGCATTGCAGACGCCCGCCCCTAGATTCCCCTGGCCATGTGATGGTAGTGGGAACACGGCATATAGTCTGTGACGGGCATCCTGGTGTTCCCCTCTTCTGACAATTTGTCAGGAGCTCATAGGTGCAGATGGGTGATTTGGGACTAGTCAACCAGTCACTGTCACCCTGGGGGTCTCCACATTTATTTCCCCTCTGGCTTTGGTGTCTCCAGTCTCAGGATATTCTCCGTTCCCAGAGCTAAGGAAGTACACCTCCATGACCTCGACTTTGACAATAGTTTCTTAGGACACTGACGTCACATGCCATAAACGAAACACTAGATAAACTGGATTTCTCTAAAGATAAGAAAAAAAATCCGTCTTTCAAAAGGCCTTATTGAGGGTTGGTAATGTAGCTCGGTTGGCAGAGTACATGTAGCCCTGATTTTGACACCCAGCACTACTTAAACCAAGCGCGGTGGCATGGGCCTTTTAATCCCAGTGCTCTGGAGATAGAGGCAGAAGGAGCTGAAGTTCAAAGTCATTGTTGGAAAAAAAAAAAGACAATATCAAGAGAGTAAAGGATAGTCTCAGAATGGGAGAAAATATCTATAATCTATTTATTTGATAGGAGTCTGGTTTCTAATTCTTTGAAAAGGCTTTTAAAAATATTTTTATCATTATTTCCAATTTCTTGCTAGGTAGGCCAGGCTGGCCTTGGACCTTGGCGTCTCTTTCCTCAGCATCCCTAGTGCTAGGCTTACAGGTGTGCACCATGACACAGGGCTTGAGAAAGCATTCTTTAGATATTGAAGCACACTGGTAGAAAAGACAGAGGTTACATGCATCCTATGCCGTAAGGGGAAACACTGCTTGGAAGCAGAAGCTAAACCCTTCCAGGAAACGTAAGTTCCACTGCTTGCTCTTTTCTCAGTGACACACTTGCATGGGGGACTTTGAAGAGGGAAGGATCAGCAGGGCTGGCTTACTGGGTGGCCTGGTTAGGGACTACAGTAGGAGGCAGTTGGGAGCTGTGACTTCCACAGGAAGAGCAGACTACGGTTACTGTAGCAGAACTGGTTACTGGAGTCCTGTGGTGCACTGTGGCCTTTGGCTCTTGCAGGCCTGAGGATCTCAGAAATGGCCTCTCACGTGCATAGGTCCAGAGGTTCTGCTCAGCTTAGATTGAAGAGGCCTTCATGGGCGCAGGGCTGGCGTGTGAGGCTGGGAGTCCAGGGCTGTGTGTGACTCAGACCTAGGGGGCTGCCCTGTGAGAAGTGGGCAGCTCCTGTTTGTTCCAAACTCTCAGCCTCTCAGGCAACCTGGAAAAAAACAACCAGCAGGAAGCGGCCATGGATTCCAGCCTGCCGTGCAGAAAGCCAAACCCTGTGATAAATGCAAAAACAAAACTTGCAAAAGGCAATTCTCACAATAGAACATTAAAAACAAACCCTTTTATTGCTACAAGTACCGCACATTTACTGTAGAAAAGCTCTAAGTACAGATAAGTGAAAAGGGTAAAATGTTCAAATCTCACTCACTTCTAGGAACAACTGATGATAAATTTTACTACCCGATTTCTCAGATTTTTCTCTATACTCACAAGTCTATTTTATTCTTTTTTTTTTGTTTTTGTTTTTCAAGCCAGGGTTTCTCTATGTAGCTTTGGCTTTGGAGTCTGTCCTGGAACTCACTCTGTAGACCAGGCCGGCCTCAAACTCCCAGAGATTCACCTGCCTCTGCCTCCTGGGTGCTGGGATTAAAGGTGTGCGCCACCACCAACCCGCCTGTCTGTTTTTATTCTTACACAAGGTCAGAATGTGGATATTATTTATGGATTTTCACTTCAAAGTGTTTGGTGCACATTGCCTTAGTCCACTTTCTGTTGCTATAATAGAATACCTAAGGCTGGTAAGTTATAAAGAAGAGAGGTTCAGATTGGCTCACAGTTCCAGAGTCTGCCATGGTAGGTGAAGGGCTCTTGCTGCTTCAACTCTTGGTTGCACAGAGGGGCAGACGGGAGTCAGGCTTGCTTGATATAGCCTCCTTGTCCTGTGATTTCTAATGTGCTCGCTAAAGTCAGTGGCTTGCCTAGACAGGTCTCAAACTCTCCACCCTCCTGCTTCTGTCTAGGATTCTAGGTGTGTAGCATCTTGCCTGGCTTGAAGCAGCTATTTTGAGGAAAGAATATGAAGGCAGTAAGAAGAAAGGCCTTTGTGCTCTCTTATCTCTCTGTGCTCTGTGAATCCCTCATCACAAGCAAATGTTATTTTTATAACTGAAATTCCTATGGAAACAAATGGTTTAAAAAATCATGAATAGAAGACAGAGGGCAGCGTGGAAGAGGATTTGTAACACACACAATAGCTTGTTCTTCATAGTCTGTAGGGAGCCCTTACAGATCAAGAAGATTAAAATCAACCTGCCAATGGGAGAGAGCCAGAAGCTGACGCTCCTCCCTGCCAAAAACCCCAAACCACAAGCAGGTAAAAATGTTCATTTGCATAAATAATCAAAGAAACACGCTGAGAAACAATACAAAACTAAGAAGATAAAAAAAAAGTCACCTACCAAACTGGCAAGGGTGGAAAACAGGACAGAGTCAAGCACAGTAGATGGGACTTGCCAGGCACTAGCTGGGCAGCAGGAATGAGCCAGGGTGTCCTGTCCCCTCTTTGGAATGGCACCGGCCAGGTGATCAGAGCCTGAGGGGGAGGGCCAACCCTTCACCACCCTTCCGCTGATAAGAACTTATCCGTGGAATAATTGTCCATGGTGCTGAGATGCAGAGAACTCAGAAAAGAGCCACATTAAACGCTTCATGAACTGTGTCGTGTTCTGCCACTGTCTGACATGACGCTGCGTGCGTGGTGTGGTTTGAATGTGACTCCCCTCCCAGGAAAGGGGTGCTCACAAGGAGCTGCTCACGGTCCTCAGTGTTATAGTGCCAGAGGCTGGCGAGGGATCCGTCCTCATGGAAAGATTACTGTGATTTTGTGGGAATGGGTTCGTATTCCCATGACATTAGATCTCAAAACAAACATCATGTCACAAAGCGCTCCACACTTTCTTACCTACCAGGGGTTTTCACTGTGTGCTCAGAAATCAGCATTTGTAGGGATGGGGTGTAGCTCAGTGGGAGAGTGCTGCCCATTATGTGTGAGGTCCTGGGTGTGCTCCCTGTCACTGTAAAATATGTAATTTAATTTTAAAAATAATTGCAGGACCAGTGAGATGGCTCAGTGGGTAAAGGTGTTTGCTGCCAAGACTGGGTGACCCAGGTTCACTTCCTGAGAACATTAAAGTGGAAGGAAAGAACCAGCTCCTAGAAGTTGTCCTCTGATCTCCCCATGTGTGCCATGGCACGTGGAGATCAATAAATAAACAATAAATTAAAATACAACAACATTAATGTAGATATATTTATATATTCAACTATTATTTGGTTGAATGGCCCATTACCTGTGTGTATGTGGAGCGAGCAAATGAAGCCATATGCCTGCATCAGTACATCTTGTCACCCTGGCTGTGAGGAGGGGAGTAGCAGGTGTGTCATCAAGGGTAGCCTCCAGGGTGGCCTATGATCCTTCTCTCCCAGAATTCAAGCTGAATGCAATCCCTTCCCTGTGAGTGGGGGAGGGATGCCTGACTTGTTTAGACAATAATGAAACACAGGTGATGAGATGACCGTCTGAAACTGGGTCACAAAGTTTGCAGCAAAGACAAAACAAAACAAAGCTTTGAGTGGTTTTGGCAGGCGCCTTTAGTTAGTCCCAGCACTCGGGAGGCAGAGGCAGGGCATCTCTGTGAGTTTGAGGCTAGCCTGGTCTTCACAGTGAGTTCCAGGACAGCCATGGTTGCATACTGAGTGAGACCCTGTCTCAAAACAAAACAAAACAAAACAAAACGACCACCAAGTCCATGACTCTTTCTCTTGAATGGCCCTGCTGGGCCAGGCAAGCTCCTGAGCTGTGAACGGATTTGGGGAGAAGTCTGGCTGGCACAGGAAGGACCTGAGGGCCTCAGTTCAGCAGCCAAGGAAGAAACAAACTGTGGCCAGTTGCATGGCAGCCAGTGGCTCTTTTTGCTCTGGTCAGATCTGGAGATGCCTGTAGCCCACGTGAGACCTTGAGCTGCAGGAAGCAGCTAAGCCGTGGGCATTCCTGCCGCATAGGAACTGAGACAGTAAACAGTGAATTCAGGGGATCAAGAAGCCCTTGGGTGAGCACATCCCCCCCCCCCCCCCCCGTGTAGATCCGAGTGCAGTCAGAGCATTCTGACAAAGTCCCCGTCACTGCATGCCGCCCTCCATCTGCTTCTCCCATCTTCCGTTTCTTTGAGTGTCTCGTTTGGTTTTCACACTCTAAGGTTTGCACTTCTGTAGCAGGCTTTCTTTCTGGGCTGCCAACCAGCTCCCAGATAATGACATGAAGAGTTATTAGCTATGAAATTCGGCCTTATCTATGTTTGTCCCACTAGCGCTTAAAACTTAATTTAGCCTGTTTCTCTTCATCTATGTTTTGCCTCTTACCTTTCTTTTTATTCTGTATATCCTATTTCCCTGCTTCCTCTGTGTCTGGCGGGTGTCTGCCTCTCTTTCTCTCTCCGCTCCACCCCCACCCCCAATCTCTCCAGAACATAAATTCCCTGCCTATCCCTCGACTGCCTAGTTACTGGCCACTCAGCTTTTTATTAGACTAGGCAGGCAAGGTAAAACAAATGCAACATTTCTTTACATAGTTGAACAAATGCAGCATAAACAAATGTAACACATCTTTGCCTGGTTGCACAAATATTCCACAACACGCTTCTTTTGATAATTTCCTCCTAAGTGTTTTGGGGGAGTTGCTACTGTCTTGAGATGGAGTTACAGTAAGTAGGCCAGCGGGCCTCTCAATCCTGCCGCTGCCCCTCCCAGTGAAGGTGTGCCACACACTTCTGCAAGATTTTTATAGAAACCGTGTAGACTGCAATTTGGATGAACTCATTTGTGGTTTACTACGTTTTTTGTTGTTATTGATTCTTTAGCATCTGCCCTATGTAAGATCCTGGTTTGTAAATGGATTCTTTCCTTTTCAAAATGGGAGCCGCAGGCTACTATTGTTTGCCCAGTTCTCCTGGCTGCATTCTCCTGTGTAATGCTGGTAGAAGTGGTAGGGTATAGATCTGCTGTGGCTGCTGATGACCTAGGAAGGAAACGCCCATTTTCTACCAGTAAGTGAAGAGTTCGTGGGTTTTCCTAGATCCCTGTATCATGTTGGAGACCTGCCCTCTGGTACTCGCCACTGTCTTCAGCATGAGTGTGGCGTCTCACCAAAAGCTTGGTCTGCATTTTTTTGAGGGGAACAGGAAAGTTTGTTTTGTTTTGAGACAGGGTTTCTCTGTATAGCTTTAGAGTCTGTCCTGGTACTCGCTCTGTAGACCAGGCTAGCCTCAAACACACTGAGATCTGCCTGCCTCTGCCTCCTGAGTGCTGAGACTAAAGGCTGAAGTTTTTGTTCTTCTGATGTTTATAGCATATGTTAGATCCGGGTTGGTTGAGGTGACGTCTGATATGTGGATATTGAGCCTACCTTGAATTTATTTACTTATTATGTATACAATATTCTGTCTGTGTATATGTCTGCAGGCCATAAGAGGGCACCAGACCTCATTACAGATGGTTGTGAGCCACCATGTGGTTGATGGGAATTGAACTCAGGACCTTTGGAAGAGCAGACAGTGCTCTTAACCACTGAGCCATCTCTCCAGCCCCCTACCTTGAATTCTTGCAGCAAATTTCAGACCTTAGTCTCAGTGTAGAAGAGTTCAATGATCTAGACCTGGTTTGCTAGGATTCTAGTAACCACATGCATGGAGGTGTAGGCTGCAGTTTTTCCCCTGGGGTCTCCTGGTTGGTATCAATCTAACATTGGTCTCAATGTCTTCTAAAAAAATCTGTTCATTTTATGAAGTTTTCTATTTTGTTGTCATACAGTTGTTCATGGTATTTCTTCATGGTTGATTTCTTTAAGGATGGTAGTAACCTGCCCTTCCATCTTAGTAACCTGGTTGTTACTGTCCCCAAATACCTGATAGGAACAGCTTAAGAGAGAGGGGTTTGTTTGAGTTCATGGCCTCAGAGGTTTCAACCATGGTCTTGGGTCCATGTTACTAGTCTTCTGTAAGGCAGAGTATCATGGGAACAGGAAAGTGTGGAAGGAAGAGAAGGCTGCTTACCTTAGGAAGGAGAGAAGCCTAAAATAGAAAACAAAACAAAAACAAAAACCAGCCCCCAGGCCCCTTAGTAACCTAGGCCTTATTTCTGGAAGTTTCTAGAACCTCTTAAAATAGTGCCACTGGTGGAGCCAAGAGTTCATTCAGTACATGAGCCTGTGGAGGATACTTCAGAATCAGTCAATCCCCCCCCCCCGCTTTTTCTTTTGAGATGGATCTCACATATTGTCCAGGTTGACCCCCAACACCTGGGCAAATCTTCCTGTTTCAGCCACATAAGTGTTAGGATTGTAGCTATGCATTGCCATGCCCCTCCACCTCCCATTCATTTCTGATTGTGACAATTTGAGTCTTCTTACTTTCTTGGTCAATACAGCGAAGTTTGTTTGTTTGTTTTTTAATGTTCTTCCTTCTCTTCCAAACATGCCTGTCCCCATTGATGCCCTACCTCACAGAAGATCAGGAACATGGAGCCAGGGCCCATGGGTTGAACCCTCTGAAGCCATGAGTTTGATGGGCACTACCCCAGGTATGGTGACACATCTGTAATCCTAGAATTCAGACAGGAATCAAGGAGCTCAAGGTCATCCCTAGGTACATAGTAAGTTGGAGGCCATCTTGGGCTACACAAGACCACATTACAAAGTGAAAAGTGAATCAAAGAACCAACATTTAGTTTCTTTGTATTTTCTTCTTTCCTTTTTTTCTCCTTCCTTAATCCTCCCTCCCCTTTTCCTCTTTATTTGTTCTTTCTTCACCACCATTCTACCCACTCCCTCTCAGGATCTATGTAGCTCATGTTGGTCTGAAACTCATGAGCCAACTACCTTGGCCCCTAAGCACTGATCCACAGTACCCAGCTTTCTGTTCCTGAATTTACATGCTACTTTGTATTCTGCTTCCTTTAGGCTTCATCTGCTTCCCTTTTATCATGGTCTTAAGGTAGGAATCTTTGAATATACATACATGAACCTTTAGATTTCCTCCTGAGCACAATCTCTAGGCATGTCCATAGGGTTTGGCATTCTGTGTCTTCGTTTTCATCCATCTCAAGACACTTCTTAACTTTTTTCCTTATCCTCTGGTTATCTGAAAATATTCTATAAAAATACTTGTTTTTTAAAGGAATGCAGTCTGTCTTGTTCAGACTCTCTCCAAACCCCTGAGCATGAGCTGTCTTCCTGGGGCTACACAGGTAGGTGCCACCATATCCAGCCACAGTACCTTCTCCTCCCATTTTCTAGTTTTCTTAAGAAGTGTTTTACATCTATGTATCTGAGTTTCTTGAATGTCACCAGCATGTGGGGCATCTGTCTCATATCCCAGCCGAGGCTTAAGAGCCAGAGTGACACTAACTCGTAGCAACTGTGAGTGCCTGCACAAGGCCAAGCCAGTCATCGCTCAAGTACGGAGGGGGAAAGGGTTCATGAGACCTCACCCCTCACTGAAGAGTATGGATAGTTAACGATGTCTCAGTGATGGAGAGTCAGTTTTCTTTAAGGGTTTGGTCCCTGGTAAGTTGACCACACTCTAGTGAGTGGCCCCATATCCAGGAATATATGGGAAGCACAAATTGGACTGCATGGGTTATTACAAGAGAGAGAACACAAAATTAAAGTGTAGGATAGGATGTGGGGTGGACTTGGAGGAATTGGGGAGAGGACTGAAGGAGGAGTATGATCAAAATACACTGCATGGTATTATCAAATAATTAATACACTATTTTTAAAATGTCATCAGAGTTACAGTGGCAGTGGGCTTCCAAATTCATTCTATTATGGTTGAGGAACATTATGGTTTCATTATGAAATGTCCTCCAACGGCCTGGTGCTTAGTTGGTGGCACTATGAAGCCTTACCGTATGACATAGCTGTCATAGTTACTTTTCTATTGCATCATGGTCAAGGCAACTTTCAAAAGAAAGACTTAGTGGACTTATGGTTTCAGAGGATTGGTGCCCATGATGGGAGACCAAGGGTATGGAGGCAGCAACAACTGAGAGCTTACATCTTGATCCAAAAGTGGGAGGCAAAGTGCACAGTGGGGATAGTGGGAGGCTTCTGAAACCCTTTAAAGTCTGCCCCAGGGACACACCTCCTCTAACAAGGCTACACTCCCCTAATTCTTTCCAAACAGCCACCACCTGGGAACCAATATTCAAATGCATGAGATTTATGGGGACATCTTATTCAAACCATCACAATAGTTCACGGGGCACATGCTTTTGAATGTTATACCTCACCCTGGCCCCTTCCTGTCTCTTTCTCTTTCTTCTTCCCGGTCACTGTGAGGTGAGCTGCTTCACCACTCAACCACTGCCATGAGGCTCCGAATCAGAAGACAGCCAACCAGGGGAGGAAACTGACATCGAGCCCAGGCCAGTCTTTCCTCTTGTGAGCTCTTTCTCTGGAGTACCTGTCGTGTGATGGGGTTGCCAGGACTGTCTCATCACGTGGTTTAGAAACCTCTGGACCGGACTTGTGGAGGGAATCTGGAAAAGTTTGGAGATGTGGTGCTAACGAAGGCCCAGGATGCCGCAAGCAGTTTAGTGGGCAATCCCACTGGGAGCGCAGAAGTCCAGAATGCTGATAGAATCGTGAACAATAAAGAGTGTTCAGGAGGCTTCAGACTGGAACATGACTCACGTAGCATTAGGGGCCATTCATGTTTGTAGCCAATGAAAACGACCCCCATAGGCTCAATGTTTGAATGCTTGCTCTCCAGTTGAACTATTTGGGAAGGATTAGGAGGTGTGGCCTTGTTGGAGGAAGTATGTCACATGGATGGAGGAGTAGGGGTGGGGCTTTGAGGTTTCAAAAACCGTCACCAGCCCCAACCCCTCTCTCTCTCTCTCCCTCTCTCTTACCAGTAGATCAAGCTCTACAGTTCTCAGCTACAATGCCATGCCTGTCTTGTTCCCTCCATGATGATCATGGACTAACCCTCTAAAACTGAAAGCAAGCCCCAATAAATGCTTTCTTTTAGCTGGGTGTGGTGGCACACACTTTTAATACCAGCACACAGAGGCAGAGGCAGGTAGATCTCTGAGTTCAAGGATAGTCTGGTCTACTTAGCTCCAGGATAGTCAGAACTAAAAGAGAAACCCTGTCTCGAAAAACCATAAATAAATAAATAAATAAATAAATGAATGAATGAATGAATAAATGAATGAATGAATAAAGCTTAAGAATGCTCTCTTTTTAAGAGTTGCTTTGGTCGTGGTTTCCCTTCTCAGAAATAGTACAGTAACTAAGATAATGCTGCATTGTGGCAAAAACTTGCTTACATTTTGCCCAGATTTTGTAGGAAATTAAATTAAAAGGTGGTAGACTAAAATCAGACGGAGACAGGGTCTGTCTGTCTCTCTAGCCCTAGCTGTCCTGGAATTCGCTATGTAGAGCAGGCTGGCCTCAAACTCACAGAGCTCTACCTGCTTCTTCCTCCCAAGTACTGGAATTAGTTTTGTGCCACCACACCCAACCAAGATGGGGAAAATTTTATGACAGCTTGGTACTTAAGGCTGTTGCTGGTTGCTTTTAGCAAGGTTTACAGTAAGAATCAAGAACAGAAAAAGCAGAGTGGAAAAACCTGAAAAACTTGCAGTGTTGTCAGAAAAACCATATGGTTAAAGTTGCCCCCAAGGAAGAGATGGTTTAAGAGATTAAAAAGAAAACAAGTACTTTGCACCCTGGACCACAGTTCCCTGAGGGTACCTCAAGAGTTAGGCAGACATCACCCGTTTCAGCGGCTCAAAGGTCAAAGGTGTGAAGAAGTAAAATTATATGAAGAACTTTGTTTGGACAGGAGCACTAGTTTCAGGCCCGTAGAGGCCACAGCATTCACGTCTAGTGGGGCCTCACTATTGTTCAAGTTGGTGGCAGAACTTGATGTCATCTGTATGACTGGTTTTTGTAGGCATGTAGAATATAAATGTTAAGGGTCATAGAGACTTTTACCCAGATTCCAAAAGAAAGCTTGTGAGGCTCAGTGCTGTGTTCCAGGGTCAGACTTCCTGCCAGCAGCCTAGGAAAGAACTCTGTGGAGCTGTGAGAGTGGCGCCTAAGCTGCAGCAGAGGACTCAGGAAGGACGCCAGGAACATGGAACATCTGCTCAGGAAAGCTGCGAGCAGTGAGCAGAGCCAGCCCAGGGGAGGTCACATGTGCGAAAGCCAGCATGGTCAGAGTAGCAAGGCTGCCTGAACCCTGTAGGGCTCACATCATCCCATCCCATGCTCCAGATGCAAGAGGTACAGGATTTAATGTGTTCTGCTGGTTTTCCTTCCCCCTTCCTTCTGGAATGGGAATGTTCAGACTGTTATTGGATATTGAATTTTTTTTTCCCAGTTTTGTGGGAGGCTCACAGCTACGAGTATGTCTTAAATCTTTTTAGATGTTTTGGACTTGTGTTTTTGAGCAACATTGGGACTGTTGAGATGTTGGGGAATCTTAGAGATGTACCAAAGAAATTTGCATGAGATGGGCTTTTGGTGGCCAAGGACATCTGAATGCTATAAACGGTGTATGAAATGTCCCCCACAGACTTGGTCCTCAGCTGGTGCGACTATCTGGGGATGTGGCAGGAAATTAGGAGGTGAGGCTGAGAGAAAGGAGATCAAGCTGGACGTGGTGGTCCACTGGCTGTTCTTGAGAAGGACTAGGGCTTGGTTTCCAGTGCCCATGTGACGGTAACAGCTCTGTAACTCCAGTTCTAGGGGAATCTGATGCCCTCTTCTGGCTTCTTCAGGCACTGCATGCATGCAAAGCACTTTTTGTTTGTTTGTTTGTTTTTTTTTTTTTTTTTTTTTTTTAGTCTGGAAAGGAGAGGTTGAAGAGGTGAAACTGCACAGGAGGAAAAGTTTCTAGTGGTCACTAGTACACAATAACAATGGCTGACAACAGATTACTTAAAGACAGCTCATAAAGATCATTTTTTTTTGAGGAGGTACTAGATAAAGAGTCTGAGCTAAGGACATGCTCTACCCTTGAGCATACTTCCTAGAGTGGATTCTGAATGTTCCCAAAGCAATGAAGTGGTAGGCAGGACTACATCTTTACTGCTCGGAAGGCTGAGGCAGGAGGACTGCAAGCTCCATCCTGGAGCACTTAGTTAGATCTTAAAATAAAGAATATAGAAAGCTCAGTGGTAAGGTGATTATTGTATGGGAGGTCTTAGGCTAAATCTGTAAGTACTGTAAACAAAACAAAACACAAACATCACATTATACCCCATAAATATGTACAATAATGTGTCAATTTAAAAATTAAAATAAATTAAACTGTACAAGGAATTTTAGTTTGCTGTCTCTCTTCACTTCCGCTGTGGATTTCTGCCCTAGTGAGCAGAAGCAGTCTTATCAGCGTATTTTAGGGGTGTCTCACCTGATGGAGTGGCCGAGCAGCTGTGTTGACACGACTCATAGTGGCTATGTGGGGATTTCCCAGGCATGACATCTGCCCAGTTATCAAGGATGCATGCTGCTCAGCAGTTCTGAGATGACAGCCCATAAGGACACAGGTCTCCTAAGTAGCTTTTTAAATATGAATGTAAATGGTGGCTGACCGTTCAGGGAAGTCTCCTATGAAGAACACTGAGGTGGCTCTCCACAGCGAGCAGGGAACTGCCCAGGGAGGAGCTATGGCTCCTCCTTGTGAGTAAAAGAGTCCGGGAAGAGCAGGAGCAGGGAGGGCAAGAAGAGACAGACTGACTTCACATCTTCAAGCTACAGAATTTCTCTTTGCCGGGAGAGAAATGCAACTTTCAGGCTTTTCAGTGTTGTGAGCTGGCTGAATTCATCTTTTAAATTTAGCTAGTCTGGAGCCAGCAAGACCGCGCTGCAGGGAAAGGCGTGTGTCGCTAGCCTACCCACCTGAGTTCACTCCCTGGGGCCCACGCGGTAGGAGAACAGATTTTCTTAAGTTGCCCTCTGACATTCACAGACGCAGTGCAGCGTTCTTGTGCACGCGCACGCACACATACGTGCAAACAAAGAAACATAGTTTGGAGTTTAAAGTTGGAGACACCTCACTGAATTCTTGGACAGTGCTTCCAAATTTGCTCTCAACCCCTTTTGTGCTGAGGGAAGCTAATAGCCCAAGAGTCCCTAGAAAGAAGAATTTGCTACTGATGGCTGCCATCAGCCTGTGTTGTCAGAGGCCTTTCTACTTCTGGAAATGCTTATATGTTTATGTTTCCTTTCCATACACTGCTGATTTTTTTCTTTCTTTTTTTAGATAAGGTTTCTCTGTGTAGCCCTGGCTGTCCTGAAACTTGCTCTGTCGACCAGTCTAGCCTTGAACTCATAGAGATCCATTTGCCTCTGCCTCCCAAGTGCTGGGATTAAGAGCATATGCCATCACTACCTGGAAATAGAAGACAACTTTTAAGACTCCATTCTCTTCTCTTTCTGGGTCATCAGGTCATCAGGCTGGACTGCAAGCCTCTACATCTATTGAGCCATCTCAGCGGCCCTTAAATTCTTAAAAACTTTAGTAAAACCATTTTGTATTTTTAGAAAAATATCTATTTAACAGGACTGTTTAGAGCAGTGGTTTCAACCTACGGGTCATGACCCCTTTGGGGGTCACATGACCCTTTCTCAGTGGTCTCCTAAGACCATTAGAAAACAGATATTTATATTACGATTCATAACAGTAATACAATTAGCTATGAAGTAGCAACGAAAATAATTTTATGCTTAGGGAGGGGGGGGTCACCACAACATGAGGGAACTATTTTAAAGGGTTGAAGAATTAGGAAGGTTGAGCGCCAGTGATTTATTTTAGGTAGTCTTAGTTCTTCCTGGAACAGATTTTTTTTATAAACTTATTTAATCTTTTCATACAATGTATTTTGATATTAATATGGCAAGAGGGCTATTGCCTTATTACAACTCACTGGAGCCAACTGTGGCCTAATTTCATCTGCAAGTGAGCAGACACCAGCCAACCACAAGTCCCCTTACCCACCTCCCCTATACTCCCAGGCATCCTGAACAGGTGCTCACATCGTGCAGTTAGGAATCCTAATCCGATCCCAATTCCTGCGTCTGCAGCTGTGTACTGGCTCTCCAGTCACCTGATTTTCACCACCTTACGGCAGCAGGTTGCAGTCGGGTCTCCAAGCCCAGTGCTTTGTCAGCTCAATGTGAGTACGAATCCATCACCTACAGCAGTGGTCCTCAACCTTCCTAACTCAACCCTTTAATACAGTTCCTCATGTTGTGGCGATCCCCAACCACACAATCACTTTCATTGCTACTTCAAAACTGTAATTTTGCTATTGTTATTAAATGGAATGTAATTACCTGATACACAGGATATCTGATCTGTGACCCCTATGAAAAGGTTGTTTGACCCCCCAAAGGGGTCATGACCCACAGGTTGAGAACTGTTGCCCTAGAACCTCCTAGCAGGCATCAGTGTCTCTGTGGCAGGAAACGGCTCACAGCCATCCTGATGGCAAGAAGAGAGGGAAAGGAAGCATCCTATAAACAGAAATAGGATGGTACCCAAGGAGGGTATCATTCAAGGACGACTCCCCATGAGCCAGCACAAAGACAGTTTTCCTGAGATTGAAGAATCTACAGTTGTCACCCACAAACAGACTGGATTCTGGGGCAGGTGAGATGGCTCAACAGACTAAAGCACTTGCTGTCAAGCCTGACGACCTGGACGCATAGGGTGGGACCAGTTCCTACAGACTGTCCTCTGACCTCTATATATGTGCACCTACATGCACAAATAATGTAAGAAAAAAAAATTGAATACTGAGAAAGATTCTGGATTCTGTGAGCAGGGAAGGAGGGAAATGGGTAGGAAGTAGCAGTGGGATAAGCAACAGGGTGCACATAGGTGCTCAGGCATGTGTAGATGTGGGCTTAGTCTAAGTCTGGGTTTTCCATGCAGTGTAATCACCTGGCTAGCATGCTGGGGCACCTGGGGTGTGGACAAGAGGCAATGGCGCTGGGCAATGGGACTGACATGCACACATGAGGAATGCTGGAATTCTACCTCTCTCTTCCGCTGTGTAGAAGGCTTAGGTTGGAGTCACCTAGTGCTGCTATGGCCTGCGTCTCAAAAGGGAACTTCCACACAGCTGTTCCAGGGCTTCGCAACTAAGTAAAGGCTGTCCGCGACACCAAGAGGAAAAGCCGGGAGCCTTGCTTTTCAGAATTAAGCCCCATGATTCTCAGACCAAGTCAGGGTGAGGACAGCAATAAATTATTAGCCTTAGAAGGAGAATCAGAGACCTGGACGACCCAATTCCCCTGAGCACCATGCTAACCCAAGCTTCCTACTGGAGAAGCTGAGGTTGGGCCCAAGTCCTGTCTGGGGCTCCCCTAGAGCCTCAGATTTGGGGGAGATGTATAGACTGTGGGCCTCAAAGGTGGGCTAGGCCCAGATTCCATTGAGAAGGCAAGTTCCTTCACCTTGCAAGATGGCACTGTGCCCAGGGAGGTGTCTGAGAAGGACACAGCATGGTCACTGGGAACTCAGACCTGAGGAAGAACAGTCTCAGGTGATTTAGATGAGGCTGGCAGGAGAAGCAGTCCCGGGACAACAACAAGGCTTGGAAGCTACAGGAGGCTCAGAGATGACAGGGTGGTGTTGGGGTATCTGGCAGGAGAAGAGTGAACTTGGGGACATTATTTGTGTGTCAAACCTGAGAGATATAGTACAGATGGGGGTGACTAAGGTGAACTCCTGGATTCCCTGGGTGGCCACAGTGGAGGACAAGGCTCACAGTTCCATCAACACTCAGAAGCTGTGGCCTGAGGGACCTGCTGGACTCCTTCCCACAAGAAGGTGGCCATGAGGTTCTGTAAAGCCCATCTATTTGGCTAGGCAGAAACTCCAAAGTATATTTCACAAGAGAAGCTGAAGGGCCAGGCATGAGAGACATGGGCAGGAGATGGTGGGTTTAGGGCCAGCTTGGAGGATACAGTAAGACCTTTCTACAGGGGAATGGGAGCAGGGAAGGGGAGGGAAGGGAAGGGAAAAGGGAGAAATTCACAGAGTTGTACTTTTTTTTTTATATAGAATTTGTACAATATATTTCTCTTCATTTGCATATCTTATCCACAACTTAAAACATTCTTTTTACAGGCTGAACTCACTCAGCTGATATAATCAAAATTCTTTCTCTCAACCAAATAATAAAAATTCAAAATCGTAAACCCGTAAGAAAACAAATTAAAAACGATGATGAAAATAAGTCACTCCTCTCATTAGAACAGTGTCTGTACAATATATATGATCTGGAACAGAATTCTTTATAGATTAGGCACATGTTTCCACGACCCCTTATTCCTGCCAGCTTTGTCTCAGTCCAGGCAGTCTTGCCCCCTAAGAAGGGTCAAGGGGACACTGGCCTTGATGGAACTCCTTTGGACCTCCTGCCCAGGTTGTGGTCAGGAGAGATGGGCCTGGCTCAGCAGTGCCACCCAGTGGCCTAGAGAAGTGGAGGCAGTGGGCTGCAGTGATCAGGTCAGCAGGGCCCTGTCAGAGAGCAGCTGTGGTGTGTGAAGGGCAAAATGAAGCAGAGGGAGAAAAAACAGAGAGCGGTGAGTGGAGAAAAGCTATGGGGTTCAGCGTTTATTTACAATTGCTCTTCCTGATGGGAGGGTGGGAGAAGAGCTGGGGCCACTGTCCCGAGGGAGGCCTCCAGCCCTGTCCTGCCCTAGCCATCTGCTCCCTCTACTCAGTCTGAGGTGTGGAGGGTTGTGAGTGTGCCATCTCCTCCCCCATCTTCTAACTGCTATCTGGGCTGAGCCACCGCGAGGCCTCTTCACTGTGCACTGAGACTTGTTCTGACTCTCACCAGAGACCTACTTGGAGGGAGTGGCATGCAATAGGGGCCTTCTCTGGGGTCTAGGCAGCTTGCAAAGCCCAGGTGCTTTGGCAATGAGCAAAAGATGAGAAAGAAGTTCTCATGGGCTGGCACCCTGTCCCACATCATGGGAACTGGACTAGGATTCCTTTGATGTGAGGGGGCGGATCATAGGTCACCACACCATTTGTTCCTGTGTTTTTGCAACACATCCCCCTCCCCCCCACACACACACACTCTGTAGCCATTTTCCCTGTATGCTGGGGTCCATCAGAGAACCTAATTAAAAGGCCAGGCAGGTAGTGGTGCCAGAAGGCACAGCACCTTTGCAGAAGATGCTTCCAGACCTGCAGGCTCAGCCTCTTCCAATCCAGTCCCTTGTCCACACCCAGCAGGGTCTTCAGAGGCCAAGGGGGGCACACTGTACCATAGCAACACAAGATAGCCAAGGGTGGTGCTGGCTGTGAGGAGCCGTTTTTTGCATTGGGCCTGTGAGGTGGGACATGCCTCTGGCCCAGACACCTGCCCTTCAATAGGAGGTGCCTCAGGATTTTTTCTTCCTGAAAGTCCTTGGCCTGATACCAACCCAGCTTCCCACTCACTGTGGCTCTGGAAAGAAAATCATTAGCACTTCAGGGCAATGCTAAAGCCATACATGGAAAAATGCAAAAGCATTCACTAGAACTAATGTAGTTATTGCTAGACAGGTGATGGCCAAATAGCAAGGTAAGAGGCCCAAGGTGGTAGGTATGCCGATCACCATGACCTTGGAGCAGAAGTATAATCAGGTATGTTCTGACTCCTGAACAAGGGCTCCTTTGAGGGCACTGTTGGCACTGTAGGTGCTAGAGAGTCCCTCTATTTCTGTCACTTCAACACACACCAGTTTGTTCCTAGGCATTCCCTAGGGTCTCTCTCAGGGAGTCAGTGTGGTTCTCTTTTAAAAACATGAGGGGAAACAAAACCATATTAAAATAAGTGAAGAAACACAGACATGTGCTGGGAGCTGTTTCATGGATGACAAGCAGGACCTGTTGGCTGTTCCCAAGGGCATTGGGAGTTAGCCAGCTGACCTGTGGCATGAAGACAGCTTGGGAATTGGAGGTGGCTGGGAGGCGCTCGTGTTGGTTGTGGGTTGGTTTCCCAACTGGGCCACTGCTGCTGCAAGCTGTAAGTCTCACTGCAAGGGTGGCTCTGCACGGATGGCACCTTCCCTTGATGGCAAGCCTGGGCAGTTCCTGCTCAGTGGAGACAGAATCCTTCCAGAGATTACTTCTAGGTCCTCAGTGCTGTGACTCCCCGGGGACAGCTCTGAATGACATTGGTCTCTATTCTTTGAGTAACTTTCCCAAAGCCTCTTGATGGCCCTTTCTGAGCCACTCAGCACTGCTGTGCCTTCTTGCACACATGGAGCCTGCACAGTGGGCCTTCTTGATGAGGCGGCTGCTTGGCATCCAAATGGGAGCAGGGGGTAGGCTCAAAGAGAGCTGGGTGCAGAGGCTGCAGGGGTTTCCTGAGCAAGGTTGGAGGTCTGCCGTAACCCCTGTAGAGAAATTATTGAGTCCGTGCATGCTCCAGTGAGGCTAACACTCAACATTCCAGAGGCGGGTGGCCTTGTTTGGGTAGTTGATTGCCAGGCTGATAGCAGCGATGTTTTGCAGAGCCTGTGGAGGGAAAAAGCAGTCACCAACATCAAGGCCATTTACTGCTTACCCCTAAGCCCCTCAGCTGGAGGGTGGGGAGGTGACAGAGGTAGAGCCTCTCACTCAGAGGCTCACAGGTAAGAGTAAGAAAGGAAACAAAACCAAAACCCACAGGAAAGCCCTGAGGCAGGCAGTAAGAAGCCATTGGCCATGACAGCGGTCCAATCGCTGAGGCGGTTCTGGAAAAGCCGCACACAGTACACACGAGATAGATGAGAGGTACCCATGCGAGCCCAGAAACAGCGCTGAGAAAGCGGCTGTGCCAGAAGGGCCTGGTGAGGAGACAGAACACCAGTAAGGGAATTGGTCAGCTGTGGGGAGGGTCACAGAGGAAAATACGCCCCAAACTTGTGTTGAGGGCAAGTCCAGTTCTCAAAATGCAGGCTGGGGCCTGAGGATCCCAGGCCTTTTGGGAGGAGTCACAGATTCAAGTTTTACTTTCACCATTTCCTGAGCACACAGTACAGTTCCTTTTCAGGAATGAGCGCAGGGCAGACACAAGAATCCAGTTGTCTTCTATTGGGCCAGACATTAAGTAAGTTTTCAAAAATGGAACTGGGGCCACCCTCCTCAAAAATTATTTTGTTTTAAAAAGTTTTCTCAAAACACATTAACATGAAATTTTCTGTCTTAAAAACTGAATTGATACATTTTGAATGTTTTAATTTCAACACTGAAGTTAATTTATAACACTATACATTGTATACAGCATACAGAAGGAACAGCTTTCCTGGGCCCTCTATCATTTAGAAACACAGCTGTTAGAAGAGGAGTTTTCCTACCAGGGAAGCAAAGTGCGTCCAAAAATATCTGAAATCTAACTCTATGGAAACTTCCAGGATCTGCCAAACTAATGTGAAGGCACTGGTTGTTTTGGTTTCACAGACACAAATTCTTGCTAGTGTCTTCTGACCCCACAGTTTAATATGAGTGACAGTGATGAATGGGGCTCCACTGCTCTGTGTGAGAGCCAGAAGGAAGTGACTGCATTGCAACCAAGCTCCATGTAAACTCTGGGAGGGTCTGGACTTGTCAAGCAACTAACTCTCTCTTCCCTGTTCTTCTCCACCCCCATCCTGGCAAGTGATATGGTGCCATTCATCACAGGAAGATGACCTGCAGTCCAGCTCTTTGGGGACAGGGGAGATGGTACCTGTGCTGCACATCGGAGAAGGTGGTCCTCAGTGGTTAAGGCCAGCAGGTACTCCTGCAGCAGGCCAAGCTCCTGTGAAGAGAGCAAGGACTCTGATTGACAGAAGGCAGCAGGGCTGAACAAAGGACACCACCAAGCAAACAGGGGCCCCAAGTGGGTAAGCACTATTCACTGCCAAGCACCTATGACACCACACACTCTACATCCATGAAGAAGCCTAACTGGAAGGAACAGGAACCTGGCTCCAGAGCTAGCCCTGATGGCGACTTTTCTCATGTCTCTTGAGGAGGACAAGCAAAGGGTCTGTGAAAGGCCCTTTCATATGGCAATTCAATAAGCCTATTGTGCCTAGGCAGAGAAAGACAAGGAAGAGGAACCTAACTGTTTGATTTTCCAGAAATCTCTGTTGTCAAGAGCTGCTCCAAGGCAGTCCCGACCCTCTTTGGCTATAGTCCTGACAAAATAAGCAACTAGGCTGACCTGAAGGTTTTTCTTCCCAGGGCTGGGTGTATGGGTATGTGTTGGGGGAATGCTAAATGGAGGCCCAGGCCTGCCTCCTTGTGCATCCTGAACACTCTGGGCTTGGGGACTGAGGTGTAACCTTGGTCCTGCCATGAGCAGGAAGAGGGAAAAGCATACAGAGGTATGTATGATCCTTATGATCCTTCCCACCCAGACTGAAGGGCAAGAGATAGACATGTCCTTACCTGGGCACGATTCTCAGTGACAAAGAAGAGCTCGGTGAGGGCGCGGTGCAGGGGTAGGAGGATGCCAGGCTGTGTCACGTCCTCAAATAGGCCATACTCCATGTGGGTAAAGAGCTGCCATAGGGGCTTCAACAGTGCAAGGTCACATAGGTCACTGGGGAGGGGAGAATCATGGGGTCGGTTTACTGAGAAGTAGGCTACCCAAGGTGGACAGTTAAAAGAAACTGCAGGTCAAGCTTTCCCCTCCCCGCCTCATCCTAAAACAACCATGTCTACTTCTCTCTGAAGCAGCGTGGAAGGAAAGGGGCAAACCCCCAAAATGACTCTAAGAAATTCAGAGAGCCTGTAGTATGGCCACAGGAATTATTACATTTTCTTTTGTTTTAACATTTCTTTATTTACTTACTTACTAATTTAGAGAGAGAGAGAGAGAGAGACAGACAGACAGACAGACAGACAGACAGGCAGGCAGGCAGGCAGGCAGGCAGGCAGACAGGAAGACGGGGGCAGGGGGGCAGTAAATACCACAGCATGCACATGATGGCGAAGGACAACTGTGGGAGCTGGTTCTCCCTACACCATGTCAGGCCTGATGGAATGCATCTTAACCCACTGAGCAAGCTTGTTGGCCCCCCTATTTTGCGTTTTTAAAAATGGTTCCTAAGAAGTCCTTCCAGTGACACTAGGAAAATCTCCGGGCAAATGTGTTTGTTTTGTTTCACTAGGTAGCCTAGGCTGTCCTTGAAGTCAAGACAATTCTTCTGCCTCAGTCTCCCATGTACTGGGATTACAGGTGTGAGTTATCATGCACCTTGAGCTAAATGTTAAATGGGAAAAAAACAAGATATAGCATATCCCATATAAAATAAAACTAACAAATAAAAAGAAACAACTATCAAATGGACAGGGAAGACAAACATTATTTTGATACTCATTTATAAAATAGAAAATACACTTGCAAACTTGCTAGACCTGAAATCTTGCCTCTAGGAGAAGCCTAATCCTTCTCAGACCTGTGTGCAGAGAACCCTTTGTGTTTGAACCTGGAGTGGACGGGGGTTGTGATCATAGTTCAAAACCCTCCAGAAGAGAAAATTAGGAGCTGAACAATATTCTGGGCTCACTATAGGGTAATATGCATATAATTAATGATTTTGCCATTCTCTTTATTTATTTTTTCTTCTGTACTTGAAAAAGAATCCTCCCCTTTGAGAGTTGTCTTATCAGTCACTCCCCCGAAAGGAGCACATGTTCATGAAGAAAGCAGATGGGCAAATTCAGTTCGACTTGTTTCATTGCTAGTTTCAGGGGGTACTAGAAAGTGAAGTAAGAGGCATCTGCAGGACTGTCCTCCTCTGGGATTGGCCATCTACTCTGGCCTCTGTCACCCTCAGGTCGGCAAATCTTTAACTTTCCAAAAAGCTAGTATGGCAAGGCATTCTGGGATATGTGGTATGCCCTTCACCCTCACACCCTCACACACTCCCTTCAGGCCCATAATGGAGGCGTACAGGGCTATCAGGCTGGTATGGAAGGGCCAGTGGGAGCACACTGAGAGTTCTCCCCAGGCTCAGGAATATAGGGAATCACAACTGGAAAGAAGATCGATGTCAGCCAGCAAATTGTGGAAAGACATCTGAACCACAGGCAGGGGATGGAGGAAGCTCATTGGTTAAAAAATAAAGAAACTGCTTGGCCCTCATAGGTTAGAACATAGGTGGGTGGAGTAGACAGAGCGGAATGCTGGGAGGAAGAGGAAGTGAGCTCAGACTCGATAGCTCTCCTCTCTGAGGCAGACACGATAAAGCAAGCTGCCAGGTCAGACATGCTGAATCTTTCCCGGTAAGACTGGTGCTACACAGATTATTAGAGATGGGTTGATCGGGATATGAGAATTAGCCAGTAAGGGCTAGAGCTAATGGGCCAAGCAGTGTTTAAAAGAATATAGTTTGTGTGTTGTTATTTTGGGGCATAAGCTAGCCAGGCGGCCCAGGAGCTGGGGCGGCAGGAACACAGCCTGCAGCTCTCACTACAGGCAGGAAGGCCTGCCAGCCTGAAGACCTTGGCAATGTGACATATTGCTCAGACAGCATACCATCCAGGTCAATACTGGAAGCCCACGTGGAGCTAAGCAACACATGTCTGCATATGAGGACGTGGTACTAGCAGCAAGCACACCCAGCCTTCTCTTATCCCTCCCCTGCTGCCAGCCTAGGGCTGACAATGAGCCATCACATTCTCTTCCTGACTTGAAAATTCCTTTAAGCTTTTAAAAATAACGACTTCATATTACTTTTTACTTCAAGTATCATTATCCCACACTGGCTCACACTCTGTGTGTCTACACCTTAAAAATGCGAGAAAGAGCAACTCCTACTGGTCAGGGTCTGAGCAAGGGGGTGTAGGCGGAATACTAGGCTGCTGTGTACACAGCAGAAACCACCGATACTCTCCTCTGAGATGAGTACTGTGACGCTACAGCCACATTCCTATCTATTCAACACTGTACTGAAAGTTCTACCAGAGCAAAAGGTCAAACCCTGCTCCTGCACATGGAGAGGAAGAACTAAAACTCACCATCACAGGCCCCATGCACCTGTTTTTTGGGGGGTGGGGGATGAGTTCAGACCTCACTGAATCGTCTAGGCTGACTGGCCAATGAATTACAAGGACCTACCTGTTGTTGCCCTCCTTCCCCAAGTACTGAAGAGCTGAACTCAGGTTCTCCTTCTTCTGCAGACACTACAGACTAAACCATCTCCCCATTTTTTTATCTTTTTTTTTTTTTTGAGACAGGGTCTCATGTATCCTAGGCTTCCCTAGAAATCACTATAGTTGAGGATGACCTTGATCTTATGTACATGAAGAAATTAACATGGTAATATAAAAATGAATAGGTAACTTCTGGGTAAAAAGATTTGTAAATCACTAGGGAAAAACTGGCCAGTCACACTGGGGTTATAAATACCTAACACAGCCTGGAACATGCAGGCAGATCTCTGAGTTTAAGGCCAATCTAATCTATATAGTAAGTTCCAGGCTAGCTAGAGCTACATAGTGGGACCCTATCTACAAGCAAGCAAGCAAGCAAACAAACAAACAAATAAACCAAAAGCAGAAAAACACACCCCCAACACAGGTCAGGTATATATGGGATATACCTGTAACGCCAGTGCTCAGGAAACTATGGTTGGGGAACTCAGAGCTCTAAGCCAGTATGGGCTACATATTGGTCTTAAACACAACCAAAATGCAGGACAATCTTGACGTAACGAACTAAGCTAAAAGATTTCCACAATTAAATTAGTAGATATGTAAATAAGTCATAGAGCTACAGTCATTAATACAGCACTGGCTTACAGACAAGGAAATGCCCAAAGTTATAAATACATGGGACCAAAGGTAACAGTACAGAGTGCTCAGGGCAAACTCAAAATAAGCAGAGAGCCAAAGCAAAAACTTGACACCAGAAACTCAAACTCAAATCCTGGCATTCACCCCAGGTGGATGGCAGATGTCGTGTGAAAGGGAAAGTGATTAAGATTCTAGAAAGAAACAGTAGATACTTTTATGATATTTGAATGAGGCAAAAATTACTTACAGGACACGTTAAGTTAGTAGTTTTTCAGTAACTTAAAAGAAATGACGGATGAACTCAGAAACACTAAAATTACATTTGTCTTTTTTCCTCAAAGATGCCATTAACAAAGTAACTAGGAAACAGTGGGAGGAGTTCAGGAACTGACCCTGGCACTGCCTACCTGTGGGTGCAGCACTGCACAATCCTCAGCAGTAGGTGGATGGCTTTCAGTCGCTGATGACCAGTCTGGCGGCAGGCCACACCCACCAGCCATTCCCAGATCTTGGCCAATGGGAGGTGAGGTACAACCCTTTCTTCGGACAACATCTGCTTCAAGATCTCAAATCCTGGTGCCATGCCGAAACACAGATATTTTAAAAACAATTATTAACATTGTTTCACATTTTGTACACTGTACACATTTTGATAGGGTGAAATAATTTATATTTTGGCTGAAATCAAATTTATTTCTTTCTTTTCTTTCTTTTTTTTGATATAGGGTTTCTCTGTGTAGCTCTGGCCATCCTGGAAACCAAATTTCTTTTGTAAAATAACACAAAAACAACATTCTCAGTTCCTCATTTTTGCAAAAGGCCCTGGTGTTGGGGAATAGTCAATCACACTATGAACCCCAAGTTTGCATTCATGTTAATTAAATAAAATTAATCTTGGGTCAGGAGGCTGAGTTAGTTGAAGAAAGCCATCAAAGCACATCAGAGGGCATCTGGAAGAGATAGAGAGATGTACTGGAAGTAGTAGGGAGGGGTTCTGATGGTGTGGTTTTTTTCTGTTTTGTTTTTGGGGAGTGGAAGGATGGGCCTTTCAGGAGTCAATAAAGAGAGAAAGTTAGCTAAGTGCTACTCTCTGAGCTAGCAGGTTTTCACTAGCCTTTGAGTCTCAAGTTTTATTTATAAATAGAATGATAGAGATTTAGTTAGAGCTACCTTTAGTGGCAGCAGCAACAGAGCCAGTGCCTGAAGGAGCAGAATTCTCATCAGGCTGCAGGCTGGGCGCTGGGCTGCTGCCAGAGAAGCAGGCCAGTAACTGAGGAGTAGCAATTGCTGACTGAAATAGCAGTAGATTAGGGAGGGCACAGTCACTGTGCCAAAGGTAAAACAACACCCTGGCAAAACAAACAAATAAAACCAACCAAACAAACAGACAAAATCTGTGTCTTCTTTTAGATCCTGGCAGAAGGCTCTTATCTGATCATTCAAGTTTGTAAGTAGTCAACCAAATCCTGGTGAAGAAAGCCAGGCACGTGGGTTGAGAGACACTTTTGGAAGGCCTTAGAGAGAGACAATAGCTGCCTTGATTCTAACAGAAGTCAGTAACATAATGGCACCTCTGGGCAGAGTGTGTCTGGCTGACAGAGCATGCAAACAGAAAGGGCAGAGCACACACCTGTTTGGAAACGACCCAGGTGTCCAGCTGTCACAGTGAATCGGTAGCCCCACTCGGTGTTGCTCATGTCAGAGGTAAATCGGTAATACAGAGTATCTCCTGGATCACAAAAACCAGAGACAGGTCAGGATACGGGAACAACAGGATGGCAGCTGGGGTGTTTCTGATGAAATACATTAAGCTGGTGCTAAAATCCTCTAATAATTTCTCAATTTTATGCTTTTTAAAAAGTTTGTTTTACTTTTATTTTGGGTAATTGTTTTGGGGTGAATGGTAGTGTGTATGGTAGGCATGTACATGCCAAGGTCTATATGTGTAGTTGGTTCCCTTTCCATCACGTGGGTCCTGGGGCTTGAACTTGGGATGACAGCTTGGCAGTAAATGTTCCTACCACTGAGCCATCTCATGGCCTCAACATTATGTTTAAATGCTTCCTATGAAGTCTATACAGGCTGGTGAGATGGCTCAGTGGGCAAAAGTACTTGCTGACAAACCTGATAATGTGAGTTCAATCCCTAGGATCCATGTGGAGAGAACTGACTCCAAGTTGTTGCCTTCTGATCTCCACAGGAGCACTGTGACACATACTCAGCCCCTTAGATGAATGGATGGATGGAGGAAGGGAGGGGGAGAGAGGGAGAGAGGGAGGGAGGAAGGAAAAGAGAGAGAGAGAGAGAAAGAGAGAGAGAGAGAGCGAGCGCAAAAATTTAAAGGAAAAGTCTGTGTACCTGGAAGCTCAAAATCTTTCCACTTCTGCTGGGAGCCACTGAAGTTGTGTCGGTCCTGCTGAAAGTCACTACTGCTGGACATGGCTAATTCATCACAGCCTTCCTCTGTGTTGCACTGAGGATCAAATTTGATTGAGAGGTAGATCGCACCAGGAATGTGAACTTTATCCTAGGGAGGGAGACAGAGAATACTTCTATCACTGTCACTAGCTACCACTGTGGTTGTCACTGTAACCAGGGACATGGAGCACGAGCAAACCATAATCCCCCCCCCCCTCCAGCTCTGTGGAAGGGGCATAGTGGGCAGCCAGGAAAGGTGCAGAGGAGGATGCTTCCAGGGAGCTCCCCAGGGGAGGGGACACAAAAGCACCAGAGTGCCTTTCAGGTAGGGCAGCACCAGAGATGTCTGCATGCTCTGAGAGTGGCAGGAGCATGGCTTCGGTTTTACGGGAAGGCCATGATCATGTGGATAAGAAGAGGTGTCCAGACTTCTGGAGATCATGTGCTCTGGTCACAGCTTGAAGAAGAGTCTTAGCTGCTAGGGAGCCAGGCAGGGTGGAAGGGTGAGATTGGGAGGAAACACCAGGAGTAGCCCCAGAGGAGAGGCCAGTCTGGGACCATAAGGAAGGCAGAAAAGAGCTCAACTTGTTAGCTGAGAGAATGAGGCAAGGAGAGAAGAAGCTTGTAAGGAAGAGGGTGAGGAGGTATACACCTCTGTGAAATAAGAATGTCTCAATTGATCCACAGCTGCTGAACCAGCCTCTGTGCTCCTGTCCCAACTGTTGTAGACTACTCCCATCTAGAAGCTCAGGCCTGGCCAGCTCCAGCATCTCCAAAGGGCTAAAGAAAGGTGCAAGACAGTGTTGAGTCATGAGAGTAGCTGAGGTGGCCCACACCAAACTCCTATGGCTCTCTATTTAGACACAAATTCAGGATGGAAAAGATGACACTGTGAGGGCTGGGTAATTAAAAAAGGGGCTAGTGCCTCCAAGGTGTGGCCTGATCATCAGGAGACAGAGAGGTTGGTTCTGGATCCCCACACAAACTCACTGCTGGAAGAAGCTGAGGATTCACGCAGAGGAGCTTACAATGGGAAAGTATATTCTCCTCTGGAGCCAGGAGACCACTTTTCCCTGTTAACACAGCTAAATCTGGAGAAGGACTCATGGCAACAGACAGGAGATGAGGAAATGCGTTGTTAGTTAGGACTGGTAAGAAGAGGGAAGATAAGGTCTCTGATGCACCGCCTACCTCAAAGCTGGTGTTGTTGTTATATGGGTGTTTTGATTCCCTCACTTGCACCTCCATTCCTGGTTCCTCCATGAACTGACATGCAGCCAGGGCCATGGTCCCCAGCATGCCCTCTCGGCAGCCCTGGAGCACTTTCTGCAAGATCTGAGAAGAAAGAAGGTGGTTAAGAGCAGGGAAACCAGTGTCATCAGGAGGGAGGGAGGGAGGAAAGGAGGGAGGGAGGGAGGGAGGGAGGAAGGGAGGGAGGGAGGGAGAGACAGAGACAGAGAGAGACAGAGAGAGAGAGACAGAGAGAGAGAGACAGAGAGAGAGAGAGAGAGAGAGAGAGAGAGAGAGCCTACTTTAGTCTGAGATTCACCTGAAGGTACTAGCACCACCAACCCTACCCCAAATGCAACCCCAGTAGTCACCTTTTAACCAGGTCCTGTTCTGAACCAGAATAATGCTACTTTTAGAAGACCCACAATAAAAGAAACAACTAGATTTGTTCCAGGCCTCTGAAGAGCTCATTACTAAGCAGGTGGAAGAAGCTATAAGTAAACACTACAGCACACAGAGAAATGGCCAAAGTGAGGAGCTCTGGGGACCAACAGGCAGAAAAGTACATGTGCAAGCAGGGGTCTGCAGAGGCAGTGACTGCCACTGCCCTTCATGGAAGGTGAATATGGCTAGAACACTCTGCCAGTGCCTGCAGGGCTGTGATGCGGGCAAACAATCTACGATACGCAGAAACCAGTGGTCCTAGGTGGGCAAAACAAGGGTCAGAGAACACATCAACCTCCCCATGCTCAGCATATTGAACAGGAGCGGGAGGATTGGGGGGCAAATATGACCCAGGATTTCTGCACCTGAACTCGAGGACAGAGTGACTAACTCTGCACCAGAAGGAATAAGTGCACAGGGATGCTAAGGTGTAGACCAGGATGTTTTCTGCTATGCTGGGTCCTCTGCTTCTATGCAGAAGTGGAAATGGACTCTAAATCCGCATTATTTAGATATTTATTTTACGTATATGTATGTGGCTTCAAAATAAGTAAACACTGTATTTGTATAGGTGCTTATGGAGGCCAGGAGTAGGCATTGCATCCCTTTGGAACTGGGGCTGCAGGAGATTGTGAGTTGCCCATTGTGAGTGCTGGGACTAAACTCCTATGCTCTGCAGGGGCAGCAAGTGCTCTTAACTGCTCAGTCATTTCTCTGGCCTCACAGTATTATTTAAAAAGAAAACAAGGAAGACCTGATATAAAAATAAATGAGGCAGAGACATAGCTCAGTGGTTAAGTGCCCTGGCTACTCTGGAAGAGGACCCTAGTTGAGTTCCCAGCATGCACACGAAGGCTCACAGCCATCTGCAGCTACGGTTTCATATGAAACTTCTTTTGACCTTTGAGGGCACAACACACATGATGTACTTACATACATGCAGGCACATTATGCACATAAAATAAAAATAAACTAGAAAAGAGAAAAACAAAATACAACATGCCCTCCAATCTAAAATTGCAAACTGGAAAACCAGACTTCAGAGAATGGCATGGAAGCTAGTGAAATCCCTGCCACCCAAAAGCCAGAGTCTTGGATAAGCCTCTGTCTACACCACCAGGATCATGACGCAACCAAGGTGTGAGGGCAGATCACTTGACCTGCATAGACAGTCTGAAAATGACAGTTTAAGACAGAAGGCAAAACCCTTATTGGACGTTTTCCTGTATTGTGGGGACAGGCTATCTGGGCCTCTGAAGGGTATTACCTTGTCCCCTGACTTTGCATCATGTCAAATTCCAGAGACCTGAGAAGGCACAGGCTAGCTAGGAGAGCCATAAGACCTATAGGTGTGAAACAATCAAGGCAAAAGGCCAAGACATGTTTTCAGGGCCTACTGCTGCAAATGTTTCCTGCACTCAGCTTTCTGCTGTGAGCTCAACTCCAGAAAACCCATGGCGCAGTCAAGAGCAGCTCTTGCCTCTGCGTATTCATACCTGTCAGGGGGCTATATTACTCAAACACCCTGGGGTCACAGAGATATGGAAGATGGGCAGAGAGAAGCCTGGGCTGAGCAGAGAGTTAGCTACCTTCTCCCACTGGTGCTTTTCTTCCAGCTGCATGAACATATCCAAAATGTAGGTCATATGTGCAGGGCCACTGAGCTCTAAGATGTCCTCACTCACTGGTACATGCCCTGGCCACTCGGCCAGCAGGGAGGCGAGCACATGGCGAGCATAAAGGACTGCTGTGGCCTCGTTCACACGGAAGAGGTAGTCGCGGACAGCTCTCTTGCTCTTGCAGTTCAGTTCCTTGTGCAGGAGGGCAGCACTCTTGCTCCGGCGCTGCTTGGCGTAGCTCTGCTGCAGCTCACTCTCTGTGCTGGAAATCAGCTTCTGGGTCACAGGGTTCGATTCAGCAGTGGCTTGGTCAGTACGCACAGGCCGGGACTGCAAAGCCAAGACCATCATTACAGAGGCTTGGCCTTCTCACTATAGGGGGCAGAAGTGTAAACACTTTGATCCCAAGGTAGGTGACATACCAAACATGGCAAGATAATCATGTCTGTGTCCACAGCTTTGGCGCTCTGTTCCTCCAGTCTCAGACTCCTACTAGGCTGCCACCTCTGTGCCAGAGAGCGAATTCTCTCATCGGTGGTGAGCTCATCTCCATCAAACCTGAAGGGAGCCCAGTGACGGGCACAGACAGTGGAGGAGACAAGAGCTTAAAATACACTGCAGTTGTCAGAAAGGTGATCAGAGCTACACTCTCACTATTACCCACCCAATAATATCATTACTTGCTGACATCTGCAAACTATAGTCACATCATGCATCCACTCATCCATACATGTAGTCTTCCAAGAAGAATATCCTCGTAGCAGCGATACAAACTGTCTCTTAGGAACCACTTTTCTCTTTATCTTCCTTTAAAAAATATTTTTAATATTTATATATAAATTATACATATAATAATTTTATATTTTTAATAATAAAATTTTAAAAATCACTTTTTGTAGCCAGGTAGTGGTGCATAACTTTTTTTTAAAAATATTTATTTATTTATTTATTTATTTATTTATTTATTATGTATACAATATTCTGTCTGTGTGTATGCCTGCAGGCCAGAAGAGGGCACCAGACTCCATTACTGATGGGTGTGAGCCAACATGTGATTGCTGGGAATTGAACTCAGGACCTATGGAAGAGCAGGCAATGCTCTTAACCGCTGAGCCATCTCTCTAGCCCTGGTGGTGCATAACTTTAATCCCAGCACTCAGGAAACAGAGGCATGTGAATCTTTGTGAATTTGAGGTCAGTCTGATCTACAAAGAAAGTTCCAGGACAGTCAGGTTGTTACATAGAGAAACTCTGTCTTGAAAAACAAAACAAACAAAATTACTTTTTGTGTACATGTTTTGTCTGCATGTCATGTCTGTGCATCACATGCAGGCCTAGTGCCCTCAGGAGTCACAAGAGGAGGCTAGCTATCAAACCCAGGTCCTCTGTGAGAACAAGGGTTCCTAACCACTGAGACATCTCTCCCTCTCCAGCCTGTTTATATTTCTTTCTTAATTTTGGGATGTGTGTATGGGGGTTGACCTCGCTATCTTTTCAGCTGTTCTCCACCTTATTTTTAGAGATAGGGTCTCTCACTGAATCAAAGCTTACTGGTTTGGCTTGACTGGCTGACTAGCAAGTTCCAGGGATCCATTTGTCTCCATCCCACATCCCTAATACTGGAGTTAGAGATGAGCACGGCCATGCCCAGCTTGTATAGGTACTGGGGATCCAAATTCAGGTCTTAATGCTTGCATAGCACACACTTAGTCAAGTGTCTTCCAGCTCTTCCTCTCTCTGTCTGTCTCTGGATGCTTATGTGAGAAAACCAAATTCTACCTGCCTCAATCTGAGGCCCTTCTGCTTTTCTAGTTACAGTAGCTTAGACTGTACCCTGACCATCTTCCTCTCACAGTACCTGCTCCATTTCACACAGGATTTTAGATGACACATAGGATAAAACAGAAACATGTATGAAGTTAATTGAAATTCACTCCACATTAGAATAAGAGGCTAAAGGGCTAGGGAGGTAGCTCAGCATGTACAAGGCTCTGGGTTTGATTCCCTAGCATAGCAAAATGGGAGGGAGGGGACCGATGGAAGAGAGAGAGGAAGAGGGTGGGAGGGAAAGACATGCATTTAGGAAGAGAGAGTGAGCAAAGCCGGGCCATGGGTACAGAAGAGGAGGCTGGGTGGGAGATATGTAAAGTTCCACACAAACTCAGGAGATGGGTTCTGGAATTTCTAGTCAAGAGAAGGATATACTGTTGATTATATAATCAGCCCTGTGAAAAAGGTCATGAAAATGATTTACACTGATGAAAACATAAGCGTCAAACCCCGTCTTGAGCCACAGCACCTGCTCTGCTCTGTGCCATCTGCTCACTGGATGGCATGACAGGCATCCCACAGTCTGTGCCTTTAAGACTGCACACATGACATTCTCAAAGGAAACTGTCACACTCTTAGGGATGACCCAGCTAAAGTGGCACAATTGCCTTTCCAGGTACATCAGGAAGAACTCCAGGCCTGTCAGGGCCTCTCTCCAGATCCCATGGCAGCAGGTGAGGGTCCCACACCCTCACCTGGCACACTTCAGTGCATCTTAATGGTCTTTACCTTTTCTGGACTTCTAGGAAGAAAGAATCGGTCTTTTTCATCTGCAATTCATATATGGCCCGGAGAATATGCAGAGGAGCATTGAGGGCATCATGAGCCATCTAGAGGCAAGGGAAAAGTTGAGAAACAGACAAAAGGATATGTGCCTTAAAACACGAACAATATGTGCTCTGAAGTGATAAACAGTATTGCAAGTTATCCCAGGTTACAGCTGAAGAACAATATGTGGGTACTTTAAAAAAGCATGGCAAATTTTGAGTACTAAGATATGAACTATAAAATGCGCATTACTACTTAAAGCCACTTCAGGGGCTAAGGAATGGCTCAGTAGTTAAAAAACTTATTGCTCTTGCAGAAGACCTAGGTTTAGTTCCCAGCATCCACATGGTGTCTCAGAACTACCTGTAACTCTAGTTTCAGGGGATTCACTACCCTTTTCTGGGCCTTTGCAGGCTCCTGCATGCATGTGGTGTATATAAAAATCACACAGGCACACAACATGCACATAAAATAAATAAATCTTAAAATCACTACAATGATAGGGTTCTACTATCCTTTTGGATCTTTTCTGTATGCAACAGACTGTTTCAGAAATGAATCCTCAGGACATCAAACTGAGCAGCTAAAAGGTTTTTAAATTTATTTATGTGAATGGATGTTTTGCCTGAATGTTTATGCCTCATGTGTGTGCCTAGTACATGTGGAGGCCAGAAGAGGTGTCAGATCCCCTGGAACTGAAGTTAACAGACAGTTGTGAGTTCCCATTTGGGTGCTGGGAATCCAACCTGGGTCTTTAGCCACTGAGCTCTCTCTCCAGTTCTTAGACTTGTTTAGGTTGAAGCACAGCCTGAGCCAAAGAGAATCCATTCCTTTGATGCCTGTGCTCCATTCATAAGATGACCAGTGAGCATACCAAGAAGCATATTCTGGTGGGTTCATCCAAGCTTTCAAGAGGGTCTAGCTTTTTCTGTTCTGGTTCTCCAGGGCTACTAACTGGCCGGTCCATTTCTTCCTCCTGGTCCCCTCGCTCATCCAGCTCCAAGTCTCCATGTTCAGTCAAAGTGTTGATCTCCTTTTTTGAGGAGTACAGCATAATCGACAGAATCTACACACAAAGTCAGTCAAGAAGAGCAAGTAGATGAGTGAGTGTTCATCAGTGAGGAAGATGACATAGTCTTTAATCATGTAAGGGTCTTTGAGATTTACCGGAACTTTAAGATACCAGAGTTCACATAGAGAGTATGTGATTAGTAAAGGAACATGAAAGCATGTTCAACCATACTTATAATAGAAGAAATGTTAATTAAAACTATGGTGGCCCTTGTGTTTATTAACTTTCTTGACAGCAAAAATGGATATTATCCTATTTTTTACTTGTTTTGGAGAAATATAACTACTAAGCTATTAAAATATATCCTTTTGACCTACAACTTATCTTTTAGAAATGACAAGATAGATTAAAAATGCTGTTCAAAATATGGCCAATGAAGCACTAATAATGGTAAAAACTGCAAAGTACTTTCCAGTCTTATACACAGCCATTAAGAAGGATGGTTATGGAAGCTGGAGAGATGGCTCAGCAGTTAAGAGAACTGGCTAAGCTTCTGGAGGACTTGAGTTCAATTCCTAGAATTCACATGGCAGCTCACAACCATCTGCAACTGAAGTCCAGGAGAGCTGATGCCCTCTTCTGGCCTTTATGGGCACCAGGCATTCAAGTAGTACAGACATAGTTACAGGCAAAACACCTGTACATATAATTTCCCTTAGACCTTAGCAAACCCTGTAGTATTCAAAGGCTGATTCTTCATATGCAGGCATCTGTGAAGTGAGGGTAAGGGCACAGCACATCTCTGTCGCACTGCCCCTTATACTAGGAGCTAGCACTTGACCTTGAAAGACTCTGGGAACCAGAAGAACTTCACTAAGAAACATCTATGGCCTCAGAGGAATAACAATAAAATGGAATTATCGACTGAAATCTTACATAAGATAAACATGTGTGCTCATATTTAGAAACTGAATTTAGCTCAACTTTAGAGGGAAATAATAATTCAAAAACACATTTTATTACCATGATTTAACGGTCAATTATGTGTTTCCACAAAGTACTTCTCCAAGGTTCCTTAAACAAACACCCAATTCATTTTCCTGACAGGGAGGACAGGTGTCAGGATCCCTAATTCAGGAAGAGGGGGATCAAGGCTGGGTTTAAAAGCTGCACAGAATGAGAGTGCACAAGGAGGAACTGGTTGGAACAAGCTAGCTCTGCACTGGGGTGTAGATCTTCAGGGCAGCCCTCCTCTTTACCTCCAAGTCGCGGAGGAGCCAGGTCTTACTGAAGCCGGTTCCTTTGCTGCATTTCTTCACCAGCAGCTTCAGCAGGTCAGTCTGGAGGAAGGTGGCATGGGTCTCCTCAAAACCGTGAGCCTGCCAAGGCAGGAGCGTGAAGGTCAAGGTCAGCAGAGCGCCAGTCTCTTCCCAGAGCTAAAGGCCCAACTGACCTTCCAGGGAAATTTCTAGTCAGTAAAAAAAGCACTCTGAAGCCGCCAGTGGTGGCACCTGCCTTTAATCCCAGCACTTGGGAGGCGTAGGCAGGTGGATCTCTGTGAGTTCGAGGATAGCCTGGTCTACAGAGCGAGTTCCAGGACAGGCTCCAAAGCTACACAGAGAAACCCTGTCTCGAAAAACCAAAAAAAAAAAAGCAAGCAAGCAAGCAAGCACCCTGAATCTTAACCAAAAATGCTTGACAGTAGGAGGGCTTGGATTTTAGCCTCAAGCATTTTTGGAAAGTAAAGAGGGGAAGTGACATAAAATAGGCTTCAGAAGTGTTTGTTCGGTGAAAGATCACAGAGCAAATGATGCAGTGGCTCATGGCTAAGATTCTCAGGAATCCCACAAGGATGACCCCAGCTAAAACTCCTAGCAATAGTGGAGATAGTGCCTGAACTGTAACCAGATTGGTGAATACATCAACTGTCATCATAGAGCCTTCATCCAGGAACTGATGGAACCAGATACAGAGATCCATAACCAAGCACCTGGATGAGCTCCAGGAATCCGGTCGAAGAGAGGGAGGAGGGAATAGATGAGCAAGGAAGGTCAAGATCATGAACGGGAAATCTACAGAGACAGCTGAACTAAGCTTGTGGGAACTCATGAACTC